>NC_056006.1:1915861-2238588 GCF_018446385.1 Zingiber officinale | reverse complement strand
GAAGCTACGGGAATATGAAGTTAAGCTAAACCCTCAGAAGTGCCTGTTCGGAGCAAAAGGCGGACGTTTCCTGGGTTACATAGTGACCGAGCGGGGTATCGAGGCAAACCCCAGCAAGGTGAAAGCTCTACAAGATATGCCGCCTCCAAGAAATATAAGGGAAGTGCAGCGCTTGACCGGTCGGATAACGGCATTGTCCAGATTCATCTCAAAAACTGCCGATCGGAGTCTCCCATTTTTCAAAATCTTGCGCAAAGCCACCAAGTTCCATTGGGATGAAGAATGCGACAGAGCGTTCGAAGATCTGAAGACATATTTGAATGCAAAGTGAAGGTAAACAAGCACTAGAAATGTCTCAATGCGAATTAGCTAAACAACTATCCAATTGTTTCGAATGCAAAGTGAAGGTAAACAAATCTAATATTAAAAATCAACAAACAAGAGTTTAGTGTTTTGGGTTATGATAAAGGGAGATTCTAGGAGTTTCGGTTTCTTTGTAGGATTTCTCGAATGTAAATGGTTCACCAATTCTTATCCCTCAATTGCCAAACATGTAGAAAGTTGCCGGTTCTCTCTTGCAATAGACAACCGGCTAAGGACTGAGAAATGTATCTAAATAAGATTAATTAAACATGAACCTATGTTGTCCTTACACAGAAGTGCACCTATTACTATGCCTTCCTCGGATATCAACATAGAAGCCCACGACTTATTAATCTATCAAGATACAAGAAACTAATCACAAAATCCATCCTACTCTCTTGAATATTCCTATTTCCTCTTCAAGATTGTCTCTCAAACGTCCTTACACGGGCTTGCACCTGCCACGTGGATCCCTCGGATGATCGAGTGAGAGTTTATCTTTACAAAGTCCATAAGAAATCCAAACAATTAATCAAGAATGAGAATTAAGCACGAATCACCATTAATCATTCAAGATCTAATTGATACAAGCAAGATAATGTCATTGAAACAAGAAAATGGCAAATCCATAAGAGATTACATTAATCCATCATACAAATACTCCCTTCATCCTAGAATACAAGATCTACTCCATGAATCGAGGAAGAAAACATGAAGAAATAGAGAATACAAGCATTTCTTAAATCCCCAATCCAAGAAACCAAGAAAAGGGGGAAAGAGAAAATTTATCTACGAAGAAGCTTTGTCTTCGGATCCAATTCTCGCTCCGGAGTCGAAATCGTCAAGAACTCCCCTTGAATCACCCAGAAATCCTCCCAAGATTGGGAGGAAACCACCAAATCTTGCCTTCTCCCAAAGGGGGAGAGATCCCCTTTCAATTCATGAAGGAAGGTTTAAATAGAGGAGGGAATCGGGCGTCACACGGCCCCTCGACACGGCCGTGTGAGATCCACACGGCCATGTCCAGTTCCTTCTCTGCCAATGCTGCACGGCCGCGTGGTGCACACGGCCAAGGCCCTCCTGCTCTCTGGAAATGCTACACGGCCGTGTGGTGCACACGGCCGCCACCTGCTTGGTCTCTGGAAAATCCACACGGCCGTGTGGTGCACATGGCCACCATCTGCTTGGCCTCTGGAAACTCCACACGGCCATGTAGATCTACACGGCCATGTAAGGCTTCTGCTCTGATTTCTTCAAATCGAGACACGGCCGTGTGGGATTCACACGGCCATGTCCTCTTCCCTTCCTGTTAGGACCACACGGCCATGTGTGGTACACGGCCCGATGCTCTTTCTCCCTTCAATTACTTCCAAGCTTGCTCAAGGACACTTAATCTTCACCAATTTCGACTCCTGTGTACAGAAAATGCACAAAAAGCAGATCTCCGAACCAAAAGAGTAAATATGCTAAAAGGAAAGCTGGAAGTATAAAAATCCATAGATCAAGCATGCTCAAAGTATGTAAATGTGCGTAAAAACATGCATAAAAGAGTATATAATCTACGCACATCACACCCCCAGACTTAAACCTTTGCTTGCCCTCAAGCAAAATGCTGCAGTCTAAATTCATATGTTCTACAACACATTCATAAAACCTAGTGCACTTTCCTAATTCTATCAAAAAGTTTCATTAACAAGCATGATCATGGAAACAAGTAAAGTATGGTTCAAGCATAAGAATCTTGTGCACAGTGTAAAAGTAACTCAACACCCTTCAAGTTTCAATCCATGTCCTAGTCAAGTCGTCATCAAATTTGAATTCCTAGTTTTTCCAGTGAAAGACAAGTAACCAGTGATAGGCACTTACTCACCATTCACTTGGTTCATATTTCTCAACTAACCCAAGGTCTCAAAGGTGTGCTCAATCTCAAGGGAAGCTAAGCAGTCATTTCCCCAGTAACCTAACTCGGTCTCAAAGGGGTGACTTGCTAGATTCCACTCATGACAACTATTTTTTATATCCCTTATTTTTTATTATTTTTTTAAGTGTTTGCATTGTGCAAAACTTATTCACAAATGCACTTTTAGCACACATGTTGGGATATTTTGATTTTTCCAAATGAGCTTTAATGATTTGAGCCTCATCCAGTAACCAAAATGAAAGTTGAGAAATTACCATGGAAACCAAGTACTAAGCAAACAAGATGAATCATGACTATTTCAATGACATCAACTATTCAAGCATCAAGCACAAGTGTAGTGAAGATAAAATCCTTAAGGTTGAACCAAAACTAAAACTCATTACCATAAGATTCTTAGCTTATTAATGCTTCCCAAGATAGAAAAAAAAACTACACAAAGTTTACTACTAGCATCATTCGAACATCATGAATCAAGACAATAATCGTGCTAACATTTTACTTGAATCCAAGAAAGCATATAAGTGAAGATTTGATGTTCTCAAGATGTATGCCGCAAAAAATCAAAACAAAATGCAAGACATAAGCAAAAAAACAAAAACAAACAAAGCAAATCAAATGCACCATCCCCCCAGACTTAAACTTTTCATTGTCCCAATGAAAACTAAAAACAATGTGGAGGATATTTTAAGAGAAGTTACCAAGTGATGAGCTCCAAATGGTTGACATTCATGTTTTTAAAGATACTCCTCCATCCAATACTCACATTCCTCCACAACTTTGAATTCTACAACAATAAGATAGACAAGAAAAATTAAGTAGAGGATACATGCTTATTATAAAGAGAGAACTAAAGACATAAAAGAAAATAAGGAAAATGAACTTGGGTTGCCTCCCAAGAAGCGCTTGTTTAAGGTCATTAGCTCGACCACCTCATTAGATTCATCTAAATCTTGCTCTTGGAGGGGTAAGATATTTTAGAACCCTCCTACCAAGGGCTCTTATTATGGAGGGAGCTTTCATCAAAAGAGCTACAAAGTAAAGTATAACTCTCTCCATCTTCGTCTTCTTGGAAATTTTTTCAGGTGGTCGAAGACGGTTCATATTGAGCTTCCAATTATTGGCCCATGTGAAATATGCACATCCAAAAGAAAACCAAATCTCCCACAAGCATGTTATATAGTATAGAGCTAGAACCATATCAAGATAAGATGAATAAGTAATAAAAACTGAATCACATCCAACAAAGTCAATTATAGGTACCTCCATAAAGTTTTCCAAAAGATCACAAGAAATACTAACCTTACTTTGCTGAGAAATACCTGAAATTTCTAAACATGTAGATGTGACTTCCGCTGAATCAAATGATGGTTCTGGCTCTAGCTTAGATGTTGATGATATCAATGATGGTGATTCTTGAGACTCTACTAGGTCTGTATAAGTCCCTACACATTGTTCCACAACACGATCAATTCTTAAAACCTCTAAGGGTTGTCTTGACAAAGGTGGTGATCCTTGAGATGTTGCTTCCACAACACAGCTCCCTACACATTCTTCCATATCATCATCATCAACACATACATCAAAAAATAAACCAACATCTATATCCTCAATAGGAGAATCAATAACAAGAAGATCAATAACTTCACTTGCAGTTTTAAGTTGATCTACCACATCACATTCATCATCTGAAAATTCAATGTCACTATAACACCTTATAAAATTTTGAGGTAGATCTGAAAACTTATTTACCACTACATTATCAATAAAATCCTCATCTGAAAAATCTTCATCTTCATATATATTCAGAAATCTGCACTCAACCATATTAGTGTCACAGGATTTGCCGATATCTTTATTTTCATTGACCCCCACTAACCTTTGTGGAAAAGGAACCCTTAGTGAAGGTCCTGGGAAAGACTGAACTCCCTTTTTCCCAAATTCCCTTTGAGCTTTTGGAGGAGGTCCAACTTGCTTATCCAATGTTGGTGTGATTAATCGTTGAGGGAAAGGTACTTCTGGCCTTTGGGAACTTCCTAGAGAAATGGAATCGAGTTCTTGTGATCTTCTATTATTCTTCTCCTCAATTCTAAACATGTCATTCTTCAGAAGTTCTTCATGATTTTTGCCACTTCTCAACCCAACATCATCACACTTTTCATTGGATCTTGACTGTGTAGGAGGGGGATCTTCTTTAAACCATTTTGAAACAATACTATTAAGCTTTGCCCCCAAATGTTTGAACTCCTCACTCTGTGACTTGTGAATTTCAACATTTTTAGGTGTTTGAATCTCATTTTGTTTGACAGGCTCTCTTACATTTATGACTTTCACTTCTTGAATATCTGAGGGAAATTCCATCCAACTTTTGTTCGACCATTCACGGAGGTTCAATGTCACTTGATTAATTAATGAATAAGCTTCATCTACACTTTTGTCCATAAAAGAACCTCCAGCTGATGAATCCAATAAACTCTTGTCTGAGAAAGAAATTCCCCCATAGAATATGTGCAAAATCAACCATTTTTCAAAACCATGATGAGGGCACTGTCTTTGAAGACTCTTGAATCTATCCCATGCTTCAAATAATGATTCTCCATATGCCTGAGAAAAATTCATTATGCAATTCCTCATATACACCGTTCTACTTGGAGAGAAAAAATGATTCAGAAATTGCTTCTCCAATTGTTCCCAACTTGTGATGCTTTGAGGACAGAGAGAATATAGCCAAGTCCTTGCTTTATCCTTGATACTGAAAGGAAATGTCATCAATCGAACTGCATTTGCTGATACTCCTTCACATTTCACCAAATCACAAATCTCTAAAAATGTTTCAAGATGCAGATAAGGACTTTCTGATACTTCTCCTCCAAATTTGTGACCTTGTATCATGAAAATTATCTCTGGGTCTAGTTGGTAACTTTCTACTTCAATTAGAGGTTGCACAATGGGAGATAAAAATCTTACAGAAAAGGGTGTAGAAAAATTTCTCATGGGCCTGCTTGACATGTTAGTGCTCATGGATATTCAAGAAGAAAAAGAAAATTATCAAGAATAAAAAACAAGAAATAAAATGCAATATGAAAAGCAAGAAAGCAAATGCAGAATTTAAATTGCAAGAAAGAAAGTGCATAATGAAGACAAAAAAGAAAAGATAAAAGGAAAAAGAAAAATATCTAGAATAATTCATATGCTAAAAATTGCAAGATATGTTTACAAAAGAAAAGAAGAAAGAAACAAGATCAAAAGAGAAAACAGAGAAAAGTTAGATTAGAGTACTAGAAATCAAGAATGCAAAGTTAGAATTAGAATTAGAATTGCAACAAAAAGAATTGTCAAGAATGTTATTCAAGAAAGGAAAAACTTACGAAAACAGAATTCTAACAATTAGTTATAACTATGCAAATCAAAAGAAAAAAAAGTTATGTTTAGTCTAACTCAATTGATAATTCCTAATGTTATAGCGCAGTCCCCGGCAACGACGCCAAAAACTTGTCACGCTCCGCAAGTGTACGGAAATGTCGCAAGTAATATAAAAGATTATCGTATCCACAGGGACTGGAATAAGCACTAGAAATGTCTCAATGCGAATTAGCTAAACAACTATCCAATTGTTTCGAATGCAAAGTGAAGGTAAACAAATCTAATATTAAAAATCAACAAATAAGAGTTTAGTGTTTTGGGTTATGATAAAGGGAGATTCTAGGAGTTTCGGTTTCTTTGTAGGATTTCTCGAATGTAAATGGTTCACCAATTCTTATCCCTCAATTGCCAAACATGTAGAAAGTTGCCGGTTCTCTCTTGCAATAGACAACCGGCTAAGGACTGAGAAATGTATCTAAATAAGATTAATTAAACATGAACCTATGTTGTCCTTACACAGAAGTGCACCTATTACTATGCCTTCCTCGGATATCAACATAGAAGCCCACGACTTATTAATCTATCAAGATACAAGAAACTAATCACAAAATCCATCCTACTCTCTTGAATATTCCTATTTCCTCTTCAAGATTGTCTCTCAAACGTCCTTACACGGGCTTGCACCTGCCACGTGGATCCCTCGGATGATCGAGTGAGAGTTTATCTTTACAAAGTCCATAAGAAATCCAAACAATTAATCAAGAATGAGAATTAAGCACGAATCACCATTAATCATTCAAGATCTAATTGATACAAGCAAGATAATGTCATTGAAACAAGAAAATGGCAAATCCATAAGAGATTACATCAATCCATCATACAAATACTCCCTTCATCCTAGAATACAAGATCTACTCCATGAATCGAGGAAGAAAACATGAAGAAATAGAGAATACAAGCATTTCTTAAATCCCCAATCCAAGAAACCAAGAAAAGGGGGAAAGAGAAAACTTATCTACGAAGAAGCTTTGTCTTCGGATCCAATCCTCGCTCCGGAGTCGAAATCGTCAAGAACTCCCCTTGAATCGCCCAGAAATCCTCCCAAGATTGGGAGGAAACCACCAAATCTTGCCTTCTCCCAAAGGGGGAGAGATCCCCTTTCAATTCATGAAGGAAGGTTTAAATAGAGGAGGGAATCGGGCGCCACACGGCCCCTCGACACGGCCATGTCCAGTTCCTTCTCTGCCAATGCTGCACGGCCGCGTGGTGCACACGGCCAAGGCCCTCCCGCTCTCTGGAAATGCTACACGGCCGTGTGGTGCACACGGCCGCCACCTGCTTGGTCTCTGGAAAATCCACACGGCCGTGTGGTGCACATGGCCACCATCTGCTTGGCCTCTGGAAACTCCACACAGCCATGTAGATCTACACGGCCATGTAAGGCTTCTGCTCTGATTTCTTCAAATCGAGACATGGCCGTGTGGGATTCACACGGCCATGTCCTCTTCCCTTCTTGTTAGGACCACACAGCCATGTGTGGTACACGGCCCGATGCTCTTTCTCCCTTCAATTACTTCCAAGCTTGCTCAAGGACACTTAATCTTCACCAATTTCGACTCCTGTGTACAGAAAATGTACAAAAAGCAGATCTCCGAACCAAAAGAGTAAATATGCTAAAAGGAAAGCTGGAAGTATAAAAATCCATAGATCAAGCATGCTCAAAGTATGTAAATGTGCGTAAAAACATGCATAAAAGAGTATATAATCTACGCACATCATTAGCCAAACTCGCAAGTTCAATAACGCCGGTCGTCATCCAGCAGCCAATTGAACAAGTATCTTTAGTGGCGCACGTCGACTGAATGGAGGGCCTCTCGCTGCCGTGCGACTGGCAGACACCCATCACGGAGTTTCTTCGCTCAGGTGCTACACCATCTGATCGGGATGAGGCCCAGCTGCTGAGGAGAAGGGCCGGCCAGTTCACGCTTATTGGAGAGCAACTCTACAAGAAGGCTTTCTCCCGCCCGCTGTTAAAATGAATGAGCTCGGAAGACGCGGCGTACATACTCCAAGAAGTGCATCAAGGATCATGCGGAGGGCATCCGGGCGGACGATCGCTAGCTAAGAAGCTCCTGCTAGCCGGATACTTCTGGCTAACCCTACAATCAGACGCCGCTCGGACCGTCGCTACGTGCCTTTCTTGCCAAAAGTATCATAATTTCTCACACCGACCGGCAGAGGAAATGAAAGCAGCCACTGTGTCCTGTCTGTTCGACCAATGGGGGATGGATATTGTTGGTCCATTTCCTATGGCGACCGGGCAACGAAAATTTCTACTGGTGGAAGTTGATTATTTTTCCAAGTGGGTGGAGGCCGAGCCGCTAGCCAAGATTACCGAACAGATGGTCAAGAAGTTTATCTGGCAACATATCATTTGCCGGTTCAGCATCCCCCGTCGACTTGTTTCCGACAACGGGCGGCAGTTCACAGGAAAGTTGCTCGAAGATTGGTGCAGAAGCTATGGCATCGAACAACACTTCACGTCCGTGGCTTATCCCCAAAGCAATTGTCAAGCCGAAGTAACCAACCGGGAAATTCTTTGCATTTTGTGTACTCGGCTCGATCATCTGGGAGGAAGCTGGGTGGATGAAGTGCCGAGCGTCCTATGGGCCATCCGAACGACCCCGAAGGAAGGAACTGGCATCACGCCCTTCCATCTGGTGTATGGCGGCGAAGCGGTCATCCTGTCGAAGTCGGCGTCGAGTCCACCCGGATCCAGAATTATGATGATGATAACGCCGAGCGAAGAAACATGGAGCTGGATTTAGTCGAGGAAGAGCGAGCCAAGGCGTTCGTCCGGCTGATGGCGTACCGGCAAAGGATGAAGCAAAACTACAACCGGCGAGTGATCCCCAGGACATTCCAAGTTGGCGACCTTGTCTGGAAGAAAGTAAAGTCGGTCGGTGACGTCGGCAAGCTGGAGGCTCCTTGGGCGGGCCCCTTTAAAATCATTGAAAAGCTCCGCTCGGGTGCTTATTATTTGGATGATGAAGAAGGGCGGCAGCTGGATTGACCGTGGAGCGCGAATCATCTCCAGCCGTACCGAGCTGGATGAAAGGTGCACCGATGTAACTCATTTTGTATATATTTTTTGGTCGCCTACCTCCTTGTAACGCAGGAAGCAAAATGATAAAAGGGGATGGCTAATAGCTTCGCCGAACGATAGTGTTAAAAATTAGCCTTAAAAGGTCGTCGAGCTCCGACGTTAAAAATCGAGAGACGAGCCGGCGTCTATAAACCCTCCGAGCGGAAGACCGTCGAGCTCCGACGTTAAAAATCGAGAGATGAGCCGGCGTCTATAAACCCTCCGAGCGGAAGACCGTCGAGCTCTGACGTTAAAAATCGAGAGACGAGCCGACATCTATAAACCCTCCGAACAGAAGACCGTCGAGCTCTGACGTTAAAAATCAAGAGACGAGCCGACGTCTATAAACCCTCCGAGCGGAAGACCGTCTAGCTCTGACGTTAAATATCGAGAGACGAGCCGGCGTCTATAAACCCTCCGAGTGGAAGACCGTCGAGCTCCGACGTTAAAAATCGAGGGACGAGACGGCGTCTATAAACCCTCCGAGCGGAAGACTGTCGAGCTCCGACGTTAAAAATCGAGAGACGAGCCGGCGTCTATAAACCCTCCGAGCGGAAGACCGTCGAGCTCCGACGTTAAAAATCGAGAGACGAACCGCCTATAAACCCTCCGAGCGAAAGACCGCCGAGCTCGACGTTAAAATTGAGAGACGAGCCGGCTATAAACCTCCGAGCGGAAGACAGTCGAGCTCCGACGTTAAAAATCGAGAGACGAGCCGGCGTCTATAAACCCTCCGAGCGGAAGACCGTCGAGCTCCGACGTTAAATATCGAGAGACGAGCTGGCGTCTATAAACCCTTTAAGCGGAAGACCGTCGAGCTCCGACGTTAAATATCGAGAGACGAGTCGGTGTCTATAAATCCTCCGAGCGGAAGACCGTCGAGCTTCGACGTTAAAAATCGAGACGAGCGCCTATAAACCCTCCGAGCGGAAGACCGCCGAGCCCGACGTTAAAATCGAGAGACGAGCCGGTCTATAAACCCTCCGAGCGAAGACCGCCGAGCTCCGATGTTAAATATCGAGACGAGCCGGCGTCTATAAACCCTCCGAGCGGAAGATCCGAGCTCCGACGTTAAAAACGAGAGACGAGCCGACGTCTATAAACCCTCCGAGCGGAAGACCGCCGAGCTCGACGTTAAAAATCGAGAGACGAGCCGACGCCTATAAACCTCCGAGCGGAAGACCGTCGAGCTCCGACGTTAAAAATCGAGAGACGAGCCGGCGTCTATAAACCCTCCGAGCGGAAGACCGTCGAGCTCCGACGTTAAAAATCGAGAGACGAGCCGGCGTCTATAAACCCTCCGAGCGGAAGACCGTCGAGCTCCGACGTTAAATATCGAGAGACGAGCCGGCGTCTATAAACCCTTCGAGCGGAAGACCGTCGAGCTCCGATGTTAAAAATCGAGAGACGAGCCGGCGTCTATATACCCTCCGAGCGGAAGACCGTCGAGCTCCGACGTTAAAAATTGAGAGACGAGCCTGTTGGAACCCCAAGGTTGTTTTGGTGTGATCAATAAGTTAAGTTAGGTCCTATGTGTTTCTAACCTTGTGTCTAAGTGTGCAGGAGCTTAGGAACACAGGTAGTCGAGCGGAAGACGCAGCTAGCGAGAAGGACGACAGTCCGAGGGACGAGGTGCTGCGGAAGAGTACCCCAGTGGACGAGAAGGAAGCGTGCGGTGGTTCCGAGGGACGAAAGCCGGAGCGGAAGATTGCTCGGGGAGCAAGAGACGCAGGCGTCTGAGGGATGAAGACTGCGGATGAGTACGCCGGCGGACGAGAAGGAAACACGCGGCGATTCCGAGGGACGAGAAGCCGGAGGGAAGCCTGCTCGAGAAGACCGGAAGTTGGGTTCGGGTGAGCCCTTTTCCGGATGCCAGAGATCACCCAAGTGAGCGGATCCGGAGGAGAAGAACCGGACCGAGGCGGGACTGAACCAGAGAAGAGGTCCTGGACGAAAAAGTCAACGACTGTTGACTTTGGGCTCCGGGGCGCTGACAGCGAGTCTGTCACACTCGTAAATAAAATTAATTCATTTATACTCAACCGAACCCCTTAACCTACACTAAGGTAGTATAGTAGAGGACCGGATCGTCTCTCTCGCGGAACCAGTGAATAGGACGTTTGTTTTCAGACAAGATCGAACCAAGGGGTTTGTTTGGGGGTTTTGTTCTCTAAACCTAATGCAATAATTGAAATCCTAACTAACCAGCAAAGATGAACCTATAACGCAGTGTCACTCTACGCTACAAGCTACACCTTCTACAGGTATAACAAACAAACATAACAGATAGTAAAACAAGCATAACTAAAACTAACCTACAATTCTATCTAACCATTGAAGAATATACTTACATCGCATTGTCACACTACGACACAAGCATAATCATCAACAGAACTAACATGAAAACATACCAAAGAACACAAACAAACATAAATGAAGCAACAAGACAGTAATTAAGTAAATTCAACAGAATTTACCAAACAAAGCAAGTAAATCCTAATTAACCAATCCACTTCTCCACAGTCAAACACGCACAAAGTACTCTGTCTGTCACTACAGAATCACCGAGAAAGAAGACCACTGTCACTCGGAAATCTCCTGAATCTGGTGGACGGCTGACGTTACTGGTCGGAACTGCAATCAACTGCGGTGGAAGCGCGAAATCCTTGAAGAAACCTCTCCTTGGAAAGCTGCCGGAAATGAAGGAAAACTTCCAAGAACTGTCAACCCTACGCTGCCATCTTCACCGTGTCCGGCAGGAACGAGTCGTGTGGTATCAGAGCTTGGAAGAAATCCGGCTGGAAATTCTCTGACGAAGGGGAATTGGGTGCTGGAACCCTAAATCGCTGCCTTCTTCTCCGTTTTCGGCAGAGACCTTGAGCTCCGCTGCTGCTGTAGAGGGAAATGGAATGAACGCCGGAGAATACCCAAAACTCGAAGCCTCGTCGGAGAATCACTGCCTTCTTCACCGTGCCCGGCAGGAAACTCGACTGGATGCGAGGTGGATGAAGAACCTTCTGGAGAAACCTCTCCAGCAAGGCCCAGTGAACGTCGTTGGTGCAGATCTGCCGGAAATCGCCGCTGTCGCTTCGTCGTCTTTGATCGGGAGAAAGAGGAAAGGGCGTCGGACTCGCGTACCCTAGCCGATGCAGACACCAGGAAGAGGGAAAGGATGTGGAGGACCGGCCGGCGACAAGGAAGGAAAGAGGAGAAGCCGCCGGCCGGAGAGAAGAAAGGAAGGAGAGGTGGCGCTGGTGTGCCCTAGCCGCTGGAAGAGGAAAACGCGAGCCGAACGTCGGCACTGTGTCATGCGGGTGAGAAAGAGGGGTTTCTTAATAGGTTTGGATCTTGGATTTCGGGTTGAAATTCTTGAGTGAGATCCGGATCCAGATCCAATAAGAATTGAAATTGGGCTTTGACATTGGGCTTCAAGTTTGGGCTTTAAAAGTGGGTTTTGAATTGGATTTGAATTGGAGGCTTTACTTCTTTGGATCTCCTTGATGTCTTGATCATGGATCTTGATAAATGGTCCAGATTACTTCCCTACAAAACAAGATGCATATTTTAGATAAAATATCAGAAAAATATAGGAAAAAATAGATCAACGCTCTAAATAAATCTCAACTCATAAAACATGATATAAATACAGAATTAAGCATATGAGAGGATAAAAATATCAAGTCCAAGATCCAAAATAACATATAAAAACGCTAGTTATTAGGCGCCCGGAGCAGCCCGGGGCGCCCGGAGCAGCCCGGGGCGCCCAGAGCAGCCCGGAGCGCCCGGAGCAGCCCGGGGCGCCCGAAACCCTTCCGGGCGCCCGGACCCAGTATTTTCACCAGATCAAGTCAAAACTTGATCTGAACGTTGGGGGATAAAATTTATCCCCCCCCCCCCCAGGGCGCCCGGAACCCTTCCAGGCGCCCCGACCAAGGCTATAAATATAGCCTTGGTCCAGAAGCTTTTCATTAATTCAGAACTCACGCATTTCTTTCAAACACTTGTAAGCTTTCTGTAGTTAGCTTCTGTTGTGCGCTTCAACTTTGTAAGAGGCTTCTCCGCCTGAAGGAGAAATTCTAGTGCGATCATATTTCTTGGATTAACAACCTCCCCGGTTGTAACCAAGTCAAAACCTGGTGCCTCGTTTTCTGTTCTGATCTTAGTTTATTGCTTTGATTATTTTACAAGTGTCAGTTTAAGAGTTCGAGAAGGGTTGGTTTGTGTTTTGATTTCTGCAGGGCTATTCAACCCCCCCTTCTAGCCGGTCCAACGGTCCTACAAGTGGTATCAGAGCCAAGGCGCTTCAGGAGGACTAACCGCCGAACGAAGCAACGAGATGGCCGGACCAAGCATTCACCCGCCGAAATTCGAAGGGGATTTCGCCACTTGGAAAAAACATATGCAGGTATTTCTTACAACAGATATTGAATTATTTTTAACAATGAAACTTGGCTTTCAAGCTCCAGAGGACAAGGAAATAGATAAATGGACAAAAAAAGAGCAGGTCGACTTCGTAGCGAACGGCAAAGTAGAGTACCATCCGCTAAGCGTTCTTCCGCCTCAAGAAGTCAACAGGATCGGTAAATACAACTCTGCAAAGGAACTTTGGGAGAAGTTCCTCGAGCTGCATGAAGGAACGTCCGAAGCTAAGCTCGCCAGATGAGATCTGCTTCGCAATCAGCTCACCAGCCTGCGACTTGGGGAAGACGAGTCAGTCGCGCATCTACACTCGAGAATAAAAGAAATTATCATCGGTCTTTCGAATCTCGGAGAAAAGGTAAGCAACCGAGATTCGCTCAGGTACGCTTTAAATTCCTTTCCTAGAAATACCAAATGGGCATCATTAGTAGATGCATTTTACATTTCTAAAGATTTAGAAAAGATTTCATTAGAAGAATTCTTTTCAACATTTGAAGTGCATGAGTCAAGATGTGCAGGAATGAAGGAGCCTAAAAACAACGTCGCCCTCAAAGCCTCGAGAGACAAACCAGAATCGGAATCCTCTCTCGACGACGAGGAAATGGTAATGATGGTAAGAAGATTCAAGAAACTTTGTAAATCCAGATCTACTAACCATCCGCAGGGAAAGAGGAAAAGAACGATCCGTTGCTACCACTGCGACGAAGAAGGGCGCGTCAAGGACAACTGCCCCAAGCTGAAGAACAAGGACAAGGAGAAGGGTAAGAAGCCTATCCAAAGGCGAAAGGCCCTAAAGGCGACGTGGGATGATACATTGTCCGAATCGGAAGTCGAAGCTTTCTCCGGACTCGCACTGATGGCAAGTCATCAAGACGACGACTGCGATTCAAGCTCTTCCGAAATGAGCATCGAGAGCATCGATGAAGGGGGAGACACGTCGGAAGAAAGCAGCAGCTCAGGGGGAGAAACGAACAACGAGATCGACAAGGTAAGTCAGGTACGATCTCTTCCTCCCGATAAAATGTTTAAGTTTGTTAAACTTTTAACAAAAGATTGCTGCAAATTAGAAAGTGAAAATAAAAATTTAAAAGTAATTCTAGCTAAATCTTGTCCCTTAGAAGAATTAGATAAATTAAAACTAGCAAATGTAAAATTGAAACTTGAAAATGATGATTTGAAAATTCAAGTAGATAACTTGAAAAACCATGCATGTTCATCTAAAACCAATGTTAGAAGATTTAATAATTTAAATTGGTACTTTAAATATCACCCTGGACAAATTAGGAACATTTCAAGAAAATATGTTCCTAAAAACTTTTTAGTTAATCCAGTAGGTTGGAACCTATATTGGGTTCCTAAATCATGCTTAAATTAATTTTAAAATTAAAATTAGCGCTTTAAGTGAGAAAATTAAACAAAGAATTTCTTTATGAGGCTTTGTCTAAGGAAGTGGTTGTTGTTCCAATAACCAAGAAGGCCAAGTGCCTCGCCACGACCTGGAAGCCAAAATATTGAAATAAATGTTTAATTAACTTACTAATGAAGCATTAATACAAGAATTAATTAGTGCTTTAAAAAGGGTTATTCAAAACATTTTATTTCAATTTAGAAATTTACTTACTTAGAAATTTTTAAATTGACTAAGTCATTTATGTGCTTAAAAATTCTCAAAAAGCATTCTTTCTTAAGTTAAAAGATTTTCTGAAATTAGAAATTTATGCTCAAATTACTTAGAGATTTTGCTCAAATTTAGATTGTTTCTCTTGGAACCCCATTTTTTTGTGATCAAAGGGGGAGAAGGGAAAGTATAAGTCTAGGGGGAGGTAGATAGATTTAATTTTTTTGTCTATCTTTTTTACTGAGGTAGATAGAGTTATTTTTTTGCTATCTTTTTGTACTTAAATTGCAAATTAAGTTAAGTTACTTAATTTTATTTAAAGTCTATTTTACCCTAGCTTAACTTGGGTTGATCACACCAAAAAGGGGGAGATTGTTGGAACCCCAAGGTTGTTTTGGTGTGATCAACAAGTTAAGTTAGATCCTGTGTGTTTCTAACCTTGTGTCTAAGTGTGCAGGAGCTTAGGAATACAGGTAGTCGAGCGGAAGACGCAGCTAGCGAGAAGGACGACAGTCCGAGGGACGAGGTGCTGCGGAAGAGTACCCCAGTGGACGAGAAGGAAGCGTGCGGTGGTTCCAAGGGACGAAAGCCGGAGCGGAAGATTGCTCGGGGAGCAAGAGACGCAGGCGTCTAAGGGACGAAGACTGCGGATGAGTACGCCGGCGGACGAGAAGGAAACACGCGGCGATTCCGAGGGACGAGAAGCCGGAGGGAAGCCCGCTCGAGAAGACCGGAAGTTGGGTTCGAGTGAGCCCTTTTCCGGATGGCAGAGATCACCCAAGTGAGCGGATCCGGAGAAGAAGAACCGAACCGAGGCGGGACTGAACCAGAGAAGAGGTCCCAGACGAAAAAGTCAACGACTGTTGACTTTGGGCTCCGGGGCGCCCGGAACAGTCTGGGGTGCCCGGAGCAGCCCGGGGCGCCCGGAGCAGCCCGGGGCGCCCGGAACCCTTCCGGGAGCCCGGACCCAGTATTTTCACCAGATCAAGTCAAAACTCGATCTGAACGTTGGGGGATAAAATTTATCCCCCCAGGGCACCCGGAACCCTTCCAGGCGCCGCAACCAAGGCTATAAATATAGCCTTGGTCCAGAAGCTTTTCATTAATTCAGAACTCACGCATTTCTTTCAAACACTTGTACGCTTTCTGTAGTTAGCTTCTGTTGTGCGCTTCAACTTTGTAAGAGGCTTCTCCGCCTGAAGGAGAAATTCTAGTGCGATCATCTTTCTTAGATTAACAACCTCCCCGGTTGTAACCAAGTCAAAACCTGGTGCCTCATTTCCTGTTCTGATCTTAGTTTATTGCTTTGATTATTTTACATGTGTCAGTTTAAGAGTTCGAGAAGGGTTGGTTTGTGTTTTGATTTCTGCAGGGCTATTCAACTCCCCCTTCTAGCCGGCCCAACGGTCCTACAGAGCCGGCATCTATAAACCCTCCGAGCGGAAGACCGTCGAGCTCCGACGTTAAAAATCGAGAGACGAGCCGGCATCTATAAACCCTCCGAGCGGAAGACCGTCGAGCTCCGACGTTAAATATCGAGAGACGAGCCAACGTCTATAAATCCTCCGAGCGGAAGACCGTCGAGCTCCGACGTTAAATATCGAGAGACGAGCCGGTGTCTATAAACCCTCCGAGCGGAAGACCGTCGAGCTTCGACGTTAAAAATCGAGAGATGAGCCGGCGTCTATAAACCCTCCGAGCGGAAGACCGCCGAGCCCGACGTTAAAATCGAGAGACGAGCCTGCGTCTATAAACCCTTTGGAAGACCGCCGAGCTCCGACGTTAAAAATCGAGACGAGCCGGCGTCTATACCTCGGAGCGGAAGACCGCCGAGCTCCGACGTTAAAATGAAGAGCGGCCGTGTCAAACCAGCCCTAAGACCGTCGAACTCCGACATTAAAAATCGAGAGACGAGCCGGCGTCTATAAATCCTTCGAGCGGAAGACCGTCGAGCTCCGACGTTAAAAATCGAGAGACGAGCCGGCGTCTATAAACCCTCCGAGCGGAAGACCGTCGAGCTCCGACATTAAAAATCGAGAGACGAGCCGGCGTCTATAAACCCTCCGAGCGGAAGACCGTCGAGCTCCGACGTTAAAAATCGAGAGACGAGCCAGCGTCTATAAACCCTCCGAACGGAAGACCGTCAAGCTCCGACGTTAAAAATCGAGAGACGAGCCAGCGTCTATAAACCCTCCGAGTGGAAGACCGTCAAGCCCCGACGTTAAAAATCGAGAGACGAGCCGGCGTCTATAAACCCTCCTAGCGGAAGACCGTCGAGCTCCGACGTTAAAAATTGAGAGACGAGCCGGCGTCTATAAACCCTCCGAGCGGAAGACCGTCGAGCTCCGGCGGTAAAAATCGACGTTAAAAGGCGGGCAACCAGAGTCTATAAAGCCGCCGGACGGGTAGCTTTTTGCGTGGTCCTCGGTTGTAAAGGCCGACCCATGATCGGGCCTGCCGTTAAGGCGAGAATAAAGACATCGTGTGGCCGAGCGGCTCCTTTATAAAATGTACTTGGCATGAGAAAATTAGGACCGAGGCAAAAGTTAAAGAATGGATGCTGGTCAAACAAACAAATAACAAAAGAAGAAAATTCTTTTACGCCGAACAGCGGAAAGACAAAATTTATAATAGTATTCACCTCGAACGACCAGCATACAAAAGACAGCAAACACTTAAAGAAATTTCATAAACCCTTCATTCACTATCATCAAAATTAAAAAGAGAATCGAGGATGGAGCCCATCATGACCGCCAGATCTTCGGAGGGGATCGACAGCTCGGCTGGTATGTGGCCCTTGGTCTTCAGATAGTCTACCGCCACCTTGATCGCCTCTTCAAAAGTTAAGGACAACTTGTCACTGAACTTTTCACCAAATTCATCCGAGCGGACGAAAGCTTTGCGCGCCTCCGCCGACCGATCGGGCTCCCCGTCTTGATATTCTTTAAGAATAGCTTTAGAAGCGTCAAGGGCAGCTTGAAGATCTTTCAGAGCCCCCTCCGCTTTAGCCTGGTCGGCCGAGCGGCCCTCCCGTTCGGCAGTCAATGAGACGTCCATGTCCTTCACTCGCTGCTCTAGCCCCTGGTTCTCTACCTTCATCATATCCATGTCGTCAATGGCTTTGCGCTTCCGGGTGGTCGCGGTCTTTATTTCCTTGTCCCGCTGCTTGACTAAAGCCTCGAGTCGAGCCACTTCGCTCGACAGGTCGGAGGACTTACCCCGTTCGGCCTCCAGTAGCTTTTTGGCCTTCTCCAGAGCGGTCGTTGATTGTCTGCTTTCTCCCACGGCTTTGAGCTTTTTCAACTCGTCCTCTAGCTCGGCTAGGCGGTTGCTGATGGCAATCTGCTCCACCCAGTTCTGCAAATGGATAGGAGCGAGTTAGAAGCTAAATCCAAATCCAAGTAACCAACAAGGCGGTGAACATACCCCGGTCGCCTGTTGTAAATTGTTGTCCCCTAGCTGACTGGGAGTCAGGAGTACAATACGGAGCCGAGCGTCCTCCCAGGCTTTGGCGAGAGGACCCGTAAGCGTGATCTGCTACTCGGGAACCGATGGCCAATCAGCAGCTGCTAAGTATTCTTCCGACGGGAGGCGCAGGACGGTTTTTATCAACCTCGGGCCGCTCGGATCACCCTGGGGCGCAGCTGCTTTACCAGATGGCTCGCCGGTGGAGGAAGGACGTTCGCCCAATCGTCTAAGGAGACGCATGGTTTGGGGAGGACTGGCGGGCAGCACCTCGGAGGTAGCGATTGGAGAGCCGAGCGGCGTGGGGGTACTCTCTATGGAGACCGTCCCGGAGATCACCGGAGCTTCCTCACCCCGCTCAGAACGTTGTTCATCAGATGGGGTCGGCTGAGAGATTCGCTCTGGCCGCCCGCGCTTCCGAGCTGCTAGGGGGGCTTCGTCGGCCGAGCGGCCCTCTACCCCGACTTGAGTAGAGGGCTCTATATCGCCCGCAGCCTCGCTGATAGAGGCAGAAGCAGCTAAGGCTTCAGGGACAATCTGAGTCCCCTCACCCTCTCCGGTGGTCGGACCAGCTGAGGCCAAGCCCCACTCGGTGACCTCCCTATTCTTGGCCGCCTCGATCTCAGCGGCTCTTAGTTTCAGCCGTTCGGTAGCCTTGGCGCGCCACATGACTTCGGCTGCAGAAGCAAAGAATAAATTAGTTAGAACAAAAGAAAGGGGACGATAAGAGAACTTACTCATGCTGCAAGGCAGGTCAGCTGGGATTGGGGACAAGACGAATATATACATTACTCCCGGAAGGAGCAGCTTGTCGATGTTGTAGCGCTGGCCGACCAGCCGGTCGGCCGCATGAAGATAGGCCGGATCGCTCTTAAACTTGCCGAGCTCCAGTTGTGTTGGCACCGCCGTCTGCCAGTTAATACGGAAGGCCGGTGGCTCGGGGAAGCGCATGTAGAAAAAGTGCTCCTTCCAGTGTTTGTTGGAGCTCGGCATATTATCAAAAAGGACAAAACCTATCCTAGATTGAAAAACGAAAGTACCCCACTCGGCCTGCTTAGGGTAGTAAAAATAGTGGAAGACTTTGGGGTCTAGTGGGATGTCGTTCAGTTTAAAGAGAATTACCACCCCGCTTAGCAGCCTAATGGAGTTCGGAACCAGCTGGCCGAGCGGGATGCGAAAATAGTTACACACTTGTAAGAAAAATTTATGTGGAGGAAAGCGTAGCCCGGCCAAAAATTGGTCTCGGAAGAAAAGAACGGTGCCGGGCGGCGGGTTATGAGGCCGGTTGGTAGGGGTGGCTAATACTATGTGGTGGTCGGTCGGCAGGCTATATGTCCGAGTGAGGCGCAGGGCGTCCTCCTCGTCAAACCGGCTCTCTATGGTCGTGTACCATAGACTAGGAGCGCCGCCTGTCGGCTGTGAAGTACTAGTCATGTTCGAGGGCAAGGAAGGAATGCGGGATAAAAGGAAAGGGAAATAAAGCAAGGGATGAAGGTGGCAGAATGAAAGAGGCAACCAACAACAAGAAAAGGAGGGAGGAAGCGAGGAAAAGAAAGGCTTACGAGCAAAAGGATGGTCGCAAGGGGCCTCGGGGTCGTCGGAGAGTTGAGAAGCGAGGTCGCTGGAGAAGAAGGAGCAGCGGGGCGTCGGGGATCGATGAAGCAGGAATGCGGCGGAGAAGAAAAGTCGCCAGCTTTATAACGTTAGCCTCGAGCAGCCTCCGCCGTCCGATTCAGGTCGTAAAGAACGAGGCCATCATCCAGCCGTTCATTTCAAACGGCGGCTGTCCCATCGGAGGTGAGGCCAGCGCCGTACGCTGACGATAGCGGGAGCGCCACGTGTTAGCAAGACACAGGGCGCATTTAATGAACGCCTGTCACCGCGCGCAGCGCACGTGCCGCGAGCGTTAACACCGACCGTCTATCCAGTGATGAAGCTGAACGGGCATGAAAAAGAATGTAAGCCAAGTGGATGAGCATTCTCTAACCCGGCCGAGCGGCCCGATATAGCGACCCTTAATCAGATCGGCAGTCCAGTCAGTCGGACTCCGCCTCCTTCGACTAGACTTGAGGGGGAGGCAAGTGATCTGGTGATAAGACCGGAGGGCCCTCATAAAGGGGGTACAACGACACGTGGAGGTTGGCAGTCAAGGGGGGGGGGCCATCCCATGGACTCGAAGAGCAGGCAAGACATGCCGATCACCAGGCAATGCCCCTTACCCGAAAGGACAACCACCCGACCGGGCGCCAATATTTCTAAGGAAAGAGCGTATGGCCGAGCGGATGATCCGCCCGGCCGTGAGACAGCGCACGAATGAAGGCCGAGCCGTTTGCTTGATCGGCCAAGGTCTCAGGCGATGAGAGCCGAGCGGAGGGACGACCCTGAGCTTTCCCGGACGGACGGTCGCCTACGCCAGACCAGACGAATGTTCTGGCCGAGCGGCTGGACGGTCGATCCGGGAAACGGAAGTCAAGGAATAGAGGACAGTGTGAACGTCATTTCAGTAACCCCTGTTGCTGACAACAGGCATGTTCAAAGATCAGACCATACTCAGTATGGGGGAGAGAAGGTTTTGCTGTCCCGTCGAAAAGACGCTCAGACTGCGGCGGCATGGAGTCAGACATGCTCTTCTGACAAGCCCATGCTGTGGTATGGGGTATGACACGTGTACACTTCAGATTATGTGCACCAAGCTCCCGTGGCTCTATATATAAGCCATTAGACTTCACCGGAGGTATGCAATCTGAGATCCCTGGAGCCACTTTCTTGCTATTCGTTTTTCTGACTTGAGAGTCGTTGGGTCGTCGCCGGGAACCCCTTCCCGGCCCGACTTCTTTGCAGGATCGCCGAAAGTTCGCATAAGCAGTTAAAGATCCATGTCAGCAACTGGAGAGCGCCACGTACCCAGCATCCGTTGATTCAGCTTTCGGACAGGATGATGATTAATGGAGAATTCGAAGAGTCATCATAATGATTATTAATGAAGAATTTGAACAGTTATCATAATGAAGATCATAAATGAAGAATTTATGGAACCTATAACTCTTCATCTTCCTTATTAATGAAGATCATAAATAATGAATTAATTGAAAGCTTAACTCTTCGTATTCCTTGGAAGCTATAAATAGCCATCCTCGAAAAGAATCAATGGAAGGATTTCATTCTCTCCTTTTCTCCTTTGTCAACTTCTTCTTCCACCGGAAGAGATCGGTAGTGCTTCCAAGGCTTTGTCGATCCAAGAGGCTAGCACCTAACGGATCGTGTCAAGTTCGTGATCTAGTGCGCGTGGATACCGCTAGAAGAGTCACACGTGGGGCGCTTATCTGTCTATCTATCTGTGATATTATTCACACTCATCGAGGACTCGAGGTATGTTTATATTACTTTTGTGCAAAACTATATGTACCACGAAAAGATCCATGATCAATATATATGTCTTCCGCTGCGCTCCGAACCCAATAGTTGTATCAGAGCAATTCGTGGTTGGATCATATAGTACGAAACTTATCCTTCAAAATTTATTTGAAGAATCAGTGTTTCGAGAGATTTCAAAGAAATCTTAATTTCTTTATTTCATATTATATGCCTTAACATTTCATGGTAGAAATGAATTTTTTTTTAAAACCTATAGAGTAATACATGTTGTAATTTAGATATAAATTCCTTGTGCCATAAGTAGATTAACATGTTAAAAATCTCCGAGGCCTATTTGTCTTAAAAGACTATAAGGATTATGGAGGTAAATCTTGTAATGAGATTGTGCAAGTGCACAAGAAGTTAATTATGGTGAGACATTTTTAATAATTATAAAATCCCTTAAATATATTAAAGTCAAGATTTGTTAAAAGCCCTCCACTAATAAATATGATGATAGTTAGAGTTTTTACATAAAGTCGGTACAGCTCAGCTGTGGGCTTATGTCAAAACATCTATAATTTATTATAATTATTAGTGGGTAGACCTAACTCAAATTCGTTGACTTGTTTAGCTCAGCTAAGGTTAACTAATTTGAGGGGCAAGTGTTGAGAATATAAGGCTCGACAAGAATATATCGAAAATCACATAGATTTGTGATTGGCAAGTTAAGACCTACTTGATGAATATAGCATGTAGGTACAGCTCGACTGTGTGCATTCTATATGATTCAGGGTTTTGGTCCTATTAGGATTTGTTACCAACTAATTCCCGATTCTAACAGTGAGGGATCTTGGACTTGAATAAAATAATAGGAGTTATAAAAGATCTTTATTAAATAATTCCATAAATACTAAAACTCCGCTTTAAATTTTAGATGGCAAACACAAGTACCTTATCTCTGCGAAGCATTCTCGAGAAAGAGAATATCCTCCTCGGTTCCAACTACCTAGATTGGTATAAGAAACTGAAAATCATCTTAAGACATGAGAGAAAAATTTATGTGCTTGAAGACGAACCACTGAAAGAGCCTACACCCGATGCATTAGAGGAAGATCAGTCATATTATTCTCAATATATGGAAGATGCACTGGATGTGCAATGCATCATGTTGTCTTCTATGTCTCCTGAGTTGCAGAGACAGCATGAGAACAAGAGTGCTAGGGAGATTGATTAGCACTTGCATGAGCTCTTTCAAGAGAGTGCGAGAGTAGAGAGGTATGAAACCTCTCGAGCACTATTTTGTACCATGCTGGAGGAAGGAAACCAAGTTGGGCCTCATGTACTCAAGATGATCTGGTACATAGAGAGGCTTGAGAGCTTAGGTTCCAAGTTAGACCAGGACTTGGCTGTTGACCTAGTCTTATCGTCACTACCTCCATCATTTTCTCAGTTTGTGTTGAACTTCAACATGAACAGCATGGACAAGAGTTTGATTGATTTCATGGTAATGTTGAAAACTGCTGAGAAGGATATGAAGGTAAATCCTTCACTGCATGCAATGATGGTCAGAAAGACCAACAAGCGCCCAAGCACCGGGAACTTCAATCCCAAGGCTAATGCAGTGAAGAATCCTAAATATCAAGCTCAGAAGAAGCTTAAGAAAGGGATGCAGGTACCCCCAATCTGATGAGAAGGAGGCCATGTGCTTCTATTATGGCAAGAAAGGTCACTGGAAGAAAAACTGTTATATTTTCATTAAGAAGAATGCTAGTGGAGCTGATGCTTTAGGTATCTTTATGATAGAGTGCAATCTTTCTGTTTCTTCATCATGAGTCATAGATTTTGAAAGTAGTTCTCACATTTGTGCGAACATGCAGGGTCTAAGTGACTTCAGACGGTGTCCAAGGGAGAAATGGACCTACGAGTAGTTAATGGAGCGAGAGTTGCTGCGTTAGCTGTAGGAACCTATTCAATAAATTTGCCTAGTGGACTTGTTTTGAACTTAGAAATTTGTTATTTTGTTCCTAGTTTCTCAAAGAATATCATTTCGGTATCAAGCTTAGACACCAAGGGATTTGTATTTCAATTCAAGGACAAGTTATGTTCCTTTTATTTGAATAATATATTCTATGGGAATGGTTCATTGAATAATGGTCTTTATGTTCTTAACTTAGATGAACCGATCTATTGTATTGAAAGTAAGAAACAGAAATTACATGACTTAAACTTAACATACCTCTGGCACTGTAGACTTGGTCATATAACCCAGAAACGCATTGCTAGACTACTCAGTAATGGGTATTTGGACTCTTTTGAATTAGAGCCCATAAATACATGCGAAGCGTGTTTACAAGGAAAAATGACCAAGAAGCCATTCACCAAGATAGGTCAACGGGCAAAGGAACCACTAGAACTCATACATAGTGATGTTTGTGGGTCATTGCAAGTTCAGGCTAGAGGAGCGTATACCTACTTCGTGACTTTTATTGACGATTTAAGTAGATATGGATATGTCTACTTAATGAGACATAAGTCTGAAACTCTAGACACATTTAAGGAGTTCAAGAATGAGGTAGAAAATCAACTTGGTAAGAAGATTAAGGCCCTTCGGAGTGATCGAGGTGGCGAGTATCTAACCCAAGAGTTCATTGATTACCTAAAAGAGTGTGGGACAATTTCCCAACTTACACCTCCTAGGACGCCAGAGTGGAATGGTGTTTCGGAAAGGAGAAATCGGACACTCATGGATATGGTTAGATCAATGATAAGTCATGCAAGTCTTCCAATATCATTTTGGGGTTATACCTTAGAAACAGCAGCATACACACTTAACCGAGTTCCTACCAAGACAGTAGATAAGACTCCTTATGAGTTATGGTTTGGAAAGAAACCAAATTTGTCTTATCTAAAGATATGGGGTTGTGATGCTTACGTGAAGAATGAAAATTCTAATGAGCTTGTAGCAAGATCCATAAAGTGTATGTTTGTGATGCTTCCATAAAGTGGATATGGTTAGATCAATGATAAGTCATGCAAGTCTTCCAATATCATTTTGGGGTTATACCTTAGAAACACCAGCATACACACTTAACCGAGTTCCTACCAAGACAGTAGATAAGACTTCTTATGAGTTATGGTTTGGAAAGAAACCAAATTTGTCTTATCTAAAGATATGGGGTTGTGATGCTTACGTGAAGAATGAAAATTCTAATAAGCTTGTAGCAAGATCCATAAAGTGTATGTTTGTAGGTTATCCCAAAGTTACAATGGGATATTATTTTTATCTCCCAAGTGAGACAAAGTTATTGTTGCTCGGTATGCTACTTTCTTGGAAAAATAATTTATTTCTAAAGAAAATAGTGGGAGTAAAGTAAGTATTGAAGAAATTATAGACTCTACAAACAGGTTGGAAGGTGAACAGTTGGACAAACAAACAGGTTGGAAGGTGAACAGTTGGACAATGAGACAGTGCCACAAGCACAAGTGTCTCATTCATCTGGGACTGCTCAAGAAACGCGAGATCAACGTAAGTCTACAAGAATACATCGAGAGCCAAACAAATATGGTTGGCTGGTAACCCAAGATGAGGAAGTGCTACTCATCGAAGATGATGAACCGTCGACTTACGAGGAAGCAGTTGCTTCAAATGATTCTGAGAAATGGCTGGAAGCCATGAAATCTGAAATGGACTCCATGTACACCAACCAAGTTTGGGAGTTGGTTGATGTGCCAGTTGGGGTAAAACTCATAGGGTGCAAATGGATATTCAAGAAAAAGATTGACATGGATGGGAACATAAGTACCTATAAAACTAGGCTTGTGGCAAAGGGTTTCAATCAATGTCATGGAATTGACTATGATGAAACATTTTCGTCCGTTGTAATGCTTAAGTCCATTAGAATTTTGCTAGCTATAGCAGCTTACAAGAACTACGAGATTTGGCAAATGGATGTTAAAATTGCTTTCCTAAATGAAAGGTTACAGGAGGAAGTATATATGGTACAACCTCCCGGTTTTATAAAATCCGAGAACAACAATAAAGTATGTAAGCTCAAGAAGTCCATTTATGAACTAAAGCAAGTATCTCGGAGTTGGAATCTGCGATTTGACGGAGCCATTAAAGATTTTTCTTTTATCAAGAATCCAGAAGAACCTTGCGTTTACAAGAAGGTTAGTGGGAGCAAGATTACGTTCCTAGTGTTGTATGTTGATGACATACTTCTTATAGGCAATAACATCCCTAGCCTAGAATCTACCAAGACCTGGTTGGGAGAGTGTTTCTTAATGAAAGATCTTGGAGATGCAACCTATGTCTTAGGTATTAGAATATACCGAGATAGACAAAGCAGGTTACTAGGGTTGAGTCAAGGTGTATACATTGATAAAATGCTGAATAGATTCGGCATGCAGGACTCCAAAAGAGGATATTTACCAGTGTCACATGGTGTACATCTTTCCAAACCTATGTGTCCAAGAACACAAGAGGAAAGAAGTAGAATGGACAAGATACCTTATACTTCGGCTATAGGGTCCATAATGTATGCTATGATATGCACTAGACCAGATGTCTCGTATGCATTAAGCATGACGAGTAGATATCAGTCAGATCCTGGAGAGGGTCATTAGATTGCGGTAAAGACTATCCTCAAGTATCTTAGAAGAACAAAGAACATGTTTTTAGTTTTTGGAGGAGACGAGGAATTAGTCGTCAGAGGATATACTGACGCAAGTTTTCAAACAGATCAGGATGATCTGAAGTCGCAACAAGGATATGTGTTGTATCTGAATGGTGCAACTGTTTGCTGGAGGAGTTCCAAGCAGGAGACAGTTGCAGATTCAACAGCTGAGTCCGAGTACATAGCAGCTTCAGAGGCAGCAAAGGAAGCTGTGTGGATTAAGAACTTCATAGCGGAGCTTGAAGTGGTTTCTAGTATTGTTGATCAAGTTGTGCTATACTGTGACAATAATGCGGCCATAACACAGGCAAAGGAGCCAAGGTCTCACCAACGATCCAAGCATGTACTAAGGAAGTATCACCTCCTTAGGGAGATTGTTCAGAGAGGTGGTGTGTTGGTTAGCAGAGTAGATACCAGCGAGAATATCGTAGACCCACTCACAAAGTCCTCACATCTACAGAAACATGAGACCCATGTGAGGAGCCTAGAACTGAGAGTCCGTAGTGTTTGGCAATAGTGCAAGTGGGAGATTGTTAGTGTGTGCACTTATGTGCCAAGACACTCCTTATGTATTTTGCGGATGATTAATTAATAAAAGTAAGAATTTATCATTAATTATTTAATTTTCTGTACGTATATGATTAATGATAAAGTCTCATAGATTAATGGGTATATTAATCTGAAAACAGTCCTTGATCGGATAGATATCTAGAGGGGGCATGGATATCTAGATTAACGCTGAGTATGACTAGGTCGAGATAGACCAGAAGGATGGATATCCAAGTTGTACTTGGGGGTGCCTTGAGTTTAGAGGTACACTGGACACGACCCGCTCAAGAGGAGACCACATATTAAGTATCATTGGTTATTCCTCTTATGAACGAGTGTAACTGATCTTTTGACTTGAGACCTTCATTTATTCTATGTATGGAGTTATGTGCTTTGACGTCGTTAAAAGCAGTCTTTAATCGGATTGTGATTAATACGGTAGTTGGGTGTATGAAAAAATGTAGAGAGAATAGTATTTAGTCAATAGAGGATTCATCGCTCTCTTGGATTAGGAGTTAACATCCTGGCCGCTTGATAGAGATATTAGTGACTCAAAATCCTTGGCCATGGGAGGAATGATTTATCATTCAAGAGGAGTCTATTATATCTTGGAAATCAAGTAAAACAATTAATTTGGTAATGATGCATAATGTACTGAATTAATTGGGATGTAGGCTTTAGATGAAGAGATTGAATTACACAGTAATCGGTTCATAGTGGTTTACAGTTCATGACTGATATTAATTTTATCGCGTTGGGTGGCTAAAAACAGTTGCTAAACTGTTACCTTAGTCTGTGTATGGATTTACACTGCCTTCGTGTATAAAACCTAGAGGATCGCACGCATAGCATGTAGACATGAACAATGGTATCGGAAGCTAGTCGAGATAAAGATCAAATATGAATTTATTTGATATAAAGAAGAGAGAATTCGAATAGCCATAATCATGATATTAATGGAGAATTCGAAGAGTCATCATAATGATTATTAATGAAGAATTTGAAGAGTTATCATAATGAAGGTCATAAATGAAGAATTTATGGAACCTATAACTCTTCATCTTCCTTATTAATGAAGATCATAAATGATGAATTAATTGAAAGCTTAACTCTTCGTATTCCTTGGAAGCTATAAATAGCCATCCTCGGAAAGAATCAATGGAAGGATTTCATTCTCTCCTTTTCTCCTTTGTCAACTTCTTCTCCCACCGGAAGAGATCGGTAGTGCTTCTAAGGCTTTGTCGATCCAAGAGGCTAGCACCTAACGGATCGTGTCAAGTTCGTGATCTAGTGCGCGTGGATACCGTTAGAGGAGTCACACGTGGGGCGCTTATCTGTCTATCTATCTGTGATATTATTCACACTCATCGAGGACTCGAGGTATGTTTATATTACTTTTGTGCAAAACTATATGTACCACGAAAAGATCCATGATCAATATATATGTCTTCCGCTGCGCTCCGAACCCAACAAAGAGTTCTCAATTGGTAGAGCTCCTCAGTCACTTCCTTCATAGTTGGTCTATCCTCTCCCTTTAACTTTAAACATTCTTTAATAAGCATAATAAGTTCTTGAATAAATTCTATATTAGCTTCCAATTTAACTTGATTATCCAAGATCTTTGAAATTCTATTATGATTCTCCAACATAGTAAAAGTCGACATCAAACTGTTTTGTTTTTCAGATTCTTCAAAACTAATAACCTTCTTACTTGTAAAAAGCTCCAAAAGAACCACACCAAAGCTATAAACATCACTTTTATAGGTCAATTCATCTGTCATCAGGCATTCTGGATCAATATAACCATCAGTGAATTGTAAGAATGTAGCAAATTATTTCTCCCCCTTGGAATCATCTTTGAAGTTTCAAAATCTGAAATTTTTGTTGTGTTATCCATATCTAAAAGTATATTAGATGGTTTCAAATCTCCCTGAACAATTTGAGGTGAAGCTTTTGATTGCAAGTAGTCCAAAGCATTAGCTGACTCATAAACACTCTAAAATCGAGTATCCAAGGAAGTTGGAGCTTGATTCTCACTTTCATGAATAAAATGAAACAATGTTCCATTCGAGACAAACTCTTAGACTAATAATGACATCTTTGTTGTCAAACAACAACCTAAGAGATTGACTATGTTGAATGGTTAACATTTGATAAAATAAGTGTCTATATTCCAAATTATTTTTTAAAATCCTCATTGATAATCTTAGGTTTCTTTAGGGCAACAATATCTTATTTTCCAAAACTCCTTTATATACAACTCTATTTCCTCCTCTCCCAAAAATATTTTTGCCATCAAAATGATTTATTGCCTTCTCTAATTCTTTACTTCCAAATACTATTTTCTTTTCATCTCTTCGAGTTTTCTTCTTTGATAAACTATATAGAGACACTTAACTCATAATAACAAAATGATTACACCAATACAACCACATGCAAGGTTCATACATATGTCATCTTTATGTTATGAGTTTTAATGTTAAATTTTGATAATTTAATTTAATTGCTATAAATTTAAGGGCACATGGGATGTCCATGTCCGTCTAACTATGCCTAATCATGCAAACTTTTTATACACCAATAATATGTTAATGATTCAAATAACTATAAGTCTTCAATGGAACAAAAGTAATTTACTCTGCTAGTAATTTCCAAGTAATCTTGAATGGAAACTCAAACGGTGGAGCAACAACACGACTTATAGCTCCTAACATGACCTGGTTATGCTGGGAAGCATGTAGTGTCATCATGCACAATGCCTGACACGGTGCAACCGTGCTAGGAAGCACAACCTGTAGGACCGATGCACTTGAGAGAAGTGGTTAATCACGTAATTTTAAAAACTTGTTCTTTTCGATTTGAAAATGAGTTCGCAGCGGAAAAGATAAATAAAAGAAAGAAGGAAACACAAACACAAGTGATTACTTAGTTCAGAGCATTCGACAACTCCTACTCCAAGACCCACAATCCCTAGGACCATATCGACGGGCAATCTACTAAAAACCCCTTCCGAAACTGTTGAAAGAGAGAATCAAGTATAAGAACAAAGTAAATGACAATGTAACAAACCTACACTTCCTTTTGCAGATGTAATAAGTATGTACAAAAAATATCATTACCAACAAGAATGGAAATTTGGATGCTCTCGTGTGTTAGTGTCAATCTTCCGACAACGGTCGGGCATAGTAGAGCAGAAGTGTAGTCGTAGTGCGAATACCAAGAAGCAAAATGGTTGTTTGATGTGTTATGGAAGTTGTGTAAGAGTAGTTGGTAGAATAGCCCTTTTAAGCAGTGTTGAGGTCGCCTCCAACCTCATCCGAGGTGCCTCCAATTGCAAATGTAATCCCTCACCTTTGGACTTGATAAACTCCACTGACTGCGGTTTCTATCTGCTCAAGGGTGCCTCCGAGCGTATTCCAAGGTGTTTCCGAGCGCACTCTAGGGTGCCTCCCTACAGCACAAACTCTATCTTCTTGAAAGCGCCTTCGACATGTCCAAGACGCTTCCAAGAGCTGCTCCGAGGTGCCTCCTCAAAGCTCCGGGGCGGCTCAAATACTATTCATCCGAGGCTTTTTCTTTGATTTTGCTCTTGAAAAATTCGTTAGTCTAGCAGAATAATATCTAACATACAAAACAGAGTTAGCATAGTTAAATAAGATTATTAATAATTAGATCTTGTCTTACCAATATCAGGATTTAGTCATGATCTCAGCTTAGACTTCTAAAATAGATTTAAGCTGGACCAATGCCTATAGCTCCACTAGGCTCAACCTCACTGAATCAGTCTCCTCTAATACTTACCTACACTTACCTGCCAAACATCTGATCCTCCAAATCTGTTTGGACTTTCTCTAGTGTTGCTTAGTATCTAACCAAACTAATCTACTAAGACTTACTTGCAACACTGAGTTAGTACAATAAATATAAAACAGTAAAGTAAAATAATGTTAGCAGTATTAAGAATTCACTGATCCAATCGATCGCGCACGGTCGATCGAAAACCAGTCAGTCACATATGATTGGAGTTTACTCCTCCAAGACTTCTCATTACCTAGGGTTACCTCCCCCTAGGATTGTCTAGCTTCACTCAGTATGACTTCCATTGTCTGGCTTCACTCACCAGGACTTCCACCACCTAACTGCATTCACTAGGGCCTAGCTTCACTCACTAGGACTTCCATTACCTGAGTTTACTCACCAGGACATTCATCACCTAGACTCATTAGGGTCTGGCTTCACTCACCAGGACTTCAACCACCTAGCTTCACTCACTATGACCTAGCTTCACTCATTATGGCCTAACTTTATTCACTAGGACTTCTATTGCCTAACCTCCAGTTAGGACTAGTCACTCAATAGACTTCTCACATGCCTAACCTTCAGTTAGGACTTACCCTTGCTAGTCATCTAGTCTTAACTAGACTTTACTCTTCCAAACATCAAGTGCAATTTCGATTAACTCTTAGTCAACTACATTGGTATATTGTCAAATATCAAAATCCTAGAGGTCAATTGCACCAATACAACAGTGCCGACGCGTACAACACCTGACACGACCTGACCAATCATTTGACACGGCCATGTTCGACCGCCTAGTGCTTAACACGGGCTAGCCGTGTTGGGTGACACGGTTGTGGTGCGTCATGGATTTTTGCCCAGCACGCGACAAGGCCTGGCCATGTTGGCCACCACGACTGTGGCACGTCATGGAGAAACCCTAAAACCTTGTGTTCGCGGAACAAATGTAATGATTTTCATGAAACATCGGGAGTTATCGCTATTCTTCGTGAAAATCGCTACCATCGTCACATGTTTTTAAGTGTTGTTTTCCCAAAAAAATCACTGCGGTTTTAGGACCACTGCTGTTCTTTGTGATTTAGGATCATGAAGAACTTAAATCCTTAGTTTTCTTGTCTAGGGTTTTCAACTAACAAACACCATTTTACACTAGCAAGACCTAATCTATCATAAAACAATAAAATTGACGAAACCCCTAACTTTATCACTATAGAAAACGCTGAAATAGCAGTGGACTTAGAGAGCTCGGAATGACATAAAACTAGATTTTATATGTTTGTCTAATTCTCTTAATTATAGTTGTTGGAACCCCAAGATTTTTTTGATGTGATCAACAAGTTAGGTCCTGTATGTTTTTAACCTTGTGTCTAAGTGTGCAGGAGCACAGGTAGTCGAGCGGAAGACGCAGCTAGCGAGAAGGATGGCACGCGGTGCGTCCGAGGGATGAGGCGCTGTGGAAGAGTACACCGGCGGACGAGAAGGAAGCGTGTGGTGGTTCCGAGGGATGAGAAGCTGGAGCGGAAGACTGTTCAGGGAGCAAGAGACACAGCTAGCGAGAAGGTCAGCACGGGGTGCGATCGAGGGACGAAGACTGCGGATGAGTACGCTGGCAGACGAGAAGGAAGCACGTGACGATTCCGAGGGACGAGAAGCCGAATAGGAAGCCTGCTCGAGAAGATCGGAAGTTAGGCTCGGGTGAGCCCTATTCCGGATGGCAAAGATCACCCAAGTAAGCGAAAGACTCGGTCTGAGGCGAACAGAGCCGGAGCAGAAGACTCGGGCTGGAAAAAGTCAATGGGGTTGACTTTCCCATCCGGGGTGCCCGGAACAGTTCGAGGCGCTCGGACCCCTCTAGGACACCCGGAACCCTTCCGGGCGGCCGAAGTTGACTTTTTGATCAAATCACGTCAATCACGATTTGAACGTTGAGGGATAAAGTTTTGTCCCCACAGGACACCCGGAACCCCTTCGGGACGCCCCGACTAAGGCTATAAATACAGCCTTGGTCCAGAAGCTTTTCAACAATTAAAAGCAATTCATTTCAGACACTTGTGCGCTTCTTTTTAGAGTTAAGCTTCTGTTTTTTGTACGTCAACGCTGTAAGAGGCTTCTCCGCCTAGAGGAGATTTGTTAGTACACTTTTCATCTGCCTTGGATTAACAATCTCCCCAGTTGCAACCAAGTAAATTGTGAGCCTCGTCCTTTCTGTTTTATTTATTTACTCTTTATATGCAAGTGATAGTTTAAGAAGTCGAGAAGAGTTGTGTTTATTTTTTTTGCAGGCTATTCAACCCCTCTTCTAGCCACCCACCGCGATCCAACAATAGTCATGCCCTCAAACATCAATTTGACATACTATATTGAGAGCAATAATTTTTTGAACACGAATATATCCAACAAATATGATTTATATTAAAAAAATTGTTGCTCTTAATATGACATATGAAAATGATTTTTGATGCCATGAATATAATCAAGAGAACTATATGATTCTGAGCTCTCTAAGTTTATCAGCTGATTTTATCCGAAACCGGGCCAAAATCAACTGATGGATTTAGAGGGCTTGGAATAACATAGAATCAAGTCATATGTGTTCATCTAATTCTTATGATTATATTTCCACCCTCAAATATCAATCTGATACACTATATTGAAAGTAATAATTTTTTTTATTATAGATACCTTTTAATCATTTTTTTTAAAAAAAAGTTTTTAATCGAGTGCTACAGTATAGCAATGGAGTAAAGTTACTCTTTATAATCACATAAACATTCTGAATATAGATTGCTACACTCTATAACTGATAGATCGATTTAAGCGATAGAGGGGGGGGGGGGTGAATATCGCGCGTTTAAAAACTATTCTTTAACTTTTTGAAACCAAAGTCGTGCAGCGGAAATAAGAAACGAGACAAGGTATTTTACTTCGTTCGGAGCCTAGCTCGACTCCTACTCAAAGGCCCACGGTTCTTGACCGCACCGATGGGCAAAACACTATAATCCTTCTTTCCGAACTTCTCAGAAAGAAGTGAATCGTACAAATACAGATGTGTAAGATAGTAACACTTCTACTATCTTACAGAATTAAAGTGTAGTACAAAAAGTAAAGCTATACCGACAATAGTAGTAGTAATTTGTAACTCGATCGGCAATCAGATGAAGTTACTTGCAAATTTGATGAGGACTTGTAGTGTGAGCAGTTTGCAGAAGAGCACCAGAGTCAATCAGAAAATCCTTGTTGGCCTCTGTCTTCGAGCCTGTTTTTATAGATGTACTGGAGGTTCGGTCGACCGAACCCGCTCCCTTCCTTTCTGGATTGGATCAGTCGACCGATCCCCAGGTTTGGTCGACCGATCAGCTTATTTCCTTTGCTGCTGATCGATTCTGATGATTTGTCCTATGCTGAGTCACTATGGTTCGGTCGACCGATCTTACGGTTTGGTCGACCGATAAGGCTTTGATCTGACTTGGACTCAGTTCTGATCTGATCTGATTTCTGTTCTGATTATGCTTGGCTCGATCGACCAATCAGCTCGGATCTGCAAAACAGTATTAGCCAAAAAGTCTCCTACAAAATTGTAATGACCCGCCTTCTACTACTAGGCTGTAAGGTCGAATCGCTACAGTTATGCTGTGCTATACTGTGCGGAAAACTGATCTAATTTAAAATTTTGCTATTCTAATTACTGGGAACGCTGAAACTGAACGCTCTACATGTACCTAATAATTGTACACATGCTAGGGAAGACAATCTATGCCTCCCGGATGACTTGCTAGCTGTAATCAAGCATTCCAATCGATCCATGGATCGATTGGGCTGTTGGATCGATCCAGGGATCGATCCAGCTTGATACTGGCACGGAAGGAGACTCTGGACCGATCCATAGCTTCAGAGCGCCTCTGTGCTCTCTGGAAATCGCTTGAATCGATGGCCCGATCGATTCAGGGTTCTCACGTGATTTCCTGCGCTCCAATCATCGCCCGATCGATTGGAGGCTCCCAATCAATCGGGTGATCGATCGGGTGGCTTTCTGTGCTCGCGCCAATTCTCCCCGATCGATCCACGGATCGATCGGGAGATGTTTAGGTCCCCGATCGGTCTACCGACCGATCAGAGACTCCCTGATCGGTCTGCTGACCGATCAAGGGTTTCTGATTTCGAGCTGAAACTCTGATTTCAGCACTCTGGCGTGCCAAAATACCACATAACAACTATCTAATGCATGATAAACTATTCTAAGAGCATGTAGTAACAATTCTAAACTTAAGCTAAAGCAAGGTTCATCAACTCACAACCTTTAACTACTAGAAATGCATAAAAAGCAAAGTATAAGAAAAATGTCTTAAGGAAGAACTAGTTTCTAATTTGCTAAACTCTCCAAGGTCTTTTATTCCAGTTCCTGCCACACACACCATCCTTTGCATTGTCCTCCAGCTCCCTCTGCTAGTCCATCTTTCCTTTACCTTTATCTGCAGTATAAGGAAAAGTAGAATCTGTAAGCTTAAAGCTTAGTAAGAAACCATCTACCTCACTAAATCATGCACACGATGCAGATATGATTTTAAATCATGTTGTTTGAAAAAAATATACTGAATATGCAAGCATGGCATGGCATGGTATCATACAAAGCATGGCATGGCATGACATCATACAAAGCATGGCATAACATAAGCTGAACATAAGCTATCATAATGTATAAACAAGGAAGAGCTAAACTGAAGCTAAACTGATACTGAAATCAACCTCAACTAATATAACTAATTTTGAGTTTTGAAAACTATTTCATAATAAGTGAAAATACATAATCATGCTGTTTGGGCCCGGCAACTGTACTTGCTGTGTGCGTATCCCTAACTAGACCCGGGTTTGCAAGTCCCGAATTTAGTAGGGTTAACTAGGTTATCTAAACCTAGGGACGACTGTGGGAGTCCAACCCAATGGATATCTGATCCAGTACAGTGCCACTGAAAATAAAATACTGAAATAGCTAATACTTGCTTATTCTATTGTTTCTAGGTTATCTGAACCTAGAGCTAGGTTATCTAAACCTAGAGGCGACTGTGGGAGCCCACCCATTGGATATCTGATCCATATAAGCTGTAATAAACTGAGAATACTGAATAGATACTTCTAATGTATTTAACTATGCTGTTGAAGATGCATATGGTGCATTTTTACTAAACTATCTATTTTATCGAACACTTAGTGTGCCCTAACTCTCCTCTCTATTAGGGAGACCACCTCTAGGCACCCGACAACGTCTAACCTCCTATCTGAAGAGAGAAAGCGTGTCCGGCCCATCTAGAGGTGTTCAACTAAATCCCTAATCTGCGAAGAGAATTAAATACACCCTAGATATCGATAAAAAAAAAATCTGCATACATCCGAACTAAATCATAAAAACTCAATCGGAAGCTATTATACTACAGGTGAGGGGTTTCTTACCTCGTGTGCTAGATATCTTACAAATCTAATCGCTAGAAATTCCGGTGGAGACGACTTCTCGACGATTCGCTCGCGTCCACGTGCTCTACTCGCGGAGGGGAGCGTCCTCGTGCTTGAAATCGCTGCCGGAGAGTGCTCTTAGGGTCCTAGGGAGAGAACCCTAAGGTAGGTTGGTGTTGGCGCCGAGAGAGGGAGAAGAAAAGAGAGGTGTCGGCGTGAGGCTTTGGAGAGGAAGGGTTTTGCCGAACCAAATTCTAAAATAACCCAACCCCACTTAAACCTTCTATTTATATTAAGTGGTAATTCCGGCCCAACTCTAATATAAATTAAATCGTCTCCCTTTCCTTTCAGCACGGCCCTGCTGGGTTCAACTGGTTCCCAACATTATCCCTAAGCCATAGGTCTCGGGTTCGATTCCCGCCTAAGCTATTTTGCGGTTCTAATTATTTTTGCTACTTCCGATACTCGAAAAATTCCGGAAAAATATCTAAAAATTTCAGAAAAATCATAGAATAATTCTAAAATAATTTTGAGAATTTTCGGGCGTTACAATCCCCCATACCTTATAAAAAGTTCGTCCTCGAACTTAAAACAATTCTGGGTACTTCTGTCTCATGCTGGCCTCTGTCTCCCAAGTCGCCTCTGCTGCTGTGTGATTTTGCCAGCTGACTTTGACTAATGGTACTTCCTTGTTCCGTAATTTCTTTACTGCTCGGTCTATTATCTGAATAGGCCGACTGTCATAGCTGAGATCATCACGGACCTGTACCAACTGTGGCTCAATCACCTGGGTGGCGTCTGGAATATGCTTCTTCAGCATGGAGACATGAAATACGTTGTGGACAGCTGACATCTCCTGAGGTAGCTCTAGCTCATATGCTACCTTGCCCACTCTCTTCGTGATAAGGTATGGTCCCACATATCTGGGAGCTAGCTTGCCCTTCTTCCCAAAACGCATGACTCCCTTCATGGGAGCTACTCTGAGGAAAACTGTATCCCCAACTGAAAACTCTAGGGGTCTGCGTCGTGTATCAACATAGCTCTTCTGACGGCTCTGTGCTGTCTCTATCCTCTGGCGAATCTGCTGTATGGCTGCTGTGGTATCTGCTACTAGATCTGTCTGAAGCTCTAGTTCCTTCTGTTCACCACTCTCATACCAGCAGATTGGTGATCTGCACCTCCGCCCATAGAGTGCCTCATAAGGTGCCATGCCGATAGTGGCCTGATAACTATTGTTGTATGCAAATTCTGCTAGACTCAGATATTTGCACCAACTTCCCTTGAAATCTAGGGCACAAGCCCGGAGCATATCTTCAAGTACACGGTTTACCCGCCTCTCGACCATCATGCGTGGATGGAATCTGTGTCTTGAACTTTAACCGTGCTCAATCTTGTTGTACACACTCCGAAGTGTGATGTAAATCTGCCTCTATCTCGAAATAATGGTGCGTGGGACTCCATGAAGTCCGACGATCTCCGGAGATACAACCGAGCTAGCTTCTTCATGGAGTAGGATATCTTGATAGCTAAAAGTGGGCTGATTTAGTCTGTCGACTATTACCCGGATGGCGTCAAAACCACTCGTGGTTCAGGGATCCACTATGAAATCCATAGAGATATCCTCCCACTTCCATTTTAGAATTTGTATAGGCTGCAGAACTCCTCCTGGTGTTACGCCTTGACCCTCCGACAGGTGAGGCGGATGCTAACATATCTGGCGATGTCTCGCTTCATCCGGGCCACCAAAACGTTTCTTGGTCTTGATACATTTTGGTGGAACACGGATGCATCGCATAAGGAGTCTGTGAGCCTCATCTAAAATCATCCTCGTTAGCTCCTCCGATCCGGAACACATAGTCTGCCACCGCTATCAGACACTCCGAATTCTCTACTTTCTGCTTCTGCTAGCCCTTGCTTGATTTTCTGAATTCCAGGGTCCTACTCCTGAGCTGACTGAATATCACCAAGCAAGGTAGACCCTATGGTTATAGTAGAGAGCTGTCCAACGATGAGTTCTAGACCGAAATCTATGATCTCCTTCTGTAGGGCTGGTGACATGGCTGCTAGAGATAATAAGGTAGCACTGCATTTTCTGCTAAGCGCATCTGCTACCTTATTTGCTTTCCCCGGATGGTAGAGGATGTCTATATCGTAGTCTTTGACCAGCTCTAACCATCTGCGCTGTCGCATATTCAGATCCTTCTGAGTGAAGAAGTACTTCAGACTCTGATGATCTGTATACACTCTTCACTGAGCTCCATATAAGTAATGTCTCCAAATTTTGAGAGCGAACACTACTGCTGCCAGCTCAAGGTCATGAGTAGGGTAATTCTTCTCATAATCCTTGAGTTGTCTAGAGGCATAGGCGATCACCTTGCCATTTTACATCAGTACTGCTCCTAGTCCCAACTTAGAGGCATCACTATAGATGTCAAAGCTGCTGGTGTCGTCTGGTAGAGCCAAAATGGGAGCACTGGTCAACCTTCTTTTTAGCTCACTGAAGCTGTTCTCACATTCCTCTGTCCACTGAAATTTTCATTCTTTACGGTAAGAGCCGCTGGGGAGGCTACCTGGAGAAGTCCTCTACAAACTTCCTGTAATATCCTGCTAATCCCGGAAAGCTCCGATCTCATTGGCGTTCTTAGGTCTCTTCCAGTTACTTACGCTTCTATCTTCTTGGGATCTACCATAATACCATCCTTTGAGATGATGTGACCCAGGAAGGACACCTGATCTAGCCAAAATTCACATTTCGTGAACTTGGCGTATAGCTGGTTCTGCTGAAGGGTCTGCAATACTAGTTTCAGGTGTTCTGAGTGTTCTTCCTGAGTTCCTGAGTAGATAAGAATGTCATCGATAAACACAATAACAAACTTATCTAAATACTCCCTGAATACTCTGTTCATGAGATCCATGAATGTAGCTGGAGCATTTGTCACGCCAAAAGTCATGACTACGAACTCGTAATGTTCGTATCTGGTCCTGAATGTTGTCTTCGGTATATCACCCTCCTTGACCCTGACTTGGTGATATCCTGATCTGAGGTCAATCTTAGAGAACACTGCTGCTCCCTTTAACTGGTCGAACAGGTCATCTATTCTGGGAAGAGGATACCTGTTCTTGATCGTGACCTGATTCAGTGCTCTGTAGTCTATGCATAGCCGCATGCTTCCATCCTTCTTCTTCACGAACAGTACGGGCGCTCCCCATGGGGAGTGACTCGGGCGTATGAAACCCTTGTCGAGCAGCTCCTGTAATTGCTCATGAAGTTCCTTCAGTTCTGCTGGAGCCATGCGGTAAAGCGCCTTGGAAATAGGATTGGTGCCGGGGAAAAGCTCTATCTCAAATTCAATCTCCCTGACTGGTGCTAGGCCTGGTAACTCTTCAGGGAAGACTGCTGGGTAGTCACATACAACTCGGACCTCTACTAGCTGTTGGTCCTTGTCCTGGCTGGTATTGACTACATGTGCTAGGTACCCCGTACATCCCGAATCCATCAACTTCTGTGCCTTCATTGCTGAGAGAAATTTTCTGGCTTTTCTATTTGGTTCTCCGAGGTATTCAAACTGTGTTTCTACTTCGGGTTGGAATACGACTTTCTGTTTACGGCACTCTATGGAAGCACCGTATCTGATCAGAAAGTCCATCCCAAGGATGACGTCATAGTCAGTCATTTCTAACAGGATCAGATCGCAAAAGAGTTCCCTGTCTGCTATAATGACTGGCACTGCTCTGAGCCAGTGCGTGGATGCCATGACCTCTCCTGAAGGTAGTGCCATCAGAAACTGACCACTGAGTACCTCTGGGGGTATTTCTAATTTTTCGGAGAACATCCTGGCTATATATGTATGGGTTGCCCCAGTATCAAATAGAACAGTAGCACTATACTGAAAAATGCTAATCTGACCTGTGACAGCTGTCGAGGCATTGGCTACGTCCTCTCTGGTGAGTGAGTAGATCCTCGCATTCGCCATAGCTGGAGGGGCTTCTAATCTGCCCTGGCTGATAAGGGGGCCTTCTAGAGCGGCCTGCATCTGGTATAACTGAGCTGGCTGGCCTGCATACTGAATCTGCTGTGGCTGAGGAAGACCGGTCTTGTTTGGGCACTGCTTGGCCATGTGTCCCTCTTGCCCACATTCAAAGCATCCTCGTGTGCCCTTGCGATAAACCCCTGGGTGGAATTTCCCACAAGTAGCACACTTTGGATAGCTGGGTCGCTTGCCAGATGGTCCTCCTTTTGGTTCACTCCCTGATTTGCGCTTGCTGTTGGAGTTCCCTTTCCAGTTAGAGCTGTGGCCTTGCTGTTTTTTGAGTGTGAGAGTTTCCTTGGCCTTTGGACTCTGAGGAGACTTGCTTCTGTTGCTTTATGCTGTTCTGGTAATGCTCTGTGGTCAAGGCACTGCTCACTAACTCCTCTGTGGTTTGTGGCTTATGTATGCCACCAGCCACGTTCACTGCTATCTCTGGCCTCAGCATCTTGAGCATCAACCGAATTCGTTCCTTCTCTGTGCTGACTAGCTCTGGGCATAGACGAGCCAACCTGTTGAATTTCTTCACGGCTTCCTCAACTGATAGGTTGCCCTGACGAAACTCAGTGAACTCGTCGTAGTGGCGGTTTGTAACCCGTATATGAAAGAATTCCTCGAAGAACTCCTTCTCGAAGTCAGCCCATGTCATCTGGTTCACTGGGCGCTTCGTTCTGATTCTTTCCCACCACATGCGTGCGTCTCCTGTCAGGCAGAAGGAGGCACACTTGACCTTCTCGTGTTCTGGCCAGTCCAGAAGCTCCATCGTGCTCTCCAGTGTTTTGAACCAGGCTTGTGCGTCCCACGGTTCACTAGTGCCTGAGAAGTTCTCTGGCTTAACTCGCTGCCACTGGATCAGATAGGCTTCCTTTCTTGGCTCACCTGCTGGGGCTGCTGGTGCTGGTGCTGGTGCTGTGGACTGAGCTGGTGGAACCTCTAAGACTACCGGAGTCGTCAAATTCGGTTCCGGGGTGACTGTGGGGGTACTCTGCTGGTTAGCCTTTAAGGTGGCTATTGCTGTAACTGAGCCACTAATGCTGTAAGGTCTGGAGGAGGCACTGAACTGCCTGCCTCTTGTTGGGGCTCAGTAGCTAGTGCCCTTCTAGCTGGGCGTCCTCGTGCCATTTCTAAAGACATAGAGAACATAACATAACTAATGTAATCACAGTTATACAACTACTAATGTCATGTTTAAAAACTATCACATATTAACAAGCAATAGGCATATAAACATGAACTGTAATAACAAAACAAGGAGCATAAATAAAGTAGAGGTATTCTTACTTGGAAGCTGCAGGTACAATGCTGATGTGTGTGTAGGAAGTATGGAACCTGGCTCTGATACCACTCTGTAACGACCCGCCTTCTACTACTAGGCTGTAAGGTCGAATCGCTACAGTTATGCTGTGCTATACTGTGCAGAAAACTGATCTAATTTAAAATTTTGCTATTCTAATTACTGGGAACGCTGAAACTGAACGCTCTACATGTACCTAATAATTGTACACATGCTAGGGAAGACAATCTATGCCTCCCGGATGACTTGCTAGCTGTAATCAAGCATTCCAATCGATCCATGGATCGATTGGGCTGTTGGATCGATCCAGGGATCGATCCAGCTTGATACTGGCACGGAAGGAGACTCTGGATCGGTCGGCTGACCGATCCATAGCTTCTGTATGCAGCTGGATCGGTCTACCGACCGATCCAGGAGCACGTTGATCGGTCGGTAGACCGATCAGTGAGCCTCCGTGCTTCTGCCCTCTTCTGTACGCAGCTGGATCGGTCTACCGACCGATCCAGCTGGTCCCTGATCGGTCAGTGAGACCGATCAGTGGCTTACTGATCGGTCTGCTGACCGATCAGTGAGCCGCGATCCAGCTCCTGATCGATCCACGGATCGATCAGGGAACGAACAGAATGTCTGTTCGCACGGATCGATCAGGGAACGAACAGAATGTCTGTTCGCGGAAACCAGATCCCTGATCGGTCTACCGACCGATCAGAGACTCCCTGATCGGTCTGCTGACCGATCAGGGGTTTCTGATTTCGAGCTGAAACTCTGATTTCAGCACTCTGGCGTGCCAAAATACCACATAACAACTATCTAATGCATGATAAACTATTCTAAGAGCATGTAGTAACAATTCTAAACTTAAGCTAAAGCAAGGTTCATCAACTCACAACCTTTAACTACTAGAAATGCATAAAAAGCAAAGTATAAGAAAAATGTCTTAAGGAAGAACTAGTTTCTAATTTGCTAAACTCTCCAAGGTCTTTTATTCCAGTTCCTGCCACACACACCATCCTTTGCATTGTCCTCCAGCTCCCTCTGCTAGTCCATCTTTCCTTTGCCTTTATCTGCAGTATAAGGAAAAGTAGAATCTGTAAGCTTAAAGCTTAGTAAGAAACCATCTACCTCACTAAATCATGCACACGATGCAGATATGATTTTAAATCATGCTGTTGAAAAACATACTGAATATGCAAGCATGGCATGACAGGGTATCATACAAAGCATGGCATGGCATGGTATCATACAAAGCATGGCATAACATAAGCTGAACATAAGTTATCACAAGGTATAAACAAGGAAGAGCTAAACTGAAGCTAAACTGATACTGAAATCAACCTCAACTAATATAACTAATTTTTGAGTTTTGAAAACTATTTCATAATAAGTGAAAATACATAATCATGCTGTTTGGGCCCGACAACTGTACTTGCTGTGCGCGTATCCCTAACTAGACCCGGGTTTGCAAGTCCCGAATTTAGTAGGGCTAACTAGGTTATCTAAACCTAGGGACGACTGTGGGAGTCCAACCCAATGGATATCTGATCCAGTACAGTGCCACTGAAAATAAAATACTGAAATAGCTAATACTTGCTTATTCTATTGTTTCTAGGTTATCTGAACCTAGAGCTAGGTTATCTAAACCTAGAGGCGACTGTGGGAGCCCACCCATTGGATATCTGATCCATATAAGCTGTAATAAACTGAGAATACTGAATAGATACTTCTAATGTATTTAACTATGCTGTTGAAGATGCATATGGTGCATTTTTACTAAACTAGCTATTTTATCGAACACTTAGTGTGCCCTAACTCTCCTCTCTATTAGGGAGACCACCTCTAGGCACCCGACAACGTCTAACCTCCTATCTGAAGAGAGAAAGCGTGCCCGGCCCATCTATAGGTGTTCAACTAAATCCCTAATCTGCGAAGAGAATTAAATACACCCTAGATATCGATAAAAAAAAATCTGCATACATCCGAACTAAATCATAAAAACTCAATCGGAAGCTATTATACTGCAGGTGAGGGGTTTCTTACCTCGTGTGCTAGATATCTTACAAATCTAATCGCTAGAAATTCCGGTGGAGACGACTTCTCGACGATTCGCTCGCGTCCACGTGCTCTACTCGCGGAGGGGAGCGTCCTCGTGCTTGAAATCGCTGCCGGAGAGTGCTCTTAGGGTCCTAGGGAGAGAACCCTAAGGTAGGTTGGTGTTGGCGCCGAGAGAGGGAGAAGAAAAGAGAGGTGTCGGCGTGAGGCTTTGGAGAGGAAGGGTTTTGCCGAACCAAATTCTAAAATAACCCAACCCCACTTAAACCTTCTATTTATATTAAGTGGTAATTCCGGCCCAACTCTAATATAAATTAAATCGTCTCCCTTTCCTTTCAGCACGGCCCTGCTGGGTTCAACTGGTTCCCAACATTATCCCTAAGCCATAGGTCTCGGGTTCGATTCCCGCCTAAGCTATTTTGCGGTTCTAATTATTTTTGCTACTTCCGATACTCGGAAAATTCCGGAAAAATATCTAAAAATTCCAGAAAAATCATAGAATAATTTTAAAATAATTTTGAGAATTTTTGGGCGTTACAAAAACATATGTTAGAGCAATAATATAAAGCAAGAATAATATGCAAGACAGTAGAACTGTCATGATCTCAACTTTTGAAACCTTCCCGATTTCATTAGTTGGATCAGCGACCTAAAGTTGTTCCTTTGGGAACCCGACCTCACTGTTGCTCCTCCAGTTTGTTTACCTCAACCTACCTGCTAAACTTTGATCCTTCAGATCTAGTTTGGACTTTTCACTCAGCCTTAATCGGCTCGCCAGGACTTTTTCCCTTGATCTTACGTCCTCCAGACCTCTCGATCATACTGCCAAGCTTCAGGTCCTCTCGACCGCCTTGGACTTGCACCTGGGTTCCACGATCTGGTGATATTTCACCGCCTAGCCTCCAGCTATGACTTTTTTAGTTGAGTAAACATCCTGCACATTTAGTCAATTTGTTAGATCATAACAACGCTTAACTTGAACCTTTGACAACATCAAAACTTAAGTTTGATTCTGGTGCAACTTGCACCAACAATCTCTCCCTTTTTTATGTTTGGCAACCAAGGTTCAAAGTTAAGTTTAAACATATGCAATAAGTAAACAAACAATTTAACTTTTCTCCTCCTGAGTTAAACAAATCCCCCTGAATTTACTATCTCTCCCCCTTTGACACACATCAAAAATAGGGATAGACCCAAAAGCCAAGTAAAATTTTATCCTTCAAGTTTTGTTAAGTAAAAAAGGATGAAAATCTGAAAAATTTTACTAAGTAAAAAAAATGATGAAAATTTGAGAAATATTACTAAGTAAAATATTTTTTTTATTAAACAAAATTTGCTAAAAAAAATGATGAAAATTTTGAAAAATTTTACTAAGTAAAATATTTTTTATATTTAACAAAATTTGCGAAGTAAAAAATGATGAAACTTGTGAAAAAATTTTACTAAGTAAAATATATATTTTTTATTTAACAAAATTTGCTAAGTAAAAAATAATGAAATTTGAAAAATTTTACTAAGTAATGTAAATTTTGAATAAAATTTGTTGAAAAATTTTACTAAGTAAAATTTAAACATATTTGAGTAAAAGTTTCAATCATATTTGAATAAGATTTTGAAAAACGTTACTAAGTAAAATAATTTTTTTTTTAAAAGTAATACTAAGTAAAATAATTTTGAAGAGGATAAAAATTTTACTAAGTCAATAAAAATTTGAAAATTTGAAAATTTAATAAGTTATGAAAAACTTTTTGAAAATCAAAATTTGAAAATAATAAAGTTTTGAAAAACATTTTGAAAATTATATTTGGTCACTAAGAAGAAGAAAAAATTTTGTTTTGAAGCTCCCTTTAAAATTGACAAATTCCTAAAAGTCCAAGTATGGGTAGGAAAACTAAGGAAAATTAGTCCTTGTGATGAAATGTTCAACCTTTGTTCAAGGCTAACTACCACAAGATAGTAGCTGATGACTCAGGTTGGTCAATTTGAGTATTTAGTACTAACTAGGTTTTTACTAGTTAGTTAGCCCAAATTGATTCATGTATGTTGTTTAAAGCCCAAATTTATAACGATACACAGACATAAGCATCTGAAATCTAGGGCTAAGACCTAAGCATCTCACCCATTCTAAGTTATCAAACAAGGGATCCTACTATGCTTGTGAGATGCTGGCTCCTAAAACTATAGGATCATGCAATTCTACGGTAAGACCTAGGCTACTCCAGAAAAAAAATAATTTGAAAGAAATTTTGAAAACAAAAAATTTGAAAGGGGGATTTTTACAAAAATAATTTTGAAAAAATAAACTAAGCAATAATTTCCAAAACAAAAGAACCTATTCTATAAAATTTAGCAAAAGATATTACTAACTAGAAATTACTTAAGATTAAACTTAGTCATAATCCAAGTCAATAGATACAATAAGTCAAAAGCAACATATCCTAAAATTCACTCATCCTCATCCTCATCATCTCGATAAAAATCAAACATCCTCCGCTGCTCCCTCTCTAATGCATCAGTACGATCCATCATCTCCTGACGAAAATCTGCAATTTGTCCCTGAAGAGAGCTGTACTGATCATCCATTTTTGTTTCCAAGGAGTCAAAGCGACTAAAAATATCATCTCGCAGATGGGTAAAGAAGTCACTAGTTGGAGGAGGAGGTGCATATGAACTGCTTTGAGGAAAATCAAAGTAGGGTGTCATAGCAAATCCTGGATCAATATATATTGGAGGAGGTACAATAACTGGGACCGGATCATCTTCAGCAATAGGATCATCGACAGCCGGTGGAATGTGTTGGAACCCCAAGGTTGTTTTGGTGTGATCAACAAGTTAAGTTAGGTCCTGTGTGTATTTAACCTTGTGTCTAAGTATGCAGGAGCTTAGGAGCACAGGTGCTCGAGCGGAATACGCAGCTAGCGAGAAGGATGGCACGTTGTGCGTCCGAGGGACGAGGCGCTGCGGAAGAGTACATCGGCGGACGAGAAGGAAGCGCGCGGTGGTTCCGATGGACGAAAGCCGGAGCGGAAGATTGCTCGGGGAGCAAGAGACGCAGCTAGCGAGAAGGTCAACGACCGAGGGACGAAGACTGCGGATGAGTACGCTGGCGGACGAGAAGGAAACACGCGGCGATTCCGAGGGACGAGAAGCCGGAGGGAAGCCCGCTCGAGAAGACCAGAAGTTGGGTTCGGGTGAGCCCTTTTCCGGATGGCAGAGATCACCCAAGTGAGCGGATCCGGAGGAGAAGAACCGGACCGAGGCGGGACTGAACCAGAGAAGAGGTCCCGGACGAAAAAGTCAACGGTTGTTGACTTTGGGCTCCGAGGCGCCCGGAACAGTCCGGGCGCCCGGAGCAGCTCGGGGCGCCCGGAACCCTTCCGGGCGCCCGGACCCAGTATTTTCACCTGATCAAGTCAAAACTCAATCTAAACGTTGGGGGATAAAATTTATCCCCCCCAGGGCGCCCGGAACCCTTCCAGGCGCCCCGACCAAGGCTATAAATATAGCCTTGGTCCAGAAGCTTTTCATCCATTCAGAACTCACGCATTTCTTTCAAACACTTGTACGCTTTCTGTAGTTAGCTTCTGTTGTGCGCTTCAACTTTGTAAGAGGCTTCTCCGCCTGAAGGAGAAATTCTAGTGCGATCATCTTTCTTGGATTAACAACCTCCCCGGTTGTAACCAATTCAAAACCTGGTGCCTCGTTTTCTGTTCTGATCTTAGTTTATTGCTTTGATTATTTTACAAGTGTCAGTTTAAGAGTTCGAGAAGGGTTGGTTTGTGTTTTGATTTCTGCAGGGCTATTCAACCCCCCCTTCTAGCCAGCCCAACGGTCCTACAAGTGGTATCAGAGCCGAGACGCTTCAGGAGGACTAACCGCCGAACGAAGCAACGAGATGGCCGGATCTAACATCCACCCGCCAAAATTCGAGGGGGACTTTGCAAGCTGGAGGAAGCACATGGAGGTATTTTTCGGTACCGATTTTGATTTATTACTAATAATGGAACTCGGTTTTGAAGCTCCCGAAGGTAAAACAAAAAGTCAATGGACAAAGAAAGAACAGGCCGAGTACGTGGCAAACAAAAAAGCAGAATTTCATTTGCTAACCGTACTTCCGCCACAAGAAGTCAACCGTGTCGGCACCTACAATTCGGCAAAGGAGCTTTGGGAGAAGTTCCTTGAATTACACGAAGGAACATCCGAAGCCAAGCTTGCGAGACGGGACTTACTTCGCAACTAGCTCACCAACCTCCGTCTTGAAGAAGGTGAAACAATTGCACATCTACACTCGAGGATACAGGAGCTCATCACCGGACTTTCGAATCTCGGAGAAGAGGTAAGTAACCGAGATTCGCTCAGGTACGCTTTAAATTCCTTCCCTAGAAATTCAAAATGGGCATCATTAGTAGATGCCTTTTACATTTCGAAGGACTTAGAAAAAATTTCATTAGAAGAATTTTTTTCAACATTTGAAGTGCATGAGTCAAGATGTGCAGGAATGAGGGAGCCAAAGAACAACATCACCCTCAAATCTTCGAGAGACGAACCTGAATCGGAATCTTCTCTCGACGACGAGGAAATGGTAATGATGGTAAGACGATTTAAGAAGTTATACAATTCTATAAAAACTAACCATCCACAGGGTAGAAAGAAAAGAACGATCTGCTGCTACCATTGCGACGAAGAAGGGCATGTCAAGGACAACTGCCCCAAGCTGAAGAACAAAGACAAGGAAAAGGGTAAGAAGCCTATCCAAAAACGAAAGACCCTGAAGGCGACGTGGGACGATACGTCGTCCGAATCAGAAGTCGAAGCATTCTCCGGGCTCGCACTGATGGCGAGTCATCAAGACAACGACTGCGATTCAAGTTCTTCCGAAATGAGCATCGAGAGCATCGATGAAGGGGGAGACACGTCAGAAGAAAGCAGCAGCTCAGGGGGAGAAACGGACAAGGAGATCGACAAGGTAAGTCAGGTACGATCTCTTCCTCCCGATAAAATGTTTAAGTTCATTAAACTTTTAACAAAAGACTGCTGCAAATTAGAAAGTGAAAATAAAAATTTAAAAGTAATTCTAGCTAAGTCTTGTCCCTTAGAAGAATTAGATAAATTAAAATTGAAAAATAAAAAATTGGAATCAGAAAATCAAAATTTGAAAAATCAAATAGATAACTTAAAGAACTATGCATGTTCATCTAAAACCAATTTTAGAAGATTTAATAATTTAAATTGGTACTTTAAATATCACCCGGGACAAATTAGGAACATCTCAAGAAAACATGTCCCTAAAAAGTTTTTAGTTAATCCAGTAGGTTGGAACCTATATTGGGTTCCTAAATCATGCTTAAATTAATTTTAAAATTAAAATTAGCGCTTTAAGGGAGAAAATTAAATAAATAATTTCTTTATGAAGCTTTGTCTAAGGAAGTGGTTGTTGCTCCAATAACCAAGAAAGCCTAGTGCCTCGCCACGACCTGGAAGCCAAAATATTGAAATAAATGTTTAATTAACTTACTAATGAAGCATTAATACAAGAATTAATTAGTGCTTGAAAAAGGTTATTCAAAACATTTTATTTCAAATTTACTTACTTAGAATTTTTTTAACCCTTAGATTATTTTTCTTGGAACCCCATTTTTTTTGTGATCAAACGGGGAGAAGGGAAAGTATAAGTCTAGGGGGAGGTAGGTATATAGATTTAATTTTTCTATCTTTTTGTACTTAAATTGCAAATTAAGTTAATGTACTTAATTTTATTTAATGTCTATTTTTACCCTAGCTAAACTTGGGTTGATCACACCAAAAAGGGGGAGATTGTTGGAACCCCAAGGTTGTTTTGGTGTGATCAACAAGTTAAGTTAGGTCCTGTGTGTATTTAACCTTGTGTCTAAGTATGCAGGAGCTTAGGAGTACAGATACTCGAGCGGAAGACGCAGCTAGCGAGAAGGACGGCACGTTGTGCGTCCGAGGGACGAGGCGCTGCGGAAGAGTACACCGGCGGACGAGAAGGAAGCGCGCGGTGGTTCCGAGGGACGAAAGCCGGAGCGGAAGATTGCTCGGGGAGCAAGAGACGCAGCTAGCGAGAAGGTCAACGACCGAGGGACGAAGACTGCGGATGAGTACGCTGGCGGACGAGAAGGAAACACGCGGCGATTCCGAGGGACGAGAAGCCGGAGGGAAGCCCGCTCGAGAAGACCGGAAGTAGGGTTCGGGTGAGCCCATTTCCGGATGGCAGAGATCACCCAAGTGAGCGGATCCGGAGGAGAAGAACCAGACCGAGGCGGGACTGAACCAGAGAAGAGGTCCCGGACGAAAAAGTCAACGGCTGTTGACTTTGGGCTCCGAGGCGCCCGGAACAGTCCGGGGCGCCCGGAACCCTTCCGGGGGAGCCCGGAACCCTTCCGGCGCCCGGACCAAGTTTCACCAGATCGAGTCAAAACTCGATCTGAACGTTGGGGGATAAAATTTATCCCCCCCAGGGCGCCCGGAACCCTTCCAGGCGCCCCGACCAAGGCTATAAATATAGCCTTGGTCCAGAAGCTTTTCATCCATTCAGAACTCACGCATTTCTTTCAAACACTTGTACGCATTCTGTAGTTAGCTTCTGTTGTGCGCTTCAACTTTGTAAGAGGCTTCTCCGCCTGAAGGAGAAATTCTAGTGCGATCATCTTTCTTGGATTAAGAACCTCCCCGGTTGTAACCAAGTCAAAACCTGGTGCCTCGTTTTCTGTTCTGATCTTAGTTTATTGCTTTGATTATTTTACAAGTGTCAGTTTAAGAGTTCGAGAAGGGTTGGTTTGTGTTTTGATTTCTGCAGTGCTATTCAACCCCCCCTTCTAGCCGGCCCAACGGTCCTACAGAATATAGTGTGGATAAGTCCGTTTTTACACAAGACCCTCATTGCTAGTCTTAATCCCAGCCAAGGACAATTGCCTAACCCCGACAAGATCAAAATCTGATAACTCAATCAACTCACCCTAATAAACACCCACACCCAGAGAAGCAATATAGACAGTAAGAATATGACACTGGATCATATGAACTTTATTCGAGGTGCTATACCCCGAATAATAGATAATGGACCGAAACACCCAGTAGCTTAAGTCAAACTCTAGTCTATGTCGTAAGGCGTACATCAGAAAAAGATGGACCGGTCGTAAAACACCCTGATCTCTAGATGACAGGGGATGAATGCAGGAGACAACCATCTTATAAAAAGCATTATCTCTTGGACTAAGTGATACAGTAGACATCTTTTTAGGACGTGGTCCCTCAAAGAAGTCAGCATACATAATATCAAGGGTAAGATGTGCAAATGGAGTAGGTAATGGATCTGGAATGGAAGCACTGAAAAAGATACGATTAACTGAGGGTCGTATCCGTAAAAACCTAAGAAACATATCCAGATCAAAGAGCATTTCTCTAGTGGAGACCCTAGTCCTATAATGATGAGGATCAAGCTCGCACAAGTTCTAGTAAAATTCCGAACAGAGAATAGGATTGTATGCATGTCTACAAAAGATGATGCTATCAAGTTGATAGTGTTGATTGATCTCTATAGCTTAAGGAAAAAAGGTTTGGTAGAATTGGAGATCCAAACAACGAGTACTTATCACCTTAAATTTTTTATTAGGAAAAGATTGCCTTAACTCTTCAGTAGAAAACCTAGGGTCCTGACTGGGATTAAGAGAGCTAGCCTCTCGTTGCACAATAGCTCTACTTTTTTCACTATATATATAAAAAACAATAAATAATTGTGCATAAATATTTTAAAAGATTTAGAATAAAGAAATCATTACCGAGGCATTGTCGGGCTGCTAGACGAACTGAAATCGGCGAAGAAAACTTCGTATGCAAGGAAGAAAGAAAAGAGAAGATTTGGGGGATGAGGTTTTCGGTCTGCCGAAACCTGTATTTATAGAGGTCGATCGGTCGACCGATAAGGGGTTTGGTCGACCGATCCCTTAAATTTCTCGTCCTTTCGACCGGTGAGCAGACGTTCGATCGATCGATATATTTACTTTAGCACAGATACAGGATGGGTAGAGAGTTGTTGAACGGATGAAATTTTACGTTTTCGGTCGACCAATAAAACGGTTTGGTCGACCGAATAATTGAATCACAATTAAAAAGTTGTTCCGTTGTCTCGGTCGACCGAACCATTTGTTTGGTTGACGGAAAATTTAAAGTTGCAGTGTTTTTATTAAGGTTTAAAATCATTTTTTAATAAGGTTTTAAATAAATTTTAATAAGTTTTAATGAGTTTTAAAATCAGTTTTAAAATAATTTTTTAATGAGTTTTTAAAATAATTTTTAAAGTAATTTTTAATTAGTTATAAAATAATTTTTTAATAAGTTTAAAATAAGTTTAAAATAATTTTTAATAGATTTAAAATAATTTTTAATAAGTTTTAAATAAGTTTTAATAAGTTTTAAAATAATTTTAATTAAGTTTAAATTATTTTTAATTAAGTTTAAATAATTTTAATTAAGTTTAAAATAATTAAGTTTAAATAATTTTAATTAAGTTTAAATAATAATTAAGTTTAAAATAATTTTAATTAAGTTTAAAATAATTTTGATTAAGTTTAAATAATTTTAATTAAGTTTAAAATAATTTTGATTAAGTTTAAAATAATTTTAATTAAGTTTAAATAATTTTGAATAAGTTTAAATAATTTTAATTAAGTTTAAATAATTTTGATTAAGTTTAAATAATTTTGATTAAGTTTAAAATAATTTTGATTAAGTTTAAATAATTTTGATTAAGTTTAAATAATTTTAATTAAGTTTAAAATAATTTTGATTAAGTTTAAAATAATTTTAATTAAGTTTAAATAATTTTGAATAAGTTAAAATAATTTTAATTAAGTTTAAATAATTTTGATTAAGTTTAAATAATTTTGATTAAGTTTAAATAATTTTGATTAAGTTTAAAATAATTTTAATTAAGTTTAAAATAATTTTGATTAAGTTTAAATAATTTTGATTAAGTTTAAAATAATTTTAATTAAGTTTAAAATAATTTTGATTAAGTTTAGATAATTTTAATTAAGTTTAAAATAATTTTGATTAATTTTAAATAGTTTTAATTAAGTTTAAAATAATTTTGATTAATTTAAAATAATTTTAATTAAGTTTAAATAATTTTTTAATAAGTTTAAAATAATTAAGTTTGAATTTGATTAGGTTTGATAATTAAGTTGATTTGAACTTAATTAGGTTTGATAATTTGAATTTAATTAGGTTTGATAATTAATTTTGATTTGAATTTAATTAAGTTTGAAAAAGATTATTGAACTTATGTTAGATTCAAACTTAGCTTTGGGTTAATCAAGCAGGCGTCCTAAGGATAAACTTTCAGTTCAGTGGCGAGACATACGACCTACTTGGATATCATTAGACCACTTGCTGAAGGCTTTCTAAACTGTTACCGCCCAAAGAACTTAATACTAAATTTTGGTCTAACTAGCCCATGTTTGACTAAGGTAGCTTCGATCAGATCCACTAAGTCCAGTGCACCAGGTAGAATTCCATATTCAGCCACGACATGCCTTCGACAAAGCTTCCTTGACGTACTATCATCCCAATTCATTCCGATGCTATGTTAAAGGGTTTGGTAAACCTTTTTCATCAAACCGTTCTAAGCAAAAATAAACCTAGTCCTAAGTATTGAGTTTGGTTAATCAAGTTGGTTGTATTATTTTTCTACTTGCTCCCCGTGAGTCATAGCTTAGATAAGGTCTATCTAAGTAATGGATTTAACTCTTAGGGACCAAGTATAGATTTGGTTCAATTTGTTTGGTTAAAAATTTTGTTTGAACTCATGCTTGGACTTGCCTTCTAGTATTTTAACTGATTAAGGATAAGTATGATTTGTTTGTTTGTTTGGGTTGTAACCGAGTCCTGATTTGTTGTACACAGCTCGTTGTGATCCAAGTACCATATTTAGACACTTGGATCCCATTTCGAACATTTCAAACATTTTCTTGAGTCGCTCGACTTGACCTTTCAAATCGAAATTTTCTTCCTCAAATTTTTCAACTTGAGTTGAAGTTCCGACTTGAACTCGGTTAGTCGAGTCACTCAAGTTAATTTGTTGCTTAAGGTGGTCTATTTCCTTAAGTAACAAGTTATTTTGTTTTTCAGATTTTGATAATTTTTTAAATAAACATTTAACTACTTTAAGTAAATTAGACTTGGAATAAATTGTTACCATATTTGGATCTTTTGATCCGTTGCTTTCGTCGAACTCGATGTCGATCTCGGATTCGTACTCTTCGTCAGACTTGGACCCGGAATCTTCATTTCTTGCCATAAATGCAAGGTGGCTCGAGTGCTTTGTTTGCTCCGCGTTGGATTCGTCGAAAGAAGTTTCGTCCCATGTCGCTTGAAGAGCCTTCTTTTGTCTTGTTGATTTGGGTCTTTCTTCTTTCCGATTTGTGCATTCATTTTTGAAATGCCCCTTCTTATTGCAGCCATAACAGATCACTTCTGATTTGTTTTGGATCTGATTCGGTGGGGTCTTCTTGGTGCTTCTTCTAAACTTCTTTTTAGTCAAAAACCTTCGGACCATATTGACTAATTCTTCTTCATTTGTTGAGTCTGAGTCTGGTTCGCTTTCTGACTCGATCTTCATTTTTTATTTTGTTTCCTTACTTGAACCTGCATACAACGCTACACCTTTCTCGACATGACTTGTGTTAGACTATTCGTGTAATTCCAATTCACAAAATAACTTGTCTAACTTAAGAATTAAAAGATCTTTGGAAACTTTGTAAGCATCTACAATCGATGCCCATAAAGCATTCCTCGGAAAGGTGTTCAGCGTACCTTATCGTGTCGTGGTTTTTCAGGTTGTGTCCAATTAGGTGGAGGTCGTTAAGTATGTCCTTCAGATGAGCGTGTAGTTGTGAGGCCGTCTCTTCAGGAAACATTTTTATATTAAATAAATTGTTTAAAAGTAAATCCCTTTTGTTTACCTTCGAGTCATCGATTCCTTCATGTAGTTTGACTAGTGAGTCCCACAATTCCTTAGCGTTGTCGTAGGGACCGACTCGGTTCAACTCCTCCATAGTGAGCCCGCACTGAATGGTGTTGATCGCCTTGTAATTCAGTTGAGCCTTCTTGATCATTTGAGGAGTCCATTCTTCAGGTTCTAAAGTAGTTCCGTCTTTCGTCGGTAGGGTGTAACCTTTTAGGATTATGAACCAGAGCTCGATGTCAGACTTCAAGTAACACTCCATTCTATTTTTCCTAATAACTAAAGTTTTCTCCTTTGAACAGTGGAGGCCTTACGGTGTTGTAACCTTCTTGATAAGAGTTCGACATCCTTGCAAGAAAAGAATTAAGAGAAATATATTTCCAAGACTTTCGTCTTGGGATTAGTAGTGCTTGAGAAGAAAATGAAATAAAAAATATTTCTAAAAGAAAAGAGAAAAGTTTTTTAAAAAAAAACTGCTTTGAAAATCGGTTAAGAAACGAGACAAGGTATTTTTTTAACTTTTTAAAACCAAAGTCGTGCAGCGGAAATAAGAAACGAGACAAGGTATTTTACTTGTAGCGTGAGCAGTTTGCAGAAGAGCACCAGAGTCGATCAGAAAATCCTTGTTTGCCTCTGTCTTCGAGCCTGTTTTTATAGATGTACTGGAGGTTTGGTCGATCGATCCCACTGTTAGGTTGACCGAACCGACTGTTCGATCGACCGAACCCGCTCCCTTCCTTCCTGGCTGAAGTTCAAAGTTGGCTCGATTTTTTGCATTTACTGGTCTTTAATGGTTCGGTCGACTGATCATGCCTTTCGGTCTACCGAACAGCTTCCTTTCCTGTTCGTCGTGATTTTGCCGAGATCATCATTTAATGCTGATTGGATCGATCGACCGATCCCCAGGTTCGGTCGACCGATCAGCTTATTTCCTTTGCTGCTGATCGATTCTGATGTTCTGTCCTGTGCTGAGTCACTATGGTTCGGTCGACTGATCTTACGGTTCGGTTGACCGATAAGGCTTTGATCTGACTTGGACTCAGTTCTGATCTGATCTGATTTCTGTTCTGATTCTGCTTGGTTCGGTCGACCGATCCTACTATTCGGCTGACCGATCAATTCGGATCTGCAAAACAGTATTAACCAAAAAGTCTTTTACAAAACAGATGTCAGAGCAATAATATAAAGCAGAAATAATATGCAAGACAGTAGAACTGTCATGATCTCAACTTTTGAAACCTTCCCGGTTTCATCAGTTGGATCAGCGACCTAAGGTTGTTCCCTTCGGGAACCTGACCTCACTGTCGCTCCTCCAGTTTGTTTACCTCAACCTACCTGCCAAACTTTGATCCTCCAGATCTAGTTTGGACTTTTCACTCAGCCTTGATCGGCTCACCAGGACTTTTTCCCTTGATCTTAGGTCCTCCAGACCTCTCGATCATACTACCAAGCTTCAGGTCCTCTCGACCGCCTTGGACTTGCACTTGGATTCCACGATCTGCTAAGATTTCACCGCCTAGCCTCCAGCTAGGACTTTTCTGGTTGAGTAAACATCCTGCACACTCAGTCAACTTGTTAGATCATAACAAGACTTAACTTGAACCTTTGACAACATCAAAACTTAGGTTTGATTCTGATGCAACTTGCACCAACAATAACAATTGATTATAAAAATTTAATTCATGTTTAAAAAATTATTACTCTTAATAAGATGTATCGAATTAATGTTTGAGAGAATGGATATAATCAGAAGAACTAGATGAGCACTTACCACCTTATTCCATGTTATTTTGAATTCTCTAGATTTATCAACCAATTTTAGCCAAAATTGATTAATAGAACTAGAGAGCTTGCAATGACATGAAATCAGGTCTTATGTATTTATCTAGTTCTCCTGATTATATCCACACTCTCAAACATTATTTCTATATTTCATATCTAGAATAATAATTTTTAAACACAAATATGTTTGAAAAATCTTATTCATATTCAAAAAACATCGCTATATATATATATATATATATATATATATATATATATAGTGAGAGAGAGATAGAGAGAGATTATTCCGAACACTTTAGCTCTATTAATCAATTATCTCGATTTTAATTAGGGCCTAATAAATCTAGTGATACCTACATAACTGCAAGTCGAGAGATCGAGTTTCCGCACCCAAATTTATAAAATACGTTAAAAAAAAATCTCAACTCATCCTTTTATTATATTGTTTCAGAAATTACACAAGAACGTGTTAAATATTAATCATCATCTAGAATAGTTGATGATGGGAATAAATAATATTAATCATAATTAATTTGGGATGATAATTGTTAGCGCTCTATAATTAAGCATTTGTGGATGTCCGATCCATTTAAATTTGGTTTGAACCTTAAAAATTCGTAAGTACTTATGAATATTCAAAAATAATTCAAGTAGAAAACATTTAATAAATACATATTTCATAAAGTTACCAGTGCTCGTCTTTATGATTAAATCTTATGTCCTAAGCACACAATCAACTGTCTCATTGGCCTTGCCGTTCACCCAACTTAGCCACAGCACCACTTGACCTCTTCCCATGGGTGAGCAGGCGAGTTTGTTGCACACGTGCAATGGGCGCTTTGTTCGCGCACTTCGCACTTGACATATCATGTGGGAAAACAATGATTGATTTTTATTTACTACATATAATAAATATTAAAAGCTTGTGTCGTAATGGGTCTATAGCTCAGTGGTAGAGCAATTGACTGCAGATCAATAGGTCACCGATTCGAACCCGGTTGGGCCCTGCATTTTCATATTTTTTTCTTCAGTGGATTTATGATAGATTTTTTTTTTTTAAAGCACATTGAAGTACAAATTTAATTGCAACCAAGCTACATACCGCACTGAACATCAGCTCATAACACAACAAATTACCTCGGTTAATTAGGTATTTAAGGATTGAATTACTGTAATAATTTTCCGAGTTTTTCGATTTATCTGATGAACGCACTTGTTCTTACATTCGTGATTTTTTTTTATGTCTTACATCTCTTACGAACACTTGTTCTTACATTCGTGAAATTTTTTACTCTCGACTTCTTTGCCTCTTATTCGCGCTTCTCCTTACCTCGATCGGTTGTTCTCTGTGCCAATTCTCAGTGCTTAAGTGATTTATTTGTTTGTGGTGGTGAAGAACTCTCCTCTTCTGGAGTTCGCGAGCATGATCAAGGCGAGGTAGCTAGCAGGCTGTCGCTGGGACTCTGCACCACTTGACGGTCGAGGTCATTGATGAGAGAGAGAAGATCTACGAGGCCAAGGTGTGGGTCAAGCCATGGCTCAACCTCAAGGAGCTGCAGGAGTTGAGGCACATTTCATACAAGATAGTTGCAAGAATGATGAGAGAGAGCTTCTACAATTACAACAACAATTTCAACAGTTCGGATCCTCTGTCGATCGGACGGACCAGATTACATTTCAAGGATGTCTTGCACATCATGAGCATACTGTACACATCTTAAGGATGTCATAATATCTTTAGTTGTAATATAGTCCATCCGATCGACAGGGGACACGAGAACAGAGAAATTTATTGACAGAAGATTTGATCTCCAATTTCAAGGGGCACTTATTTAATTATTCTGCTAACATATTATGTCTGCGACCATAATCACATTTCATACCGCTTCAACAAACTCCTTTATGGAGGAAAAACGTCATTATACAACTGGACAAAGGACCATCTAGAGTTAACAACTCCCAAGTGCTTCCAAACTACTAAAAGGGTGTGGTAATAATCATTGGAAAATAGTGTTAGATAGAGTATTCCTGTAACACAAAGATTAGTACAGTTATATATAATGCATGAGTAATATTAGATAGTAGAATTATCTTGATCTCAACTTGAAAACCTTTTCAGTTTCTTCAGTTGGACCAACGACCTTAGGTTGTTCCTTTCAGGAACACGACCTCACTGTCGCTCCTCCAGTTGTTTATCTCAACCTACCTGTCAAACATTGATCCTCCAGATTTGTTTGGACTTTTCACTTAGCCTTGATCAGCTCGCCAGGACTTTCTCTCGATCTTTGGTCCTCTAGACCTCTCGATCTCACTGCCAAGTGTCGGGTCTTCTCGATCCACTTGATCTTTCCACTTGGCCGGGTTTCACGATCTACTAAGATTTTTCCTACTTAGCCTCCAACTAGGTCTTTCCCGGTTGAGTAAACAGCCTGCACATTTAGTTAACTTGTTAGATCATAACAAGACTTAACTTGAATCTTTGATAACATCAAAACTCAGGTTTGAATTTGATGTAACTTGCACCAACACTTTCACCCTATCAAGCTTCTCTAAGCTTGACCAGCCATCAATTGGCCAAACATCCTATTTCTTTACTTTCATCATAAAGCCTTAGAGTTCTTATATTCGAGCGGATTAATAACTGGTTGGTCTTATATGAGCATTCTGCTCTGGGATCGCACAGGCATGCTTCAAGGACTTCGATGCTGGACACCACTCTATCTCAACTTTAACCGCCATCTAATCTTGATTTTAGTATTCACATCATCTCCTAAACTCGTTCGTCATAACCCATATCAAATAATATTAATCCTAATTAATTAGGATGATCATAATTAGTGCTCCATAACTAAGCGTGTGGATATCCCATCCATTTAATTCTGGTTTGTTCAAAATACTTTTTGACACAACTGATGTATTCTTTCACTTATAGCAAAATCAGAAAAAGAAAAATAATTACTAGACCAACTATTTCTACATATGGGGACATGGAGTAAAGAATGAATTCTCGTGCCTCGACGGTTTTGGTGCGATGGTAATAATTGAAATGGATTCCATATATATATATATATATATATATATATATATATATATATATATATATATATATATATATATATATTTGTTAATTTGTCTCATGAGATAAATCATGTATAACTATTAATCGTTGAATTAGTGACTATTACCTTTTTACCACATGCTACAGCTGTAGATTGCTAATCGAGTTATGATTGCTTTGATTGGGTCCCAATAAATCGCTCACTGATGTGATGCGTAGATAAGTCCAAGTCAACGTAGCCTCCTACACCGAATATATAAAATACAATTTTAAAAAATCTCAACTCATCCTTTTAATATATTGTTTCAGACATTATACAAGGAACTGTTAAATATTAATCATCATCTAGAATAGTGGATGGGAATAAAGAATATTAATCCTAGCTAATTACTTTGGGATGATAATAGTTATTGCTCAATAATTAAGCATTTGTGGATATCCGATCCATTTAAAATTTGCAAACTAAGTACTTATGAATATTTAAATAAATTCAAGCAGGAAACATTTAATAACTACCTATGTCATAAATATATACTACAAATGCTCATCCTTATGAATAAATCTTATATATATCCTTGCATATTTACTTATTTAAAATTTTAATATCCTTATGAATGTCCTAATGATTAGTCACATTACTGTTGTCATCCTCTTTGAATTGGTCTGATTGCTCATTGTTGTTGTTGTCGTGGTCTTTGAATTGGCCTAGCTAATCTGACCACATTGCTTGTGGTCCATATGACTGCAATCTCTCATCTTACCCTTTGCGTTTGCAACTAATAACTATTGACCTTGTCTCATTGAACCTTAATTATTGTCACATCAATGGTCTACCTTAGTTGTCATCAATCGATCAATTAACGAGATTAGATCTCTTGGTTCATAAAAAAAAATAGATCAAGAAATAGATCACTCATAATTACGATTGGATCATAACTATGATCTAACTACAATTGATTGCATTCTCTTATTAGGTTCATCGTCCTCCTCAAGTTATAGTTTGGGTTCAAATGGACGGCTGGAGGCGGCTAAAGGTGAGCAAGTGGCCAGACTATTGGGTGCCTAATGGGGACATCCTCTGGCAACCCGCATAGACCTAAATTATAATTTGGAGAGACGGTAAACTCAAGAAGGGATCGTAATCAATTGTAGCCGGATCACAACTACGAACCAGTCATGATTATGAATAATCCATCCCCTAATTCACTTTTTTATGGATCAAGACATCTGCACCCTCAATTAACTACCCTTAAAGTAATCAGCCTTGCTGCTCACCCAACTGGGCCACAGCACCACCTGATCACCTCACTGCACCACGGAGAGGCAAACATGAGAAATCACCTGGTTTGAGATGGAAACAGTTTGGCTTTCTTTTGGCTAAGCAAAATGAAATCTATTGCACACTAGTTTTTATTTCTTTAATAAAAATTTTCAACACAAGCAGATGTTTTCTTTCAATTACAGTAAAATAGTAAAAGGAAAAAATAATTACTAGAACAACTATTTCGACATGAGAACATAAAGAGCAAAGAACGAATTCATTGCTTTGTTTGAGCTTTCATCGCATACATTCCAATTTTTGATGTCAAATGCCAGTAGAATTTTCTTGTTTCTATCTCACAAACATCATGCGCATAAAACAATTGTACTTTTGGAGAAACACTTACACCCTGTTTGGAATCCTATGGAATTGAATTCCTATAGTAATTGGAATTCAATTCCATAGTTTGGAATGAATTTTTTTAGATGGATTTGATATGAAATTTAATTCCAATGTCATTCAAAACGTGAATAGTAAATCAGACCTCAAATGGTCAGATTTGGATAGAGAATTTACCATGAACAACTAAAATTACTTAATTGTCCTTTTAACTTAAAACTCTTTTTTCCATCTGTCGACTCTCTTATTTTCTCCTGCCTTTCTCCCATGCGCCATTTCTCTTTGCGCCGAAAACTTCTCCTTGCACCGTTTCTTCCGTGCGCCGAAAACTTCTCCTTATTTAATATCCAAGCTTCGAAGTGTAGTGAGATGTTCCAAAACGGAAGTTGTCTCGTAAACATTTTAATGACAATTTAGTGAGCGAAGTAAGACCTCGTAGATAACTTGTCAAATCTGTGTTTGTTAAGAATTTCAAGTTTTGAGTTTTTTCAGTGCTATCTTAATTGTGTGATCTCTTCTTCCTATTCTCTACTACTTAACTTGATTATTAATTGGTTAGTTATGAGGATAAAATGGTAAATGTATAAGAATGGAATTCAATTCAAATAGATTCCAAATTAAGGAATTCAATTTAATTCTATTATTCACTAATCGATTCCAAACATAGGAATTGAATTCAATTCTTGTCAGAATTCAATTCCTAATGGAATTCAATTCAATTCCTTCACTTAAGTTGTTTCCAAACAGGATGTTAAGGTACGATATCTTTACCTTGCACATTCAATTATCAATGCAACCCCTCGAGCATTTGATGACATCTGACAGAACATCAAACATTAAGATTTATCAAAAAGCATATTCAATGCATTATATTGTTCAGATCAAACATTGCTAGCATATAAGAAGCACAATAAAGAGTCACACATAATCAATATACTACACATCATAACATCGTGATTCTTTGGATAATTTTCTAATAGATCAAAATTACTGCAAAATAAAAATTAAAGACACTTGATACAAGTCACACCTTTCAACACAACAAGCTTTAAACACAACAAAAATAGTTCTAGAATCTAATCTTTGTATTCCTTTTCCCCTGCAACCCTTCACAATTTGTCTCTTTATTTGAGCAAACTTTTAGGTACTTGCAGCATCTTCAGGCTGAGGGAGTTAAGAAAGGAGATAACTGGAATATTATGTCTCTTGTTCAGATAATATTGTTAAGGAAAACAAAAGGAAACTAGAATAGTTTCCCTTTGCTGTACTGATATCAAATACAATATATGCATTCAGCTATACCCTATAGCTTAGTTACAGAATATATTGACAGTTATATGCTATTGTCCAATTAAATCAAACAAAATACCATTTAATCCATCTCAAGTTCAACTCCAATTATCACCCCCAACGCTAGAATTATTCGATGCCCCTTCAAATTATGATTGATATTCATCAAAACTCCGAAAAAAATAGCAACAGAATAGGCAAACGGTTCTTAATATGAGAACGGAAAAGAATGTGAACTTTAAATAGATACAAGTATAGCACAAACGAACGAGTATAGCATCAGCATATAGCGAATCAAATCCATTAGGAGTAGATCTACATATTGTGAAACAATCAGTTAGTGGTGACAGTAGGGGCCGATGCTCTAGGGAAGCAACAGAATCGCACCACGAATCGAAAGATTTGCCTAAATAGGAAGCATGTAAAGGAAGTAGACAAGAAGAGTGCGTACCTACCATGAGGTGATTCGTCGCCACTAGGAGGAGGATGAAGAGGTCGAATGGCACAAATGAACGTCAGATGCCACACATTGCTGAGGACCAACAGAGGATGTTGCCACGCTGCCGTAGAACTACATTAGATGATCCTCTGAGAAAAAAGTCGGGAAATGAAGAATCACATATAAAATTAACTATATATAGTGTGTATTTCACTGAGTGAAGAAACGTACATTCCACCTGTTACTTTCTGCCTGATTTGACAGTGATCAAATTTGGGTTCAAAATCAACCAATGATGGATATATACTGATTTAAAGCATACTGATTTAATAGTATACCAAAAATTTGGTATACTAAATTTTAGGTATGGTTAAATTCCATACACTTGATGAGGCGGATGAGTGTATAAGGGTTGTGTACGAAGGTGGAGTTGAGGAAGCAAGTGACAATCTTTGTGAAGGCCTCCACGGCCGAGATCGCCAGCATCTGCGGGTTCCTGCCTAAGTGCTCTGCCCGCCCTGCCCACTCCATTATCCTTCTTCCTCCACCCATCCCACATCTAAGTGCGATCGATCCATCGTCGGCGTCCCTCGATCTAAAAGGAGGAGATCGGGCGACTCGAAAGTCTCCTCTCTTATAGTTGGGTCTTCAATAAAGCCCAGTCCACAAGAACCCTGCCTATACCATCCCGCTATATATATATATATATATATATATATAATTTTAGTATACCGCACACCATACCAAAATATACCAAACCACAACGATTTAATGGTATACCAAAAATTTCAATATGATATTATGTCATATCAAAATTTTCGGTATTGATATTGATATAACATTTATATCAAAATTTTATATTAAACGGGAAGAAATTTAATCATACTGAAAACTCAGTATATGAAATTTTTGATATATCAAATTTTAGGTATACCGAACTTTTAGTATATTGAAATTTCAGTACGACAATGGTTTTTGTGTATACCAAATATTTCGGTACGATATACAGTATACGAAAAAAATTTGGTATATATATATAAGGTTCTCCAATTTTCTTTTCTTTTCATTATGAACATTTCATCAGCATTTGTTTAGGGTATTAGGTGATTTAATTATGATCATTTCTCCGAACACAAGACTTGGAAAAGGCACTGAGAGTGTCAAAGATGTCTTTGATATTGATTTCCACCTTTGAATCTTAGAGACGACCCTGTTTCTTCCTACTTTCTTGTTGAACTCGAGCTCAACTCCTACTCCTACTCCTACTCCTAGCTTAACCCAGAACAGGATAACATTAGATAGGCATGAATGCTTGAACTTGCCTTTGGCTCAGGACAGGTCTAAATTTCAAGTATGTTGCTAGTTCAAATTCAACAATCAAATTATTTATTTATCAGAATTAATCTGATTTTTTCACAGTTTTATTTACTGTTTTAGGTGAATTAGAGGTCAATATCAAAAATAATAGTAAAAAAGAAGTATAATATCTATAGTTATCCATACTGTAAAAAATAATATATAAATGTCTAATGAGATATCAAAATTTTATATTAAACTGTATGAAATTTAATCATATTGAAAATTCAGTATACTATATTTTCAGTATACTAAAAATTCGGTATGATATCAGTATGATTTTTCTATATACTAAATATTTCGGTACAGTATACGGTATACGAAAAAATTCGATATTTCAGTATACAAACCCTATATATATATATATATATATATATATATATATATATATATATATATATATATCCTGTTTGAAAGCTAGGAGACGGTGCACTAGAGATTGGAGTGAGGTTTGTGTTCATCGGGCGGAAGGGACTTCTCTTCAGATCCTGCACACAATCCGACGATCCAACAGAATGTTAGCGACCAAGACTGGGGTGGGGATCCCTGGCAAGACCCTCCGACACTCAAGTTAGTCCTGATCCCACGATGAAGAAGAAGAACCGTGTAGAAAGGTGGAATTCAGATGCAGATGCTTGTGTTGCATACCTTGCCAGCGGAGAGGATCCCCTTTTTATACCACCTCACATAACCTCCACGATTGTGAAGTGGGCCCAAAAAAATGAGGAAAGTACAACCTAAAGCTCCTATAATATTCATCCGAGGAATTTTTTTTCTACCCTAGATGTACCCTTCTTTTGTCGTTTATGAATCAGACCTCTTACGAGAGGCTTTCAGGAGAATGTGGTTATAACCACTTGATTGAAGAAGTTTCTGGAGCATATTCCCCGACAAGTTTGTCAGGCTGTTATAATATTGTCGACTACTTGTTTGCTAGTGTATTAGATCAATTATTAAACCGACCGGACCTATGAAGACTACCTTTGGCTGAATGTATTTGGTCGGTCATTGAGACGATCATACATGAAGAATATCTTTTGCAGAACATATCTCGGTCAATCACTGAGCTGGCCGTATATGAAGAATACCTTTTGTGGCATATATTTCAGTTGGTCAATAAGCCAATCGTATTTAAAGAATACCTTTTCAGCAACATATTTCGGTCGGTCAATAAGCCGATCGTATTTGGAGAATACCTTTTCTGCAACATATTTCGGTCAATCAATCACTAAGCTGGCCGTATATGAAGAATACCTTTTGTGGCATATATTTCAGTCGCTCAATAAGCCGATTGTATTTGAAGAATACCTTTTCAGCAACATATTTTGGTCGATCAATAAGCCGATCGTATTTGGAGAATACCTTTTCTGCAACATATTTCGGTCGATCGATCACTAAGTTAGCCATATATGAAGAATACCTTTTGTGGAATATATTTCGATTGGTCAATAAAACGATCGTATTTGGAGAATACGTTTTCTTCAACATATTTCGGTCGGTCAATAAGCCGATCAATTTGGAGAATACCTTCTATTCGCTAGGCCTTCATTCGGCCAATCATATGTTGATGACTCTGTATGTAAGGCTAAGTAATTCCTAATTCGCCCAGGCCTAACTCGGTCGAGCGATACAGAGAAACTTATATCCTTTCGATCTTCGTCTGACCGATCATCTATTAAGAGCTTCATGCAAGACTAAGTGTCTTTAGACTCGTCCGAGCTTTTGCCCAATTAATCGTATATACCGAGCCTTCCATTTGTTTAGCCTCCGTCCGGCCGATTATATGTTACTAACTACATAACGCTGAGCGCCATTAGTTTGCTCGAGCTATGCCCGGTCGAGCATGTACACAGAGCTTTCCATTCGCTCGGCCTTCATTCGGCCGACCAGATGTTACTAACTACTCATAAGGCTAAGTGCCCCTAGTTTGCTCGAGGTCGAGCGTGTACACAAAGCCTCCCATTCGCTCGGCCTTCGTTCGGCCGAGCAGATGTTAATAATTACTCATAAGGCTAAGTCCCCTAGTTCGCTCGGGCTTTGCCCGGTCGAGCATATACCCAGAGCCATCCGTTCGCTCGGCCTTCATTCAGCCGACACAATGTTACTAACTAGTCATAAGGCTGAGTGCCCCTAGTTTGCTCGGGCTATGTCCAATCAAGCGTGTACATAGAGCCCCCCGTTCGCTCGGCCTTCCTTCGGACGAGCAAATGTTAATTACTCATAAGGCTGAATGCCCCTAGTTCGCTCGGGCTCTGCCCGATCGAGCATGTACCCAGAGCCTTCTGTTCGCTCGGCGTTCATTCTGCCAACCCGATGTTACTAACTACTCATAAGGCTGAGTGCCCCTAGTTTGCTCGGGCTCTGTCCGGTCGAGCGTGTACACAGAGCCTCCCGTTCCTTCGGCCGAGCAGATGTTAATAATTACTCATAAGGCTGAGTGGCCCTAGTGTTGTTTAAAAGAGAGCACTAAAGAGTAGTAAATCGCACCAAAATAACAAGCATGCAATAAACAGGTAAATAAAAGAGAGGCCGAGAAAATGTATCTCCGGTTGAAGCATCGGCGTGACAGTGCAGAGGCTCTCCGGCAAAATTCTCCCAAGATCCGACAATCACTCGCGTCGTTCGTAGGTGCACTCCAAGACGAACGCCGCACTCGGACTCAACCTCAGATCGCTATAAGGCCAGCCTCAGGACAAACTCTCAGTAAAGGAAGAGCACAGAAAGAGGGAAGGAGAGAAAGCAGATTGCTCTAGTGTGTTATGAACCAGGAGTGTATTTATACACTCTGAAGCAGTGCACGAAGCAAAGCGTGTGTCGCTTCCGCTTCCTGACGTCGGATGCCAGAGACTGGCAAAAACAAACCAGTCCGCCTGCAAGCGTGAGGCCCACGAGCTGGGGATTTGCACCCCCCCACCCTGCGCGCGATGATCGCGTGTGTCGCGCCCGGTTTATGGATTTCCGGCTCGAACCCCCCAAAACCACCTGATTTGGGCTCGGCCTGCGCATGCGTGTAGATCCCCTTAACATTGCTAAGGAAGGATTGAAGGACTCCATATATAAGGCCTTCCAACCTTTCTTTGCTTAGCAATGTGGGACTAAATGCATACATCTATGCATTACAATAAGCAAAGAAATAGTTTGAATTAAACTCAAAACTCAACACCTAGTTAGCTCATGATCTGCCCGGTCGAGCGTGTACACAGAACCTTACATTCGTTTGGCCTTTATTCGATCGAACAGATATCAACAGTCTCATATAAGGCTAAGTATCTAGAAACTCGTCCGGGCCCTCCCCGGTCAAGCAATCTTATCTAATCGTCCTATTCAGGAGACGTCTGGGCACGATCTTAATATTTCTGCTATGAGATGCTCGACAGAGTCAAATAGAGAATATCCTCGTATCCCCTCTTGATTGCCACCTCATCCTGATTTTAATATATACATTATCTTCTAGACTTACTCATCATAACCCGTATCATATATATATAGCGAGATGCATGCCCTCAAGTTGCCGGCTCCATCCTTTTTCAACTCACGCCTCATGCCTACCGGTAAGGTTCTCCATTTTTCTTTTATTTTCATTATGAACATTTCATCAGCATTTATTTAGGGTATTAGGTGATTTAATTATGATCATTTCTCTGGACACAAAATTTGGAAAAAACCATTGAGAGTGCCAAAGATGGCTTTGATATTGATTTCCACTGTTGAAACTTAGAGAAAGCTCTGTCTCTTCCAACTTTCTTGTTGAACTCGAGCTCAACTCCTTTCCTAGCTTAACGTATAATAGGATAATATTAGGCATGCATCAATGCTTGACCCTGCCTTTGGCTTAGGTAGGTTTAAATTTCAAGTATGTTGTTGGTTCCAATTCAACAATCAAATTATTTATTTATCAGATTTAATCTGATTTTTTCACAGTTATATTTACTGTTTTAGGTGAATTAGAGGGCAATATCAAAAATAATAGTAAAAGAAGTATAATATCTATCCATACTGTAAAAAATAAATGATATAATAAGATACCAAAATTTTACACTAAACGATATGAAATTTAATTATATTGAAAATTCGGTATACCAAATTTCAGTATACTAAAAATTCGGTATGGTATCGGTATGATTTTTTGTGTATGCCAAATATTTCAATATGATATACTATAAACGAAAAAAAATTGGTATATTTCAGTATATCATCCCTATATATATATAGCTAGATACATGCCCTAAAGCTGCCGCCTCCATCCTTTTTCAACTCACGCCTCTTGCCTACCGGTAAGGTTCTCCATTTTTCTTTTCTTTTCATTATGAACATTTCTTTTCTTTTCATTATGAACATTTCATCAACATTTGTTTAGCATTAGGTGATTTAATTTTGATCATTTCTCCATACACAGGACTTGGAAAAGGCCCTGAGAATGCCAAAGATGGCTTTGATATTGATTTCCACCTTTGAATCTTGGAAAAAGCTCTGTTTCTTCCGACTTTCTTATTGAACTTGAGCTCAACTCCTACTCCTAGCTTAACCCAGAACAGGATAATATTAGGCAAGCATCAATGTTTGACCCTGTCTTTGGCTCAGGACAGGTCTAAATTAAATTTCAAGTATGTTGTTGGTTCAGATTCAACAATCAAATTATTTATTTATCAGAATTAATCTGATTTTTTCACATTTTGATTTACTTTTTTAGGTGAATTAGAGGACAATATCAAAAAGAATAAGTAAAAGAAGTATAATATCTATAGTTATGCATACTGAAATAAATAAATGTATAAATGTATAGATTAAAATGACTTATGAATTGAAGGTAAAAAAGTTCTCTCATAAACTAGAAAAGGTGAACACACTGTTTGATTTCAAACAGATGTTGGAGATCCTTTTTCAATTTCTCTCTACACTGATAGGACTCTTTTTCCATGTATTGGTAAAATTTGTTCATCTTTTCTAATTCATATAAGAGACTTAGACAAGAATATATTGAGATGATCAAGGATTCCTTGGTCACAAAACCCTCGGCCACCTCAAGAGTTATTGGTAAACTCAGTCTTTGACTTTATTTTATTTTATTTTAGTTTTGTTATTTTTGCATCTAACATCAGTAAATAAAAAATAATAAAAGTATATATAATTATATATTTATGTTGACTTGAAATTCTTTATTAATTTATTTGTAGAAAATTTATAATTCTTTTTATAAATTGTTTTCTCTGATCGGTTGGAGCATTGACTCGCAAAGCCAGTGTTCTCGTCTAGGTGAATATCATGGTAATCTGTAGGGTATTACTCCTATTCTTCTTCTTATTCTATGAGTCATCCTAATCCTTCCATTTTCACAAAGTAGAGCAGCCACTCTAGGAGAGTTTAAACCGCAAACGATTAGTTTTTCATCCCACAGTTTGGTCCACATCTTGGAAAGGCAGCCACTGTTTCATCTCACATCATTGGAATTTAATGGTGATATATCCTTGCAATCAGAATTCTCCAAACTTTTGTTTTATTGGAATTTGCAAGCCGCGAAGCTGTCATTTCAAGTCTTTTTTGGGGGTCAATTGTCAAGGCCTTCTGGGTTCAAATATAATCCTATCCTTATGTGTGAAGGGTGATTTCAATAAGGGTTCCAACCAAGGCCGTTCTTAGAGAATTGAAAGACAAAGAAGAACATCCTACAACTTGAATCAGAGTTGCTAGCGTATTCGAAAAAACTCCAAGCTCTAAGATGGATGGAAACTCCAACGGCTCCTTAGAAATGACTCTCCTAGGTTCCTTATCACGAATGAATGAAATACACACATCAACATCGAGCTGGAGGAGCCTGGAGAGGTCAGGTGACGAGCTAAGGGAGAATGGGGAGGCGAGCTGAAGGAATCTGGAGATGTCAGGTGACACCGAGCTGAGGGAATTTGGAGAGGTTTGGGTGACAACGAGTTTAGAAAGGTCAGGTAGCACTGAACTAAGTGAGTCATGTGGACCGAGTCGGAGGAGCCTCATCTCGGCTAGGGTATGCTCTGACCCAATCCGATCTCTTTGACTTACACTTCCGCTTGATTTTTGACCGAGCGCCTTGACCTGACCTAGCCACGTCACATATGGGGGCTCTCTTATCCACCACATCAATTGGCATGTACATCAACATCTCTAGTGGTTTATGCAGATAGTTACCTGCTTGTCTATCGCCACGAACAAATTAAATCTGAATCGCTCGACGATACTATAGGTAGCAAATCGTTCGAGTTTTATTTGAATAAGGAAGTCGTTGACACTACCTTGATTCCAGAAAGCACAAACAAGGCATTCGAATCAAAGAAGTGTACGATACATGATTATGCTATGTCATGCAATATTGTCACTATTACTCTTATTACCCTTGCTAAATTATGTTGTAAAATTCATATTTAACAACATCCTTAAGGGGAAGACAGTCGACAAAATACTTTTAGGATTCTTAGAACATAAGAACACCTAAGAATAGATTCAATGACTACGTGTTAATACACTCAGTAAAATCATGTTTAGCCTGATTCAACCTCAAAAGCCTCAGGAGGGTAACTACAAAAGACTTTCTCCACATCCAAGAATTGATCAAATTGGTCTGCAAGGAGATATCCTTGTTCTCTAAACTATTTTACTACTCTTTCAAAGCCCAGTTAGAAAGTGAGTCTCGTGTTTGATCGCTATCTTCTTTTTCAATTGTTCTTCTTTGGTCTTCCATCTAATCCCTTTTGATTGCTAAACATTTATCATCGCTACTTGGGTGGCCTCCATTTATTGTGTATTCTATTGGATATTTTGTTTCAAATCCTCAAGATGGGTGAGCTTCTGGAAGCAAGACAGTTATAGCAGAAAATCTTTCGGTGATCCGCATGGATATCTTCGTCGATAATTCCCTAAAAGTAGTTAAGTGTCCTAGACTTTGAGCAACATGAACTTGACAGACACTTGCTCTTTGCTCAACCTTCATAACTCTAGCTTTAGATAATTTCACTTTCATCGCGTCTATTTTGCATTTCATTCCTGAATGATCTAGTCTAATTCGGACACTTGATGCTTGTCGTTGCGCTGCAAATCAACAATTTAAGCGTGGGCCCATATTTGATTTTGAAGTTCTTGATTATGGACTCAATATTACGCTTCTTGAGCCGTCCATTTGCTTCCCAAAATACTTTGCTACTCTCGTTCGTACTCCACTTGTTGTTCTCGATGGCACAACGTATACTTCTTCGGGCAAAAAGAAGCCTAAAGGTTCATGAAGAGGTCTCGATGGAATGATATTCCTAGAAAAAGGTTAAGATATTGAAAGAATAACTTAGGGGAACATGTAAAAAGAATAAAATAACTCACCCTTCTTAAGACATGATGTAAATGATCCATAAGAGCAAATAGTCATTCATCAACAAGTCGTTGAATGATGTCCTATTGTGAATTCCTGAATACGGGGGAGTATCATCCGAATATTCGGCGCTAGGAATACTTTCAGAGTCAATTCAACTGAGGGAGAAACCACCATTATTTTGATTCTTAAGATTCAGAAGCAGCTGAATATGGGGGAACTAGGTGCAGTTTCTGGGGTGAATCAAAGAAAATCTTAGAAGATGAAGGAAGAATAAGAAGTGTGTGAGTTGAAGTATCTATAATCATCAGAAGTTTAGATAGGAATTCAACCTTCTTAGATAAGAAATAGCTAAGAAAATCAAACTTATCGTTGGAAAGGTAGACATACTGTGTTGAGGGTGAAGCTGAAGGAACTGAAGAGAGAGTAGCGATAGCAGAAGAACGATACTATTTCGAGCATAGTTGTGGTAAAGGAGTGGGTTCATCAATAGGTTCAGGGTGATAGGGTTATCTTCCAGGTGAATAGAAGACGTCGTCTCATGTGAGCCATCTCTTTTTTTTTTTCTTCTTACGATGATTTCTCCCATGGATACCATTAATCTTTATATTGTTCTTTTATTTAAACTTTTCTTCCCAATTCAAATTACAAGTTAATTTATAAGAAAAAAATAAATTATTAAGTGTTTTCTCAATTGGCACCAGGTACCAAGTCTCCGGCCCAACTAATACTGGGATGACGGCTCGGCCCCACGGAAGTTACCCACCGGCACCTAGAATAAATCGGGAAAGTGCACGTGGAGGCCCATCCTGCTCGGGTTCGTTTTCTATTAAGGGAAAAATCCCCTATAATACGTCACAACTACATTAGAGTACGAGTGAGCATTAGATGTTGCGTATTGCCTGGCTATCACCCCCAGTATTAGTCGCGCTGAAGACTTAAATACCTGGTGCCAACTAAAAATAAAAGTACTTAATAATTTGATTTTTTTTATAAATTAACTTACAATTTGAATTGGGAAGAAAAGTTTAAACCAAAGAAGAGTATGAAGATTGACAGTATCATTTTCTGCTCCCTCAGGCTCCTCTTCAAAAAAAAATCATCGTACTATGTATGCATCCGTAGCAAAAATAATCACAAGGAGGGGAAAAAAAAGAGATGGTTCACATGAGACGATGCCCTCAACCCTATTGCTCCTGAACCTATTGATGAACCCGCTCCTTACCGCAACTACGCTCGAAATAGTATCGCTCCTCTACTATTGCTGCTCCCTCTTTAGTTCATTCGGCTTCACCCTCAACACACAGTAAGTTTACCTCCCCAACGGTAAGTCTGACCATCCTCTCAACTCTTTCTTATCTAAGAAGGTTAAGTTCTCATCTAAACTTTCAGCGAATATAGATACTTCAACTTCCACACTTGAGTCATGTCCAACAATCCTTATTCTTCCTTCATCTTCCGAGACTTTCGTTGATCCAACCCCAGAACATGTATCTAGTTCCATGATCTCTGACCTTCCCCCATCTTCAGCTGCTTCTAAATCTCATGAATCGGAGATAGTGGTGGATTCTCCCCTAACTGAAGTAACTAACTCCTGAGAGTCTTCCTAGCACTGAGTATTTAGATGACAACACTCCTCTGTATCCCAAAAATTCACAATAGGCAACATCCAACGACTTGTTGATGAAGGGCTACTTGCTCCTATGGATCACTTACATCACGCCTTAAGTAGGGTGAGTTATTTTATTCTTTTTGCATTTTTCCCTATGCTCTTCTTCAATTTCTTAACCTCTTTCAAGGGATATTATTCTATTGAGACCTCTTCTTGAACCTTTAGGCTTCTTGTGTTTAAAGAAGTATATGTTGTGTCATCCTAGAACAACAAGTGGAGTACAAGCGAGAGCTGCAACGTATTTAGGGAAGCGAATGGACAGCTCAATAAAGCTGAATATCGAGCCTGTAACCAAGAACTTCAAAATCAAATATGGGCACAGAAAGAGTCTAGAGACCAAGCCCACACTCAAATTGCTTATTTGCAGCACAACCACAAGCATCAAGTGTCCAAATTAGACTAAACCATTCAAGCTAAGGAGACTACCATCAAATTTCTCCAGAATGAAATTTAGAAAAGACGCGAGCAAATCAAACTTCTATAGATGGAAGTAAAATTATCTGAGGCTAGAACTACGAAGGTCGAGCAAAGAGCGAGTGTTTGTCAAATTCATATTGCTCAAAGTCTAGGACACCTAACTACTCTTAGGGAATTATCAACGGAGACATCCAAATAGATCACTGAAGGATTTTTTGCTTAGGTCAAGCAAAGAGTGAGTAACTGCCTTGCTTCAAGAAGCTCACACCCATCTTGAGGATTTAAAACAAAATATCCAATAGATTACACAAAAAATTGAGGCCACCAAGTGGCGATGATAGATTTCCAGCAACCAGAAGCGATTAGATGGAAGACCTAAGAATAACAACTGATAAAGAAGATAGCGGTCAAACACGAGACTTACTTTTAATTGGGGTTTGAAGGAGCATTAAAACAATTTAGAGAACAAGGATATCCACCTGTAGACCAACTGACCAATTCATGGATAAGGAGAAAACTAATTATACTTACTGTCAGAGACTTTTAAGGCCGAATCCGGCTAAACTTAATTTTACTAATTGTATTAACACCTAGTCATTGGGTTTATCTTTAGGTGTTCTTATGTTCTAAGAGTCTTAAAAGTATTTTGTTGACTGTCTTCCTCTTAAGAATGTTGTTAAATATGATGATCCTGTCTGAAAGTCGCGAGATGAACGGCTGTCCTGGTGAGGATCCTTCGTATCCAACGGCGATCTTTGTTATTGATATTCGTGAAAAAACCATAACCCCATTATATTCTTACCTTCTTCGTCTTCCTCATCGCGCCTTCTATTGGTGCCTCCCTGCTCCCTGCCTTAGATTTTCTATCTTTTGTGCTCCATCTCTTCCTCTGGTCTTCCCCTACCATCTTCCTTTTCTAAAGCTCCAATAAGTAATTTCTTCCTTATTTTTGTATCATGGCTGAAGAATTCTTCGCCTTCTGGTATGCTCAAATTTCTTCTACTTTTCGTAAGGTCGATTGAGCCTCCTTTCGTATGAAATACGAAATCCCTAAGGAATATGGTACTGTGCTTCCTACCCCTGATGAGCGTTGGAAGGCCTCGCAGGGATTCCCACACCGGTCTTAGGTCACTAACGCTTTGTTGGTAGATCTCATAGTGTGCAGGAGGATAGATCATCCATCGGAGCATCGATCCACAGAATTATTCGTCAAGGTGCTTTACCAGAGTTTTTCCAGATCTACTTTGGTTTTCTCAGATCTGTCACTATTCGTCTTCATCGGAGTCATTTACCGTTATTCGTCTTCTCCGGAGTCATCGCCCACCTCACCCAGCGCTTCATCTCGCAGCTTTCAGACAGGATCATCATACTTAACAACATCCTTAAGGGGAAGACAGTCAACAAAATACGTTTAAGACTCTTAGAACATAAGAACACCTAAGGAACCCAATGACTAGGTGTTAATACAATCAGTAAAATCAAGTTTAGTCGGATTCGGCCTTAAAAGCCTCTAACAATAACTATAATTGGTTTTCTTCTCATCCATGAATTGGTCAGTTGGTCTACAGGTGGATATCCTTGTACTTTAAATTGTTTTAATGCTCCTTCAAACTCCAATTGAAAGTAAGTCTTGTGTTTGGCCGCCATCTTCTTTATCAGTTGTTATTCTCGGGTCTTCCATCTAATCACTTCTGGTTGCTGAAAATCTATCATCGCCACTTGGTGGTCTCCATTTTTTGTGTAATCTGTTGGATATTTTGTTTTAAATCCTCAAGATGGGTGTGAGCTTCTTGAAGCAAGGCAGTTACTCACTCTTTACTCGACTTAAGCAGAAAATCCTTCAATGATCTGTTTGGATATCTCCGTTGATAATTCCCTAAGAGTAGTTCGGTGTCCTAGACTTTGAGCAATATGAATTTGACAAACACTCGCTCTTTGCTCGACCTTCGTAGTTCTAGCCTCAGATAATTTTACTTCAGTCTATAGAAGTTTGATTTGCTCGCGTCTTTTCTAAATTTCATTCTGGAGAAATTTGATGGTAGTCTCCTTAGCTTGAATGGTTTAGTCTAATTTGGACACTTGATGCTTGTGGTTGTGCTGCAAATAAGCAATTTGAGTGTGGGCTTGGTCTCTAGACTCTTTCTGTGTGCATATTTGATTTTGAAGTTCTTGGTTACAGGCTCAATATTCAGCTTTATTGAGCTGTCCATTCGCTTCCCTAAATACGTTGCAGCTCTCGCTTATACTCCACTTATTGTTCTAGGATGGCACAACATATACTTCTTTAAACACAAGAAGCCTAAAGGTTTAAGAAGAGGTCTCAATGGAATAATATCCCTTGAAAGAGGTTAAGAAATTGAAGAAGAGCATAGGGAAAAATGCAAAAAGAATAAAATAACTCACCTTACTTAAGGCGTGATGTAAGTGATCCATAGGAGCAAGTAGTCCTTCATCAACAAGTCGTTGGATGTTGGCTATTGTGAATTTTTGGGATACGGGGGAGTGTTGTCATCTGAATACTCGGTGCTAGGAAGACTCTCAGGAGTTACTTCGGTTAGGGGAGAATCCACCACTATCTCCGATTCATGAGATTTATAAGCAACTGAAGATGGGGGGAGGCCAGAGATCATGGAACTAGATACATGTTCTGGGGTTGGATCAACGAAAGTCTCGGAAGATGAAGGAAGAATAAGGATTGTTGGACAGGACACAAGTGTGGAAGTTGAAGTATCTATATTCGCTGAAAGTTTAGATAAGAACTTAACCTTCTTGGATAAGAAAGAGTTGAGAGGATGATCAAATTTACCGTTGGGGAGGTAAACTTACTACGTGTTGAGGGTGAAGTCGAATGAACTAAAGAGGGAGCAGCAATAGCAAAGAAGCGATACTTTTTCGAGCGTAGTTGCGGTAAAGGAACGGGTTCATCAATAGGTTCAGGGGCAATAGGGTTATCTTCTTGGCGGATTGAGGGCGTCGTCTCATGTGAACCATCTCTTTTTTCCCCTTCTTGTGATTATTTTTGCTACGGATGCATACATGAGTGCGATGATTTCTTTTTGAAGAGGAGGAGCCCGAGGGAGCAGAAAATGATACTGTCACTCTTCATACTCTTCTTTAGTTTAAACTTTTCTTCCTAATTCAAATTGTAAGTTAATTTATATAAAAAAAAACAAATTATTAAGTACTTTTATTTTTAGTTGGCACCAGGTATTTAAGTTTTCAGCCCGACTAATACTGGGGGTGATAGCCAGGCAATACGCAACATCCAACGCTCGCTTGTGACGTATTATAGGGGATTTTTCCCTTAATAGAGAACGGACTCGAGCAGGATGGGCCTCCACGTGCACTTTCCCGATTTATCCTAGATGTCGGTGGGTAACTTTCGTGGGGTCGAACCGTCATCCCAGTATTAGTTGGGTCGGAGACTTGTGGTACCTGGTGCTAATTGAAAAAACACTTAATATGGGTCGGAGAGCTCATATGTGGTGGGTTTTGGTCAAAGGTCAAGACGCTCAGCCAAAAATCAAGCGGAGGTGTAAACCAAAGAGATCGGATCATGTCAGAGCAGGCCCTAACTGAGACATGACTCCTCCGACTCGGTCCACCCAACTCCCTCAGTTAGATGTCACCTGACCTCTCTAGACTCCCTCAACTCGGTGTCACTCGACCTCTCTAGACTCCTCCAACTCGGTTTCCCCCAACCTCCCCAAACCTCTGCAAACTCCCTTAGTTTGGTGTCACCCGATATCTCTAGACCCTTCCAACTCAATTTTGTCAGACCTCTCCAGACTCCTTCAGCTCGCCCAACCTCTCCAGATTCCTTCAACTCGGTCACCTCGAGTTCTCTCAGCTCAGTGTTACCCGACCTTTTTAGAATCCTCCAACTCGGTGTTAATGTGTGTATTTTATACATGATTTTTAGTATTGTTTTTGCATGCATTTTGTTTCATCACATGAGCATATCTTGCATACCTTTATATTTTTTTTAGTTGTTTTCACTCTTTTCGCTCGGAGATCATCTGTTTGTGCTTTTTAATTGATAGGACGCGAAATTAGAACTAAATCAGAGTTTAAAGCCTCGGAACATGAATTAAAGGAACACGCCCTAGCCGTGTCCCATGACACGGGCGTATTCCTCTAGACGAAGTTAGACAAAAAAAAAAAAAAGCGACAACGAAGACAACAGAACCTGACATAGGCTAGTCCCGCCCATAGTTTGTAAAATCGCGATCTGGATCGTAGGATCGTACGATCCTACGATCCGAAAATCCAAAATCGATCTAGAATCATGCAGAATTGATTTTTGCAGTAGGATCGTAGCAGGATTGATAGGATCGGAATAGAATCGGTAGGATCGAAGCAGAATCGATGGAAGCTTTGAGAGGTCATAATTTTTTACTTGGATTGAACCACGGGGCCTATAATATATCAAATTAAAGATCGTTCAGAGATATTTAATAAATTTCAAAGTTTATCCTTAATCACCCTATTTCAAACCCAAAAAATAACATTTAAATCCTTTTCAGATGTCCAGAAGGTTTTATTTTTTTTTCATCTTATTAGGGTTTTAAATTATTTAAATATATGTTTAATTATTTTTGAGTTAGTTTTTTATCAAAAATATTCTATCATTTCTTTTCCCCAAAATGATGAGTTTTTGGATGTCTATTGTTTTGTATTATGTGGCATCAACCAATGTTTAGAAGATTATTTTCGTCGTTCGTATTTGAATCAAAGGATTAAATAGTTTCTGTTATATACGTTAGGTGCTTTGTTGGTCTTAAATTGAATTATCTTATAAACTAAGGAAATATTTTTAATATTGAATATGTTATTATTATTATTATGTTAATAGAAATTTTATATTTTTTCATTTTATGATATGAAAATATAAATATTATTACTATGCGAGAATGATAGTTCAATTACAAGTTAATTTAAATTTATACATGTAGTAATCTGATGTGTTGAGTGTAAATGATTGCATATATATACAAAATTAATTATATATTTATATCAACTAAGGGTTTTTGGTAGGATCGTACGATTCTATGATCCGATCCTAATCGATCCGATCTTGACCCTAAATCGATTCCGCAAACTATGGTCCTGCCCCATTCTATCTCAAAGTAATTTTGGCCAAAGCCCAACACGCCAAGGTCATGCCTCACGATCGTGTTCACCTACAGAACTAGACATGGTCTGGCCGTGCCCATAGCACAACCTGTCATGCCTCCTAGCACAGTTGTGGAGCAATGGCGCCGCTGAGATATTTTTGGAATCCTACATCTGTTTTGGTAAGTTCTAAAGGCTATAAAAAGGCCTAGGAGACTCTTCTTTGCGGAAGGGGGGTTTCCCGATGTCAGGAAGAGCCATTTCCAAGGAGCCGTTGAAATTTCTGTCCACCTTAGAGCTTGGAGTTTTTCCGAAGATGCCAGCAACATCACGACTAAGCTTCCTCTTCTCTTTTCTCATTGATTTGAGTTATCAGATTTCTTCTTACTCCATCTCCATGAAGTAATAGTCATACTTTTTAGATGAGGAAATAGCTCGATTGACTTGTTGACACTTATTTATATATTTATTCATCTTTTCTTGTTGCATGATTTGTCTATCCATGATCTAACTTTATTTCGCATAATTTTGACACTAACCATGCACCAAGCCCATGTGCTCAATTTCAAGTATTCCAAACATCCGCTATTAATGCTCAGATTAGTATCCTCTAGGCATAGGACTTCGAATCATCCGTTAAGAGGTTTGTAGCAGATATCGGATCTGGTCTCCTGATAACTTTTCTGTGAATACGTGACGCTGAATAAAATTAAATATATTTAAAATTTGTTAAAATGATACTTTATTAGTGTTTTTTCATAGAATTTTAACTCGGTGTTTATGGAGATGTTTTTTTTCAAAGAATTTTTTTTAGTATTTTTTAATTTGAAGTTGAAAATTGAAAGAGTATATTAAAGACCCCAATAACAAATAATCATAATAATAATCAAAATATTAATATTAATATATTAACTTATATATATATCGAGAGAATTTTGATATCCTACTCACCTTACCCTGCACACCCAAAAAAAATGATTAAATTTTTTTTTTACTTAATACTATATAATTCAACCCCTAAATCTTAAAAAGTAAAAGTTCATTGACAAGATTAAAAAAAATTAAAAAAATAAAAATTGCCATTTCGGCATCTCGCTCAATACTGCCACCACAATATATATTTTATATATATAGGGAGGGGATATAGGTCAGGCTTTTGGTCTTTGTTTGAGACCAACCTTAGTCTGACTATTAGTTTCCTCCACTCACAACGTCCGACGACCATCCCACTGTTAGCAACCACATGTCAACGACTCAACGTCAGTCGTTCTCTCTCATTTCACTTGCTCGCTCCCAATGGAAAAATATTATTTATAGCGGAATGGTATTCTATGCATCTCGATAAGTTAAACTTCTGCTTTTAATCAAAAGAGATTTTGATAATAATCAAACAATAGAACAGAGAAAATGCAGTATTCGACAAATAAACTAACTTCCAGCATTTAACAACAAATTGGACATCCTTTTTAAGTTTTCTTATTGAGCGCCAACATTTAATTTCTGCATTGATTGAACCAAATTAAACAACATGATTTGAATCAGATTAAATGAAAACCAATTAAATCAAGACCACAATCTATTTGTATGATAAAATTCAGGATTCATAATGCCAATCAACAGAGGAAGTCTAACTAGAAGAGTGGAAGATGTAATTGAAAAAAAAAAATTGTCTATCAGTATTGTCTTGTCTTGAAAACAAACACTTTAATTTTGACTTCCAGTTTTACAAATATTAGACTTATTTTTCAAAGGGATACTAGTAATAGAATATATGTCATTTAACCAGTAAAATCATATCATAAAATAATGTTTATTTTGTCATGTTAGAAAAAATATACAGTAGGGTTCACATTCATTTTTTTTTTGGTAATTATCCAACTTTCGAATCGACTAATCCTAGAAGTATCGGGAAGCACTCGCGAAAGACCATCCAAGGGGCCAACATTTTTATGGTTGTCGTCCCGCTAAAGGAAAATTCTTGCAGTGCCTGATTAACCACTTGGAAGATCTAAACACAGCACCATAATTCACACCATTGAAAGAGTTAAATGTTATTTTTGGATGAACCACAATGATTTATCATAGAAGAAAACTTATCCATCAAGGAGAAGATAGATATTTTAGTGAACATGGAAGCATGTAATTATTGAAAGAGATGAGAAAACAAAGTCTCACTTAGGATATGATGCGGAGCAAGTAGGCCAGCTCAGTAATATCCCCAGTGGGGTGGAAATTCTTGCCTGCTTCAGAAATTTCCTCGAGCGGGATTGAAGGTCAAACTTATTAAGAGTTAGTTCATGGAGAAAATGTATTCTGGTCCTCTCTGCGCCATGTTTCTTCTGAAGGTTCTGAAATGCATATTCATATTATGGTGAGTCTAGTTTTCTGGGATCATAGACATATCTGTTGATGGAGTTGAATTTCTTGTTTCGGCAAAGCTCTCAGATCAGCTCTCAAGTTCCTTTGATTGTCTCAACATCTTGCGAAGAGCAAGAGGGAAGTTTTACTAGATATCACTTCTGATCGGCCATAGTTCATTCTTGGATGCCCAACAATCCAGAGCACCCCGACACAAATCTCGGACGCCCGACATCCCTGATCACCCTGACACAAATCTTGGATGCTTGGCGTTCCCAAGCACCCTGGACGTTGACATTCCTGAGCACCTCGGCACAAATCTTGGATGCTTGACACTCCCAAACATCCCGACACAGAATCGGACGCCCGACATCCCCGAACACCGGAAGGGATCAAACGTCCGACCTCAACTTCCCTTTAACAATCCAAAATAAGATAAAAGGAGATTTTCCTTAAAAGGAAATCCCCAAACAACTTCTCAAAGATAACAGCCGTTCCCAACCTCTCTCAAGTCACCTAAGAGACCTACTTGGAGTAGACTCTTCTCCACTAAACCCTAATTTTATAGCACTTTCATTCTTTCTTCTTTCTCTCACGTCTCCATGAGTTCGGAATCTGCGCCGGTAGGGCTAGCGAACCTCACATTCCTTACTTCGCAGGCCACCGAATCTTGTCCTATTGGGAGACCATCGCAGCATCACTAGAGATTAGGGGAGAGGAGCCCGAGCAATCGAAAAGGACTCCATCAGGATCCTTACAAAAGAAGAATTAGAGAGTGCGACAAATAGATTTGAGGATAACAGAATTCTTGATAAGACAGATTTGGAACTGATTACAAAGGAGATATGGGAGACAATCAATTTGATTGCCATATCGAAGCCAGATCGAGTTAAATATGAAAAAAGAAAAGAAATATTTAGAAAAGAAATGCATTTTCTTTCCCAAGTTAACCATAGGCACATGGTCAAGCTCTTGGACTGTTGTTTAAAAGAAGAAGTTTCCATGTTGGTCTATGAGTTTGTCCTTAAGGTAACTTGCTTGATCAAATCCACAACAAGAACATAGATAAGCCCTTTTGGATGTGCACTTAAAGGCTGCTGGTGATTCTGCTGATGCTCTTTGGCTTCACCTCCAATCTTGTATGGAGATATGAAGTTTGCCAACATCCTCTTGCATGCATGAAAATTACAATGCAAAAGTTTTTGATTTCGAGTCTTCAAGCCTAATTTCCTAGGATGAAGACCAGTTGGTTATTTTGGTTCAAGGGATCTGTTACTTAAACCCGAGCAGCTTCAAACATGTAAGAAGAAGAAGCAGAGCTTATCGAAAGGACTGGAGAGCTTGCGGTGCAATTCTTGAGCATGAGGGGAGAAGAAAGGCATACTATGAAGGATAAGGCAGACCAACTTGATAAAGTTCAAGCTGCAGCCATGAATACCACAAAGTGGAGAGGAGATCTTGCATCCTGTTTAGATGCTCATCAAATGCTTGAAAGGTTGCATTGATAATTGAATATGCAAGGTAAATATAACATACCTAAAGTGTTTCTCCAAAAGTACAATTGTTTTATGCCCATGGAGAAAGAATATATATGTTGTGTTGAAAATTGTTATGAAAGAAATAAAAGAATAGATTTCATTTTGCTTAGCCAAAAGAAACTTTGCTTAGCGTGCATGAAGAGACTTTGACTATGACGTGGCTAAGTGATCGATTATATATTCATATTATATATAAATATTGCAGGACTTGAACTTGATGCCTCGACTTACATGGATTTGTGAGTTTGATGTGGCTGGGATCAAGGCCAAGCGAAGGGCCGAATAATTGATTTCTTGTTCAGTTCTTTGTAGATCGGTGTAAATTGAGTATCATCATCTCTTCTAAACATGATAAATTCCAAGCATATAACTGTAAATTGAGCATCATCATCATCATCATCATCATCTCTTCCTCTGCATGCATAACAAGATAGATTGGAGTTATGATCAAAGTAGTGGACATAATTGTTTGTATTTAATAAATAAAATTTCCACATTACTCAAATCTTTTTGAAGAACGAATTTAAACCAATGATAACTTTTCAACACTCAAATAGATTGAAACTAGAATACACTGATAGTTTAATAATTGCAGCAAGTTCCTACAAGAAGAATGTTTCAACTTTAACAACACATGTTAACTTAAAATAAATAATATAGATATTTCAAGTACATATGAAAATCAAATATCACAACAATTAGCCAAAGCCAAGAGAACTTCATATAATTAACTTGACACATGCTTCCCTAGCCATAATTCAGGCATTTGTCAGTTCCACAAAGCAATCGGCTGAATGGCTAGTAATTCAATGGCCCTTCATTCATTTATTTATTCATTCAGCTCAGTTAAACTGTTAATATAGTGTATTCTTGTTAGAAAGAATGGATTTAGTCCCCATTCAAATTTAGAAATAATCTAACTTTCAATTGTGTATGATGCCAATGCTAAATTGAATTATTGCTTGATGTTTCTAACAAACTAAAGATGTAACATGCTTATAAGACAACAGAAACAAGAAGAAATCATTACATACATCGTTAAGTGTGATTGAAATATAAATAATGAATGGTGCAAAATCCCCAAATGGAAAAGAAGATAAGAATCAATTATTACCTCTACAGCATCAGCAACAGTTGTTGCCGTGTCATAAATATTTCTTCAAAGGTTTCATCAGAAAAAAATACTATTGTTGCAAGCTTTTTGCGAGTCAACAGAACTTCAATCTCCTGGCGTGCAGGTATGGTTAATCTAGGTCCTTCCTTTACAAAACATTTCAATGTGTTCAATGTATTCAAAGCAAGAGCTTGTATGGTAGGCTCATTGTTCAATCCATGAGCCGCATAATAAACATATTCCGATAATGCTCCAATATCCTTCTTAGGGGCATGGCAGAGGTACATATATACATAAGCTCCCAAGCTTTTTCTAGAGATTTGCTGAAAACTCAATTATCAAGAACATTTCAACATTTTGAGGATTCCTTTGTCCCTATCAAGATTATCTGAAAACTCAATTATCTATTTCTACATGTATTTATCTTAGGCGAGATTAGATCAGATACCTATCAAGATTATTATGAGTTTGCTTTGAAATCTGGACAAAAAGTTCACCTTGAAGTTCATAACACTTCAGAGTATGCTTATAGATTTTTGCAACAAGGTCTACGCTTTCTTCAACACTAAATGGCATTATTTTATCAAAAGAATCAATTCTCATGTACTTTCAGATCATCTGGAATAACTTCACAGAAAAGCTCACCAGGTCACTGCTTATTTTGACGAGCGAAGTAGATATTGGATCCTGTCATACCATAATTTAGCATATCAAAATAAGTTCCAAGGAGAATGTTTCTTTTTATGTCTAAGCTTATGTTGCTCAGACAAGCTTCACGTTTTGAAAACAACGCATATCTTCCAATGTGAACTTTTTATGAACTTGAGGACCTACGGATTTTTTGAAGAAAAACCCATGTTTTCCAGCAGATTGGATCTGTTTCTGCATGGATTGCACAAATCCCTCAACCTATAAAGGCAAAAAATAAGATATTAAGGAGAGACGAGTAAATCAAGTGCAAAAAACAAGAGAAACACGTATCATCTTGTGAAAGAGAATTTAAAGTGACCAATAACATGCATGCCAAGTAGAAAAAGCTCCTGCATTCATTGTTCCATTAATGTAGACTAAAATTGTCATTTGATTAGAATGACATTAGCTGATAGTTTTTCACTATGATGATTTGGTTTGATTGAGTGATTCCTTATAAATCTAATTTCATATAAATCCAACCAACTAAAAGTATTTATAACTCAATAAGACAATAAATCAAACCCAATATATTCAAAATTGAATCAAAATTCTTATAAAGTTTAAAGTAGAGATGAACCTTATGTTCTATGATTAAAGTAAAAGAGAGAGAGGAATCTCAGAATCAATGGTGACATAGAAGTAGAAGATCTTGTCACATAGAGACACAAAGTCAACAATAGACTAGACTCCACCTAATAACGAATCATCTGACATGGATATACAAAATGACAATGAGGGAGAAACTATTGGTAAATGAGATAGTTATGTCATAGTTATCTTCCATGTCTCTTGTTAGGTAGCGCCTACCTCTCTTTTTCTCTTCGATTGTATTGATGCTTTCAAGACTCAGTTGATAGCAAGAGTCCAACCAATGATGATTGTCAAAAGGAAACAATTATCAAGTTAAATGGTCAAACTAGTTGCAGATAGAATGTGAGATATATCATTATAATATTTGTATCAGTGTGATGAGGGAGAGAGAAAAAAAATAAAAATCTTTGTATCAATGTGGTGAGGAAGCTTGTAGATTGATATAGCCCACTCCCACCCATAATTTGTAAACAAGCATTCAGAACTTCAAACAATAAGCGAGTCATGAAGGTTGTTAAGGTTTCTTTGTTGGTAGTTTTAAGAGCATGAAAACTTAAACGAAGTAATTAAAATAATAATGCGGAAACCATAAACACTCACATTGATCTCCCGAAGAACCGCAACCGAAGACGCCGGTCGATGAAGTCGCCGATGAACTGCCGGAGACGTCACTGCTGCTGTCGCCGAGAAGATCACCACACGGAACCTTCTCGGACTCTTCCACAAACCAAATCCCGTCCCTAGCCATTCTCTCTTTGCTCATTGATCACCTCACGCCTCTACTCGCTGATTACCTTCGCATCAACCTCTGCCCTCTCTGATTGCCTTGGACGCCTTTTATAAGAAGGCTGAGGAAGACGAAGGGGAAAGGACGCCCCTTCGTCTCCTTGGCGTTTCCAGCAAACTGCCGTTTGCGGCAGCGAAAGGGACGAACCCTTTCATCTGCCAAGTATAACGCCCAACATTCTTTGCAGCTGGTACGATGACACAAGGTGTCTGAGCTGAAATTATTAAGAAAAATCAAGAACAACAAACTTCATGCTACATTAATCCTGCCGACCAGGAAAATGAAGTCTCTAGATGAAGTCCCAGAAGGATTCATATATCATCTAAAGCTAATCTCTTGTATTTACTTCAACCCAATGAAAACCAACATAAATGATTGTTGCTGAAAAGAGTACCTACCCACGAGAGAGATTATAGCGGGAGATTTGTTCACTCTGCAAAATCAATCCGTCACTATGATTAGCCACACAAATACAGCCGAAATCTAGAGAAAGCAACCCTGAGCTTACACTGGAGAAAAAACAGATCGAGAAGTGGGAACTTGCGGTCGGCACGAAAATGAGGGATCGGGCAGCAAAGTCACCACCGCCTAGGAAACCGAGAGGCGAGAAGACGAAATCCAGGCCCAAATGTGGTCGGCACTTCTTCCTCCTCGGCTGCCACCGCTGCAGCTGCCGCAGCCGCACATGTTGGGTTCCGGTTCTGGTCTCCTTCGCGGAGGCATTAAGGAGTGAGGATGGATTCAAAGTGAAAGTAGCAACGGGAAGAAAGTCTCGGGCCCGAGAAAAGGCAAAAGAGCAACGGGAAGAACGTCTCGGATCCCGAGGAAAGGCAAAGGTCGCTTTCTGTGTTGTTTTGTTTTGTTTTTTGTTTTTTTTTTTTGATCTCGAAGCCAAAACTGTAATTAATTGGGCAATTTTTATTTTATATGTAATGAATATTTTATATTCACAATTTTTTCAGACTACGTCCACCTATGTTATTCAAAAATAAAGTTTTAAATAATTTTGGCGTAAATCAATTTGACTTTATTGAATTATAAAGATTTTTTTTTTAAGTCTCGGGACTATGGGAGCTCATGTGTTTCTTAAATATTCATGGTTCTCGATTTTTAATTATGATATATTTATAGAAATTTTTTTTCTTAAATAAGACTTATAATTAAAGTCTTGGGACTATGAACGCTCATGTGTCTCTCAAATATTCATAGTTTTTTATTCTCAATTATGATATATTTATAGAGATTTTTTGCTGGGTTTCTGGACCATCTGTCGCAAATGCTTCCGGATTTACTCTGGTGACCGGTGAAAAACTTTCGTAGACCGGACCGATCAAGCATACTCGATATCATCCAGCCTGATTAAAAGACATATTATAAAGTAATTTTTTACCCTTAGGGGAAAAATTTTTATTTTATAAGGTGTCAAACATTATAAATTAAAATTTTTGTCCCCTCAAGCGGTACGGTAGTTAAGGTATAAGGTGTTACCATATTATGTTATGGGTTCAAAACTCGACACGTTCGGATATACCTTCCCCCATGTCTTAGATACTACACTAATGATTAGTAGCCACCCGTGACTTAACTCCTCCGTGTTGACTTAGGAACGGATTAACGGGGGCGCTGGAGTGAGCCAATCGCCTTTTTACCACATTATAAAGTAAATTTTTGGATTTGAATATCAGCAAAGTAGAGGAGAAAAAACTCTTTCCGTGCTAGTCAACTATAACTTTTTGATTTATCTCTTTATAGACGGTCGTGGAGTTGACCATAGAACCGCTGGATGATACGTTACACCTTTTACAATCATTATAAAGTAAATTTTATTTAGTAATTTTTTTTTGCTGAATTATAAAGTAAAGTTTACCAATAGGCACGTTATTTGCATATTTCTTCTAATAGATCTTGGTCAATTCTAAAGGAGTATAAATGTGTCGTTTGATGTTTAATATTTTTTATGCAAATGATTGTTATGTTAGGATAAAATATTCTCATAATTTATCTACATATATATATTATCGTGAAGTCGATGATCCTGAGCTACTTGAGATAATTGATATAATCTCATTATAAAGAACTTAATAATTTAATTTTTATAATTTAACTTGCAATTTAAATTGGGAATGAAAGTTTAAATCAAAGATAATTAAAAACAAAAAAGAATAGATCGCATTAAATCAGCGTGCTCATGATTTAGTTAATAAATGAATGATAAATAATATGCTTTTTAAATGAGTAAGTATTGTAAGGTAGACAAGTGAATTTTTAATAGACAAGTTTTCATTGAGGAAGAAAAATTATAAATGACCCCGGGTTTTAGTGAAGTAGTTAGACATTTCATCGGTTAGTACTTAAGATTCAAATCTTAATATGTTTGAATATTTTTCTATAATAATAGAATGACAAATTTAAGGACGTTGACAGTTCTAAACGGACAATTTTAAATATTTTCTGATTTATTTTGTCGGCAGATAAAGAGAAAGAGGGTGAAAGAGGATGATAGAATTGAAAAAAAAAAATGAATTACAATTACACATAATAATTTTATAGACTAATGACAATGTTCCATCCATATTAGGAAGGTTCAAAGAAGCTCCCGGGACGAAGATGTAATGATAGGATGTCTAAGTTGTCATTATACTCATGATTCAATTTCTAATAATGACATATTTATAAGATTTTTTTTTCAAATGAGATGTACAAATAAGGGATGTGAGCGTTTTTTAATTTATACGGGTAACTAGTAGAAAAATTTTATAAGATTAAATCGATCGCCAGACTAATTGGGTTTATATATATTTTAAAGAAGGTTTAGAGAAGGGAATAAAAAAAATTGCTACAATTTTACTTCAAAAGGGAAGGAAATTAAAAAAAAATAAAAGAGAAGGAAATAAAAAACTATAATGAAAAAGTATATAATAATCAAAATCATAGAAGAGAAATGATAACATGTGGCTCTCAACGTTTTTATTAACTAGTTCTCTGAAGAAATAAAAGAGAAATAATAATATTATGATAAAAGGTGATTCGTTCACTCCCAACGTTTCTATCAATCTATTTCTAGGTTAACGCAGTGGAAGTAAATCATAGGGGCTACTAGCTCGAATAATGACTAGTGCATAGGGGAGGGCAAGAACCCAGCTACTAGTCGGAATTTGATTCTCAGACCTCATTATGACAACACTTCATGCACTAGCCACTAATCTATCCCGAAGGCACAAAAAAAAATAATAACATGCACATATAACAATTGGATTTCACAAAAGAGCAAGAAAAAATATTGGCAAATGGGGCACAATATAGATAATTAACTTTAGGGGTAAAAAAAATAGAACCCTCTTTATCTTTGCAAATAATCACAAATGATAAATAAAATAATTATTCTTAGCAAATAAACATCCATATATAAGTATCTTCGGTAATTCGTCTAGATAAATAGTTTCATAATAAAATTATAATTTGTAAATATTATTTTCTAATTGGTCAATTTCATGCGATTTTTCTCCTGATCACAATCCTTTGTTTTTTTGCTTGTCCAACATTTCGAACTGTGACTTTCTTGATTCCATCAAAGTTCTCATACCAGCATAAATTAAAAAATATTCATGGAATTTCATCCGGTCAACGTTCTAATGGACAATGTTAAACATTTTCAACCCTGTTAATTAGTTTATATTTATTGATAAGAGATGTGTTATTACGGTATTGTTTATATTTTACATTATAAATAATGATTTTAATTATGTTCATTTTAGGTGTCCATGATTATCCGTCTCTAAGTTAAATGGGGCTGTGAAAAAAAATTAAAGAATATATAGATAACATAAGATACAATTTTCATAACTTGTCTCATTTATCCAATTAAAATTCAATACATAATCCAAAAAAATATAAAATATTATATAATTGTATTTAAGCTTTATTATCTCATCACAAATTTGGCATAGAAAAATTAAAATGAAAAAAAAAATAGAGTATCTCATAAACCAGCTCTTTAAAAATCAGCAATAATAATAGTCTACTAAAATTATTTTTTGTCATTTCTTTAGAGGAAATCAAATTGAAAAAAATAGGATGACACGATGATCAACTATGGGATTGTTATGTCTCTAACTGAAAAAGGTTGTAGAAATTCTTAGTCATATTCTCAAACCTTTTGCTTAGAAGAAAACAGAATTAGAATTTGGCTAAGTATCATTTTTTTTCCCGGGACCAAACAAAAAAGTCAAAAACATTAGAAAACATGTTGGCCTAGAATCGGATAGGATAGCACACCCAAAGTACACAACACACAAGAAGAAACAAGAAGAATAGGACAAATAGAAACTTCACTTATGAAAGGAAACCTTACACCGAGATATCTTCTACATGCCTCTACGACTCTTTATATAGCATCACAAATGATAAGAGCACGAACCACAAGATCCATAAAAATAGGATCTAGATGAGATCCATAAAAATAGGATTTAGATGAGATCCATAAAAATATGATCTAGATCCATAAGAATAGGTAGACCGAGTAATAACCAATTATCAAGATAATAAAAAAAATAAAAAAAAAACTAATTACGTGGAAGGATTATTTTCTCACATTACTCCCTCTAATCCTGACATGGTTCTAAGTCACGGAGCCGAGTAGTTGTCGCATGGCACCACGGGCAGTCCATCTTTGTTCTCCGGTATTAACGAAATCAACCACAATTTGTCCACCTTGACATCATGGGCAGTCCATCTGTCTACACCACGAGCAAGTCCATCTGTCTGCGTTATCCATGACTTCGCTTCTTTGGCCCCGCGCCAAAGTCTATTTGCACACCAAGTGCTTGGCCCACAACTTGATCTCTTCGACACCACGAACAAGTCTCGTCTATTAGTTCTCTTGGCAACACGAGCAAGTCCATTTGCTCGCACAACGGACAAGTTCATCTGTCCGCCTTTGCTTCTTGGTATATGTTGCATACCTGCCACGCTTGTTTCGCTGCCAAGTTCTCCTCCTGCAAACTTGGGCTTGGAACGTGCCTAACGCACTGCCAATCCTCTGCTTGGTATGGCTTGCGCCCATGCCAGACTTGTTGGGTTGCCAAGTCTTCCTCTTGTAAGACTTGGGCTTGGGTAGCCTTGCACTGCCGCTCTGCTTGGCATGCCTTGTGCACATGCCCGACTCGGATGTATGCCAAGTCTGCCTCCTGCAGACTTGCACATGGACAGTGTCCCGCACACTGCTGGTTCGCTACTTTGCATGTGCCGTAGCCAGGTTGGGTCTTCTAGTCTTGCTAGGAGACAGGCTTACTTGAATATTTTCAAGGTTATCTTGTACAAGCGATTTTGTGTTCGCTTTATCAGCATCAAGAGCTTCCCGCTCCTATCAATTACCTTCATGGTATCTCCTTTCATATGCACTTCATTCTTAGCTTCTGTCAATTGACCAAGACTTATGATATTACTACAAAGTTTAGGAATGTAGTATACCTCGTGGAGAGCCTTCTGGTCGTCGTTCTTGCATTCGAACACAACCGTCCCCTTGCCCATGATCTCAATGGTTGATCCATCGCCAAACCTCACCCTCCCGGTGATGGTTTCATCTAGTTCTTGAAACTTCTCACGATGGCCAGTCATGTGGTTGCTGGCACCGTTGTCAAGGTACCAGACGTCTTTATCTTCTCCTTTCTCAACGCTGCGATACATCTCTGGTAGGAACCTATCTTCACTGAGTAGAATGATATCCTGCCGCTCACGCCTAGTGTAAGACTCCTCGTGGGACACGGTCATCATCAGTGTTGGCTCTTCATCGGTGGCGTAAGTGAGGTGAGCCTCATCATCACGACGCTTGTTGTAGCACTCGGACGCATAATGCCCCATTTTCTCACAATTGAAACACTTTATATGACTCTTGTCATGAGTGTCTCTGCCGTTGCTGCTAGTGCCTCCTGCACTGTTTTGGCTCGCGTACCACGGCCACGACCGCGCCCTCGCCCACGCCCACGCCATTTGCTACGACTAGGGTTGCTGGACCCACGCCCCTTGCCTCCTGACGAAGTGTCCACGTTTCCCCTCTTCTGCCGCATTTGCCATTCGGCATGAGTAAGTAGGAGCTCACCTTCAGTGCTGTTGGTGTTGCCACGTAGACGTAGTGTTCGTTCTTCGTACGCTTTCAGTCGCCCAATAGTCTCCTCAAATGGTATCGTCTCAATATCATGAAACTGCTCAATGCCGGCAACAATAGAGAAAAACTTATCAGGGACAGAATCAAGTAACTTCTTTACCAAAGATGAATCTTCAAGCGTGGCACCAAGAGCGGAGAACTTGCTGCTCATAGCGCTGAGTTTGCCAGCAAACTCATCAATCGTGTCGGTCTCCTTCATCCGGAGGGCGTCAAACTCACTCTTCAACGTTTGTACGCGTGCCTTCTTCACCCGATCACTACCAAGGTACCTCGTCTTGAGGCTGTCCCAGACTTCCTTCGTCGTCTTCTTGTTTGCAATCTGGAGAAGGATGTCTTCGTGGATACATTGCAAGATGAATGCACGCGCCTTTTTGTCCTTCTTTATATCTACTTGGGCTCCTTCCGCTGGCTCCACCGTCTCCCAGACTCCCTGGGCATTAAGAATCGCCTCTGTCTTGATTGCCCACACAGTGTAATTGTGTGGGCTTAGCATCGGGTAGGGAAATAGCACTCCGCCGTTCTCCTTCGCAGCAACTTGTGGGATGCCAGACATTTTTGTGGAATCGTGGATTCTTGGGTGTTCTCTACTGTCAAGGCTCTGATACCAAATGTTGGCCTAGAATCGGATAGGATAGCACACTCAAAGCACACAACACACAAGAAGAAACAAGAAGAATAGGACAAATAGGAACTTCACTTATGAAAGGAAAGCTTACACTGAGATATCTTCTACATGCCTCTACGACTCTTTATATAGCATCACAAATGATAAGAGCACGAACCATAAGATCCATAAAAATAAGATCTAGATGAGATCCATAAAAATATGATCTAGATCCATAAGAATAGGTAGACCGAGTAATAACCAATTATCAAGATCATAAAAAAATAAAAAAAAACTAATGATGTGGAAGGATTATTTTCTCACAAAACAAACGATGCCGAATTCATAGAGGATAAAGAAAAAGTAGACAATCTTCATGCACCACTAGCTGTAGTCAGTGGCGTAGCTAAAATTTACGATGGGGATCATGGCACGTTGTTGAGGTCACGCCTAATCTCACCACCTCATTGCAAGGCAGTAGCCCAGGCAAAATCTCACTGCGAAGTTGCAGCCAAAGCGAGATCTCTCCCTGTGAGGCCGCTGCCAAGTTATTGCTAAGAGAGGAGAAGTAAGGGGAGAAGATCGAGCATACCTGATCCTGTCCGAACGCTGAATCAACGGACGCTGGGCACGTGGTGCTCTTCGAACTGCTGACGTGGCTCTCTGACCGTCCGCACGAACCTCCTGCGAACCTGCAAGGAAGTCGGGCCAGGAGGGGGTTCCCGGCGACGACCCTCCGACGCTCAAGTCAGGCAAGTGGACAACAAAGAGGTGGCTCCGAATATGCGAGAGTGCGTACCTCTGGCGAAGGGTGAGGACCCTTATATAGGGGTGTGGAGAAGTGAGTGCACACATACCGAGGTGTACACGTGTCCTTTCCCATACCGTAGTATGGGCTTGTCAGAGGAGCTTTCCTGACACCATACTGCTACAGTCCGAGCACGTCTCTGATGGGACAGCGGAACCCTCTGTCGTAAGATTCTGAGTATGGCCTGGTCGTAGAACATGCCCACTGTCAGAAAAAGATGTTCCCCTAGTCCTTGTCTCTTCTTACGCCTTGCCGAGCGTCCGGCCGGTCTGCAGTCTCCTCACGTCCGACCGGTCGTAGGTGCTGATCTGCTCGGGAGATTCTCGGTCGTGTGCTCTGCTGACTGTTCACAGTTTTGCTGCTTTCTGCCTCGGCCGAGCGGGCCACCCGATCGGCTCGGCGACCCTGTTCCCAGCGTCGGAGACCTGACTCCCCCGTCGGGTTCTATGCTTCCGCTTAGACCCCGGTCGGCCGATCGGTCCCCCCTTTTCCGGTCGACCGTTTGACCTTTTGACTTCCACGTGGCATTGACTCCCCTCAAAGGGGGTCCCCTATTCTTACCGGCGGATCACTTGCCTCCCCTTCAAGTCTAGTCGAAGGAGGCGATTAGTCCGACTGACTGGACGATTGTTTCTCCGAGCGGTTCTTCCAAGAAACCATCCTCCGCTCGGCAGATGTGGCGGTAACTACGGCCTCAGTCAACGCCACCATCCCTCGGATCTCCTTGGAAGTTGCGCCAATCTCTGTCATTAAGGCCAAGCACGCGCTCTGCGCCTCGATAAGGCGCTTATTAAATGCTCTCCCGTGGTGGAATGTCACGTGGCATGGCTGCCGTCAGCATACGGTGGCGGCTTCGCAGGGGACGAGACCGAGGCGATTTGAAATGGACGGCCCGATGCGTGATTCGATTCTCGTGACCTGGATCCGACGGTGGAGGCCGCTCGGGCTCAACTCTATAAAGCCTTCACTTTCTCCACCTTCGCTGCATTTCTGCTCTCGCGTGCTCCATAGCTTCTCGCTCTCATCATTCCGGCGCCCCTGTTCTTCTGTTCTCCGACGATCTCCGGTGTTCTTCCTTCGATCCTCATTCTTCTCTGTAAGGCTCTTCCTCTGCTCTATCTTTGGTTCTTGTGGTTCGTGTTTCTTTGCGTTTCTTTTCCCGAGTTTTGGTCCTCGGGGCACTGTTTCGTTTGCCATCTTCTTCCTTCTATCCTCTGCCTTTCGTCTTTTTTGGTTTCGTCCATTCGGACAATGGCCAGTTCCTCTCAACCTCAAGACTAAACCCTCGGCCCATGGTACACTACCATGGAATCGTGCTTCGATCGGCACGACGCCGATATTTTGATGGATAATTTTGGCATCCCATCTGACTTCGAAATTATCTTATCCACTCCCTCCGCTCGGCTACACAAACCACCGCGCGGAGCTTTTTGTGTTTTCCGCGACCAGTTCACCGCCGGTCTGCGATTTCCCATTCATCCCTTCATCGCTGAAGTTTGTAATTTTTTCGGCATTCCGCTCGGAAGCCTAGTCCCCAACACTTTCTGCCTTTTATGTGACGTCGTCGTCCTGTTCAAAATCCACAACATCCCCCTCCGACCGGAGGTTTTCTATTATTTTTATTACCCGAAACAGTCCGAGCTGGGCACATATATGTTCTAGGCTCGTCCCGGTTTAGTTTTCTTCAATAAACTGTCTTTTTCCAATAAGTATTGGAAAGAATTCTACTTCTACCTTCGTATGCCCGAGCGGGCCCCCTTCCTAACGAAGTGGCAGATCAGACCACCCACCTCACCAGAGCTCAAAAGGTTCAAAACCCGACCGGACTATCTTCATGCCGCCAACATGCTAGCCGGTCTGAGGTTTGACATCAATAAGTTCCTGCCTGAAGGGTGATGTATATATTCGGCCTGAGTCCGATCAGGACCCCCCTTCCGAGCGGCTTCGGTAAGAATTTTACTTTGTGCATTCGCTTTGATTGCTAACTGATTTTCTCCTTTTTCCTTTGCAGCAGGCATCGTCATGGAGTCTGTGATGGCTGGCATTTTGAAAAAGAAGGCGGCAGCGCTCGAGGCCGCGGCGGCCAAGGAGATGGAGGCACTCGGCATTTAGTTGGTCGGCTCTCACGAGGGGGAGAGCGATACAAATGCGGGGGAGTCGGCCGCTCAGGCTTCTCTCCCGGAGCCCGCGGTCGGCTTAACTTCCAGCCGAGGCGCCTCCGCTCGGGATGAAGGCTCTGCTCCAGAGGAAGAACGCCCTCTTCGGCAAAAGAGGCGCCGAGCGGAGACACCCCTCCTTTCGGCCACTTCCGTAGTCCAGCCATCCGAGCGGACCACTGCGGGTTCTCGAGGCAAAGCCCTGGCGGTGGAGGCGATTTCTTCCGATCAGATGCCCTCCTAACTAGACGCGTCTGCGGACCCCCTTGAGGTTGTTCCGATCAGCTCCCTTCCACCCGCTCCCCGCAAAGTCCAACGTTCAGTGATTTTGTCCCAATTTTCGGCGCCAACCTCCGATCCTTCCCCGGCTTCAGCCCAGATGACGCCTGGTCGGCGCCGCACCATCCGGGTCTCCTTGCATCTCCCCACCGAGGAATTAATGCCCGAAGCCGATCGACCCACTACGCCCGAGCACATGATCACAATGAAAGGGCCTTTAGCCGAAATGTGGGCTGACGCTCGGGCACGCGTCGCTATGATTCCCCTTAGTAAATTGGCCAATAGCCACATGCAGCAGACCACTGGGGTAAGTGCATTTTCTTCCGAAGTTTTTTATGCATTCTTTCCGATCGACCATTAACAATTCTTGCTTGTACCAGAGATGGGTGGAGGAGATCGCCGTCTGCAATCGTCTAGCGATGGTGGATGAATAATTAAAGAGGCTGAAGGCTCCGGGCGGCCCTTCCGGCTCACAAGGTCCATCATATGCCGAGCTACAGAAAGAGCTCAAAATGACGCAAGATTTGCTGGAGGTCGAACTGAAGAAGACGGCCGACCAGGCTCACACTCTGGCCGAACTTGATTGCCTGAACAAATCATTGGATCGCAAGATAACCCTGGCGACCGAGCGGAAGAAGACGGCCATCTCCGATCTGGAGAAAAAGAATGTCGAGGCTCGGGGCCTGGAGCAAAAAGTTAAAGAGCTGATGGACCAATTGGCCAACGAAAAGATTGCCCGCTCGGATGAGGTGACGAAACTCGAGGCTATTTTACAAGAACACCAGGCAGCCGCCGATGCTTCCCGAGCGGCCTTTAAAGAATATCAAGAGGCCGAGCCAAGCCGAGTCACTGCCCTTAGACAGAATTACATCCGTTCGGTCGAATTTTCAGAGAAAGTTTGTGAGCGGATGTACACAGCCTTTGAACTTGCCAAGACTGCCACGACAGACTACTTGAAGTCCAAAGGGTAACTTTCTGATTTCGCCACCATCCCAGCTCAAGACCAGGCGACGCTCCTTAGCACCATCCCGAAGGATCTTTACGATTATTTAGAATAGAAGTTTGCATGTTATTCGACTGCTCGGCCAAAAAATTATCCCTTTTTGTAATTAGGCCGCTCGGCCTTAATTTCTTTAATGCTATCCTTTTACTTGCTTTTTCTTTTGCTAGTCAATATGAGTGTTGTCTGCTCGGCTCGCCAACCACCGTTCATGTTCCTTTGCTTCTCCTTATTATTCACCTCTCATCCCACCTTTCTTGTATTCGAAAGGGGTATTTTGCATAGTTACTCCGCTCGGCTGAATGTATACTATTTCGCAAATGAAATTTACGCTAGGTGTTCGCGTAGTACTTTTGGGTACTTGGCCGCTCGGCAAAATGGCTTAATAGTCGACCTCTGTATTGTCTTCTTCCGGCCGGAGGGTTTATAGTCGTCGGCACAACTTGATTTTTAACGTCGGAGCTCGACGGTCTTTCGCTCGGAGGGTTTATAGTCGCTGGCTCGACTCTCGATATTTAACGTCAGAGCTCGACGGCCTTCCGCTCGAAGTGTTTATAGTCGCCGGCTCGACTCTCGATATTTAACGTCGGAGCTCGACGGTCTTCCGCTCGGAGGGTTTATAGTCGCCGGCTCGACTCTCAATATTTAACGTCGGAACTCGACGGTCTTCCGCTCGGAGGGTTTATAGTCGCCGGCTCGACTCTCGATATTTAATGTCGGAGCTCGACGGCCTTCCGCTCGGAGTGTTTATAGTCGCCGGCTCGACTCTCGATATTTAACGTCGGAGCTCGACGGCCTTCTGCTCGGAGTATTTATAGTCGCCGACTCGACTCTCGATATTTAACGTCGGAGCTCGACGGCCTTCCGCTCGGAGTGTTTATAGTCGCCGACACGACTCTAGAGTTTAACGTCGCCGCTCGATGGTCTTCCGCTCGGAGTGTTTATAGTCGTCAGCTCGACTCTCGATATTTAACGTCAGAGCTCGACGGTCTTCCGCTCGGAGGGTTTATAGTCGCCGGCTCGACTCTCGATATTTAACGTCGGCGCTTGACGGTCTTCCGCTCGGAGGGTTTATAGTTGTTGGTGCAACATCCCTCAGGTCAAGGTTGACCTGGTTGACCAAGCTTGAGTCTTGGTTTGGGTTTCGATGTTTGACAATGCAAGGTTGATTGAAGAAGAGTCAAGTAGGTCAAGGATGACCGGATACTTGACTGGAAAGTCCTGGTGAGTGAAGACAGGCAGAAGGAAAATCCTGGTGAGTGAAGCCAGGTGAAAGTCCTAGTGAGTGAAGCTAGGCAGTATGAAAGTCCTGGTGAGTGAAGCCAGGCAGATGGAAAACCCTAGTGAGTGAAGCTAGGTGGAAGCTCTGGTGAGTGAAGCCAGGCAAGGGAAAATCCAGATGGATCAAGGATTGATCGGACATCTGGTGTTGAGAAGTCCAAGTAGGTCAAAGGATTGACTGGATACTTGGCACGAGGAAATCCAGATGGGTCAAAGGGATTGACCAGACATCTGGTGGAAGTCCTAGTAGGTCAAGGAAGTGACCGGATACTTGGCACGACGAGAAAAGTCCAAGTGGGTCAAAGGGATTGACCGGACACTTGGTGGGAAGTCCTGGCAGGTCAAGGGAGTGACCAGATGCTAGGCATGATGTACCAACAGGTCAAGGTTGACCGGATGTTGGTTTGGGAGTCTTGGAACTTGGTTTTGGGCAAAAACCAAGTGCTGGATCGATCAGGGGATCGATCCAGGAGCTGGATCGATCAGTGGATCGATCCAGGCTTCTCCCAGCGAACAGAAAGCCTCTGGATCGATCCGTGGATCGATCCAGATGTCCCAATCGATCAGTGGATCGATTGGGACGCGGCTGCTTCGCGCGATAAGCGCTGGATCGATCCGTGGATCGATCCAGGCGTGTTTCCCAGAGCACAGAGGCGCTCTGGATCGATCCATGGATCGATCCAAAGCCTCCCCGATCGATTGGGAACATTCGAATCGATCGGGATCCGACCGTTGGCGTCGTTTATAGCTGCAGGCGTGCGATGGCTGCGGCATCTCTTCACCGATTCAACTCAGATCTTCACCAGCTCCTCCACAACTCTTCTCAAGCTCGAGATCGCCAGTTCTTGAAGGTTCTTGGAGGATTTTCCAAGTCAAGAGGCGGATCAAAGCAAGAAGAAGAAACTAGGGTTAGGGTTTGTGCACTCATTGTAAGCTTGTAAGCTTGTATTTCTTTACTACCCTTTCTTCTTCTTGTATTGAGTCTTGTAGGGCTTCTCCGCCCTTGGTAGTTACCATAAAAGAGTATTATTTATAGTGGAGGGTGTGTGTGTTGGTGTGGATCCTTGGATTAGTCACCTCTTGTGAGGTGGATACCAAGTAAACCAACCGTGTTAGCGTTGTGTGATTGTTTCTTTGTATTTCCACTGCACATCTTTGAAGGAACAAGCACCGCCGAGCACCGAGCGAACGCGACGAGCTATTCACCCCCCCTCTAGCTACTTTTGGTCCTAACAAGTGGTATCAGAGCAAGGCCACTCTTCACCGGAATCATCGCCGGAAGGGTCAAGCATAACAAGAAAAGCTAGAGGGTGAAGAAGTTGGAGCAAATTGTTCAAGTTCAAGACTTTATCAAGCTTAACTTCAAGATGCAATTCCAAGATGGACTTGGATTTGACACAAGGGTGGATCCATCATACACTTCTACGAGTTTCGATTCTTGGAAATCAAGAATCGAAAATTTTCTTATGATGGAGATAGAGCAATGGTTTGCTCTAATGGAAGGCTTCAAGGCTCCAAGAAATTCAAAGGGCAAAGTTCTAAAGAAAAGCAAATGGAGCCCGGAGCAAGTCCAAAGGTGCGAGGCAAATGACAAAGTGACCAAGCTCTTGGTCAATTTATTGCCAAGCACTATCCTTTGCAAAATTGGAGAATTTGAAGATGCAAAGGAATTATGGAGCAAATTGGCCAAGCTTCATGAAGAGATCCCCTCCACTGTACAAGAGCAAGAAGAATCCAGAGAGGGTGACTCTTTGGAGCAAGACCAAGAGGACTCCGAGGTTGAAAGATACTCAACCTCCGAAGAAGAGGAAATCCAAGAAGTTTCATCCTCAAGGGAATGCAACGAATGGAACAAGGAGGGAGCATACTCCTTGTTTCATATTCAAGATGATGAAGCCTCCACCTCTAGGATTGAGGGGGAGCAATCCTTGGTGACGCCGGATCAAGAAGAAGGAGAAGCTTCTACATCCGGGTCGAAAGAAGAAGAGGAGGAAGAAGCCTCTACCTCCACAACTCAAGAAAAATCAAATGGAGGAGAATCAAGGTCCGATCTAGAGGAAGCTTCTACCTCCGGATTCAAAGGAAAAGATGTCATCCCTACAAGCAAAGGTATAAATATTTCAATTAATAATAAAAATCATATTATATGCTTTGAATGTAGGGAACATGGGCACTACAAGAGCAAGTGTCCCAACTTGGCCAAGAAGAAGGGCCAAGTGGCACAAAAGGGCAAGGAGAAGCTCAAGGAGACCACCCCTGGGACAAAGAAGAGCAAGGAGCACATTGTGTGTTTCTTGTGTCAACAAAAAGGACATTACCGAAGTCAATGCCCCAAGGGGAAGAAGATGGTCAAGGCTCAAGGAGGCATTAGTCAAGGGGGAGCCTCCAAGGTAAAGAAGAAGGTAACATTTATTGAGCCTACCCCTTTACATTATGGTAAAAAGCATGATAGTTCTAATTTTTATCATTTTAATGCAATTTACCATAAGAATAGAAAGCATGAGGGCATTAAGGAAAAGCATGTGGCCCTACATACAAGACTACTCAACCTAAGGTTAGGAAGGTAGATAGACATTTGGGCAAGAACACTAAGGAAAATAGATACAAGCCCAAGAATAAAAATGCTCATAAATTTAATGGAAAACCAAAAACTAAGGACTTAGTGATAGAAAATCAAGTCTTGAGGTCAAGGCTTGATAAAATGGAAAAGACCCTAAAAAGGATGGAAAATATCCTAAAAGGGCAAAATGAGCATAGCCTAGGTCTAGGAGCACAAAGGTCATCTAATGGCCATAGGGGTTTGGGATACAAACCAAAGGCTAAGAAGGATGTAATCTCTTACCATAGGGTTCCATATAGTTATGGAACCAACCCTAGGTCTAGTGGTCAAGCCAAAAATACAAGGGAAGTTATCCCTAAGAGTATTTTTGCAACAAATGTGACTAAAACTTCTAAGAAGTCAAAGAAGGTCACAAAGAAGGTCACAAGGGAAGAAATCCCTAGAGTTGACCTAGAAAAAGTGACCAAGGCTTCTAAGAAGCAAAACAAGGTCACTAGGAAGGTATCTAGGGAGGTTATCCCTAGTGAATACCTAGAGCATCCAAGGAGCTCCAATAGGTTTTGGGTTCCTAGGAGCATCTTCTCTACCCCATAGATGGGTTAGAGAGTGTCAACTCCGATTAGAAGGGTAGTTAACCCAACTTTGAGGAAATTGACACTCAAGGAGCATTTTCAAGGTTGTGTTAACCTTTGAAAATGAAATGGAATTATTATTTACTCCTTGAAAGAGTAAAATGTGCCTAATGGTGGAAGAATTGATTTTAATCTTAAATGGCACATATTGGGAAATTCATAAGAATTATCAAGTTGGGATTTTGGTATGTTCTTAGGCAATTTAAGGCAATCCGGGCCTTAATTTAAAAGTGCTACTCTTGTGGAAAAATGAAATATGCCAACATTTGAGGAATATGCTTAATTTCAATTGGCATAAATTAATCAAGGGAATTAGAAATGCAAACTTAGGCTTTGGCATTTCTTTGAAGCATTTAGGGCAATCTAGGTTTAATGTTTTAAGTTAAAACAAGTGGTATATTTTGAGTTTAGCTAAGTGATTAAGGATATTTAGATAGGTAATCTAGGTATATTTTATTTATGCTAAACCTTGCCATGATTGTTTGCCCATCATATGCCATGACATCATGTCTATTTTTGAATTCATTGTTTTATTATGAAAAATCCAAAAATACCATGTCATGACATTCATACATCATGTAGTAATAGGATATTTTCTTTTGAAAAGTATTTCATTTTGATGTATGCCATAACATTATCATGCATTAAGTTTAATTCCTTAAAAATTAAGGACAAATGGCATTTAGCAACACTTATTAACAAGGGACATCCTAGGTGGATGTCTAATATCTCTAAAAATGCCTAGATAGATATGCATGATCCCTAGAATAGGGCAAAACTAAAATCTCACATCTCACAAGGACTATAAGGTGACTTGTATGTGTTTTAGTGCACATTAGATACAAGTGAGATGTTAGAAAGATGAACAAAACTCAAGATGTTGATTTAGTGCATTCTTTTGAGTTTTAGGTTCATCAAAACACATAGTTATGTGTTTTCCCATCATTGGGAAAGCTAATGTACAAGTCATGTGCATTAAGCCCAAGGAATGTGATGGGATATTGGTTTTGAAAATTATTTCAAAATGCTTTTGGAAAACCTTGGTGAAGGCTATCTTTTGATAGTAATCACCATTGAATAGTTAGACACAAACTTGAAGAAAACGCTAAAGTTTTAGCAAGCTTTCAAGTTTGTGTCAATCTTTGAAAATATGAGGTATTTTCTTAGAAAACTATTTTTCCTTGATAAATTATGCCCTAAGAAATGTCTACACGAAATTTCATGATTTTTGGATTTTTGTAGAATTTTCTAGGGATTTCTGAAGTTGGCTGATTTTGAATTTCAGCAACTATCAGAGCTCCAATCGATCCATGGATCGATTGGAGTGCCTGAATCGATCAGTGGATCGATTCAGAAGGCAATTCTCACGAGCAGAAGCTCGCTGGATCGATCATCTGATCGATCCACACATCCTGAATCGATCAGTGGATCGATTCAAATAGGTTAAATCGATTGGAACCCAACTCTAATCGATCCAGGACGCTGATTTTGGCTGGGAAGGTCTGATTTCAGCACTCTAAACCTATTTTAGTCAATGTAACCATTCCTAACCCCTTAAGACACGTTTGTATACCTTTAGAGGGTGTTTTCATGTTGAAAACAAGGATGGATTGGTTAAGGAAGGCTAAGTTGAAGTTTAGGTTGAGGTTTGTTTCAAATTTTGAATATTTGAACCTCAAAACTTCTAAAATTTGGGTTTCCTAAAGTCTTAGGGATTCCAAGTCATTGTTGGTGCAATGACAGAAGTTACCACCATGTCTTTAGGGGGAGGGACTCTTTAAAGACATAAAAATTATTTTTCATGAACCTTGGAAGGTGGTTAACCTTCCGTTAAGAAGATGCTCAAGGTTGAGCGTTTGAACTTTAATGGGGAGTGGATATCCTCATTGTTCAAGTGGCTTCAAGTGGATAATGCTCAAGGATGGGCATTTGCCTACATTGGGGGAGAATGTAGGGTTAAGGTTAATGAAGGGTATGAGACCTTCATTATCATGTTGATCACAACGAGTGAAGTTGTGAACAACGATGAGCAACTCTTCTGGGGGAGAGTTTTCAACAATAGGGCATTTGTTGAAGAGTGCCCAAAATTGAGACACGGGTTGATGTGTGCTCAAAGATGGTTTGATGTGTACCAATAGGGGGAGAATGAAAGGGAGTAAGTTAGGCTTTCATTACCTAGAGGGAGTTTGCCCTCTTAGGGGGAGAATGAAGGGCTTAACTTATGTATTCATTACCTAGTGGCATGAAGAAGGTTTAGGCTATGGGATTAGCCTAACTTACATGTGGTATTGTAAGTGATAGTGTTGGTATTGTCAAACATCAAAAAGGGGGAGATTGTTGGTGCAACATCCCTCAGGTCAAGGTTGACCTGGTTGACCAAGCTTGAGTCTTGGTTTGGGTTTCGATGTTTGACAATGCAAGGTTGATTGAAGAAGAGTCAAGCAGGTCAAGGATGACCGGATACTTGACTGGAAAGTCCTGGTGAGTGAAGCCAGGCAGAAGGAAAATCTGGTGAGTGAAGCGGTGAAAGTCCTAGTGAGTGAAGCTAGGCAGTATGAAAGTCCTGGTGAGTGAAGCCAGGCAGATGGAAAACCCTAGTGAGTGAAGCTAGGTGGAAGCCCTGGTGAGTGAAGCCAGGCAAGGGAAAATCCAGATGGATCAAGGATTGATCGGACATCTGGTGTTGAGAAGTCCAAGTAGGTCAAAGGATTGACTGGATACTTGGCACGAGAAAATCCAGATGGGTCAAAGGGATTGACCAGACATCTGGTGGAAGTCCTAGTAGGTCAAGGAAGTGACCGGATACTTGGCACGACGAGAAAAGTCCAAGTGGGTCAAAGGGATTGACCGGACACTTGGTGGGAAGTCCTGGCAGGTCAAGGGAGTGACCAGATGCTAGGCATGATGTACCAACAGGTCTAGGTTGACCGGATGCTGGTTTGGGAGTCTTGGAACTTGGTTTTGGGCAAAAACCAAGTGCTGGATCGATCAGGGGATCGATCCAGGAGCTGGATCGATCAGTGGATCGATCCAGGCTTCTCCCAGCGAGAGACTCTGGATCGATCCGTGGATCGATCCAGATGTCCCAATCGATCAGTGGATCGATTGGGACGCGGCTGCTTCGCGCGATAAGCGCTGGATCGATCCGTGGATCGATCCAGGCGTGTTTCCCAGAGCACAGAGGCGCTCTGGATCGATCCATGGATCGATCCAAAGCCTCCCCGATCGATTGGGAACATTCTAATCGATCGGGATCCGACCGTTGGCGTCGTTTATAGCTGCAGGCGTGCGATGGCTGCGGCATCTCTTCACCGATTCAACTCAGATCTTCACCAGCTCCTCCACAACTCTTCTCAAGCTCGAGATCGCCAATTCTTGAAGGTTCTTGGAGGCTCTTCCAAGTCAAGAGGCGGATCAAAGCAAGAAGAAGAAACTAGGGTTAGGGTTTGTGCACTCATTGTAAGCTTGTAAGCTTGTATTTCTTTACTACCCTTTCTTCTTCTTGTATTGAGTCTTGTAGGGCTTCTCCGCCCTTGGTAGTTACCATAAAGGAGTGTTATTTATAGTGGAGGGTGTGTGTGTTGGTGTGGATCCTTGGATTAGTCACCTCTTGTGAGGTGGATACCAAGTAAACCAACCGTGTTAGCGTTGTGTGATTGTTTCTTTGTATTTCCGCTGCACATCTTTGAAGGAACAAGCACCGCCGAGCACCGAGCGAACGCGACGAGCTATTCACCCCCCCCTCTAGCTACTTTTGGTCCTAACAATAGTCGCCGGCACGACTCTAGCGTTTAACGTCGCCACTCGATGGTCTTCCACTCGGAGTGTTTATAGTCGCCGGCACGACTCTAGCGTTTAACGTCGCCACTCGACGGTCTTCCGCTCGGAGTGTTTATAGTCGCCGGCTCGACTCTCGATATTTAACGTTGGCGCTCGACGGCCTTCTGCTCGGAGTGTTTATAGTCGCTAGCTCGACTCTCGATATTTAACGTCGGCGCTCGACGGTCTTCCGCTCAGAGGGTTTATAGTCGCCTGTAAGACTCTCGATATTTAACGTCGGAGCTCGACGGCCTTCCGCTCGGAGTGTTTATAGTCGCCGGCACGACTCTAGCGTTTAACGTCGCCGCTCGACGGTCTTCCGCTCGGAGTGTTTATAGTCGCCGACTCGACTCTCGATATTTAACGCCGGAGCTCGACGGTCTTCCGCTCGAAGGGTTTATAGACGCCGACTCGACTCTCGATATTTAACGTCGGCGCTCGACGGTCTTCCGCTCGGAGGGTTTATAGTCGCCGGCACGACTATAGTGTTTAACGTCGCCGCTCGACGGTCTTCCACTCGGAGTGTTTATAGTCGCCGGCTCGACTCTCGATATTTAACGTCGGCGCTCGACGGCATTCCGCTTGGAGTGTTTATAGTCGCCGGCTCGACTCTCGATATTTAATGTCGGCGCTCGACGGTCTTCCGCTCGGAGGGTTTATAGTCGCTGGCACGACTCTAGCGTTTAACGTCGCCGCTCGACGGTCTTCCGCTCGGAGTGTTTATAGTCGCCGGCTCGACTCTCAATATTTAACGTCGGTGCTCGACGGTCTTCCGCTCGGAGTGTTTATAGTCGCCGGCTCGACTCTCAATATTTAACGTCGGTGCTCGACGGTCTTCCGCTCGGAGGGTTTATAGTCGCCGGCACGACTCTAGCGTTTAATGTCGCCGCTCGACGGTCTTCCGCTCGGAGTGTTTATAGTCGCCGGCTCGACTCTCGATACTTAACGTCGGAGCTCAACGGCCTTTAAGGCTAATTTTAACACTGCCGTTCGGCGAAGATATTTACCATCTTTTATCATTTTACTTCCTGCATTACAAGGACATAGGCGACCAAAATATATATAAAATTACATCAGCGCACCTCTCACCCAGCTCGGTACGGCTGGAGATGATTCGCGCTCCATGGTCGATCCAGTCGTCGTCCGTCTTCATCCTCCAAATAATAAGCACCCGAGCGGAGCTTTTCGATGACTTTGAAGGGACCCGCCCAAGGAGCCTCCAGCTTGCTAACGTCGCCGACCGACTTTACTTTCTTCCAGACAAGATCTCCAACTTGGAATGCTCTAGGGATCACGCGCCGATTGTAGTTCTGCTTCATTCTTTGCCGGTACGCCATCAGCCGGACGGACGCCTTGGCACGCTCTTCATCGATCAAGTCTAACTCCATGTTCCTCCGTTCGGCGTTATCATCATCATAATTCTGGATTCGGACGGACTCGACGCCGACTTCAACCGGAATAACTTCTTCGCAGCCGTACACCAAATGGAATGGCGTGACGCCCGTTCCATAAAACGCCTAGCAGCTCGTCCACCCAGCTTCCTCCCATGTGGTCAAGTCGAGCCCGAAGAATTCTAAGGATTTCTCTGTTGGTTACTTCCGCTTGATCGTTGCTTTGGGGATACACCACGGAAGTAAAGTGTTGTTCAATGCCATAACTTTTGCACCAGTCTTCGAGCTGCTTCCCGGCGAACTGTCATCCGTTATCAGATACGAGCCGGCGAGGGATGTCGAAACGACAGATTATATGCTGCTAGATAAACTTCTTGACCATCTGCTCGGTGATCTTGGCTAGTGGCTCGGCCTCCACCCATTTGGAAAAATAGTCGACCGTCACCAGTAGAAACTTCCGCTGACCGGTCGTCATAGGGAACGGACCCACTATATCCATTCCCCATTGATCGAACGGACATGATATTGTAGATACCTTTATTTCCTCAGCCGGTCGGTGGGAGACGTTGTGATACTTCTGGCAGGAAAGGCACGTCGCGACGGTTCGAGCGGCGTCTACTTGCAGGGTTGGCTAGAAGTATCCGGCCAGCAGGATCTTCTTAGCCAGCGATCGTCCGCCCGGATGCCCTCCGCACGATCCTTGATGCACTTCTTGGAGGATGTATGCCGCGTCTTCCGAGCTTACACATTTCAAAAGTGGGCGGCAGAAAGCCTTTTTGTAGAGTTGGTCTCCAATAAGTATGAACCGACCGGCTCTCATTCTTAATAGCTGTGCAGCCTCCCAATCGGACGGTGTTGCACCCGAGCGCAGAAACTCTATGATGGTTGTTCTCCAATCGCTCGGAAATGCGAGACCCTCCATCCGATCGACGTGCGCCACCAGGGATACTTGTTCAATTGGTTGCTGTATGACGACCGGCGTTATTGGACTTGCGAGTTTGGCTAACTCATCTGCCGCTTGGTTTTTCGCTCGAGGTATCTTTTGGATAATGACTTCTCTGAAATTGCCCTTGAGCTTTTCGAAGGCTTCTGCGTAGAGTTTGAGCCGAGCGTTGTTAATCTCAAAAGTGCCTGAGAGTTGCTGGGCGGCAAGCTGAGAGTCTGAATGGAGTGTTACCCGACCACCCCTACATGCCGGGCGGCCTGCAAGCCGGCTATGAGCGCCTCATACTCCGCTTCATTATTCGTGGCTCTGTAATCCAGCCGGACGGATAAGTGCATCCTTTCTTCTTGGGGAGAGAGTAACATCACGCCAATCCCACTCCCGAGCCAAGTGGACGATCCGTCTACAAATATTTTCCACATAGCTTCGGGCTCTGGCCTTTGTACTTCGGTGATAAAATCTTCCAAGGACTGCGCCTTTATCGCCGAGCGGGGTTGATACTGAATGTCAAATTCGCTCAACTCCGTTGTCCATTTGATGAGCCGTCCGGACGCTTCTGGGTTTAACATCACTCTTCCCAATGGGCTATTTGTCCGGACGATGATTGTATGTGCCAGGAAATAAGGGCGAAGTCTCCGAGCGACGAGGATCAAGGCAAAAGCAAGTTTCTCGAGCCCAGTGTAGCGAGATTCAGCGTCTTTTAATATATGGCTCAAGAAGTACACAGGTTGTTCTTCTCCGCTCGTCCTCACTAATGCCGAGCCTACTGCCTGCTCGGTCGAGGATAAGTAAATACAGAGCGGCTCACCCATAGCTGGCTTGGCTAGCACGGGCAGAGAGTTCAGATATGTCTTCAGTTCTTCAAACGCCCGATCGCAATCTTCATCCCAATGAAACTTAGTAGCTTTGTGCAAGATTTTGAAAAACGGGAGACTCCGATCGGCCGTCTTCGAGATGAATCTTGATAATGCTGTTATCCGACCAGTCAAGCGTTGTACTTCCCTCAGATTTCTTGGGGGCGACATATCTTGTAATGCTTTCACCTTGCTGGGATTTGCCTCGATGCCCCGCTCGATCACTATATAGCCCAAGAAACGCCCGCCTTTTGCTCCGAACAGACACTTCTGAGGGTTCAGCTTGACACCATACTTTCTCAGCGTTCGGAAGGTCTCCTCCATGTCTTTAAAAAGATCGGCCGATCGGACGGACTTGATAAGAATATCGTCCACGTACACTTCCAAATTGCGTCCGATCTACTCCTTGAACACTTTGTTCATCAAGCGCTAATAGGTTGCCCCCGCGTTCTTCAGTCCGAACGGCATCACATTGTAACAATATGTGTCGTCGGCTGTAACGAAGCTAACCTTCTCTTGATCTTCTCGGGCGAGCGACACTTGATGGTAGCCCTGATAGGCATCGAGTATGCATATCAACTCGCAGCCGGCTGTGGAGTCCACCAGTTGATCGATCCGGGGTAGAGGATAAAAATCCTTTGGGCATGCTTTGTTGAGATCCCGAAAATCGATGCAAACTCTCCACTTGTTGCCCGGCTTGGAGACTAGTACTACGTTCGCCAGCCAGCTCGGGAACTGAACCTCGCGTATGTGGCCGGCTTCCAGGAGCTTCTCCACCTCTGCTCGGATGATGACATTTTGTTCGGTGCTGAAGTCCCTCTTCCTTTGCTTCACCAGCCGAGCGTCCGGTCGGACGTGGAGCTCGTGCTGCGCTATACTTAGCGAAATTTTGGGCAGCTCATGCGTCGACCAAACGAAGACATCACAGTTTCTCTGGAGGCATTTGATCACTTCCTCTTTCTGGCTTGCCTCCAGGTCGGCCGCGATGAATGTGGTGGCTTCCGATCGGGTCGGGTGAATCTGCACCTCCTCTTTTTCTTCATAAACCAAGGAGGGCGATTTTTCGGTTATGGCGTTCACCTCGATCCGTGGCGTCTTCCGAGCGGAATTTAGTTCAGCTCGGACCATCTCGACGTAGCATCGCCAAGCCGCCAGCTGGTATCCTCGTACTTCTCCTACTTTATCTTCCACCGGGAACTTTATTTTCTGGTGGAAGGTGGAGACGGCCGCTCGAAACTCGCTGAGCACCGGTCGCCCCAAAATGACGTTGTATGCTGAAGGAGAGTCGACCACGACGAAGTTGGCAGTCCACGTCCTTCTGAGCGGCTCTTCTCCCAGCGAAATAGCCAGTCGGACTTGTCCGACCGGCAGTACTTCATTGCCCGTGAACCCATAGAGGGGGGTTGTCATGGGCAGCAACTCAGCTCGATCAATTTGTAGTTGGTCGAAGGCCTTTTTGAATATAATATTGACCGAGCTTCCTGTATCAATGAAAACGCTGTGAATAGTGTAGTTAGCTATTACCGCTTTGATGAGGAGAGCGTCGTCATGTGGCACTTCGACTCCCTCCAAGCCCCTGGGCCCGAAGCTGATTTCGGGTCCGTTCGCCCTTTCTTGGCTGCAGCCGACTGCATGGATCTGGAGCTGCCTGACGCTCGCCTTCCTTGCTCTATTGGAGTCACCTCCAGTCGGCCCGCCAGCGATGATGTTGATTTCGCCTCGGGAAGTGTTGCTTCTGTTTTCTTCCTCCCGTGCGGACGACCTATGCTGCTCCCTGGACCTCCGGGGATTGTCCTCACGCCTCAGAGTATGATGCCGCTCGGGAGTCTGTCTCTGTCGCCTGTTGGATATCATCCGATCGACATCAGGGTGTCGCTATCGCCTGTCGGATGATGGCGATCGTCGGCGGCCACCCCGGGGAACGGGGTGGGCGATCAGAGGAAAGCTTCGACAATCTCTTGTATTATGCGTGTCGGTCCGGTGGAACGAGCAGAACATAGAGGTCCATACCTTCTTCCTTGGTTTAGGCCTCTCGGCAGATACCTCTTGGACGGCTTGGGGCCTCGAGTGATGAGGGCGGATTGCTTCGGCCCGCGGTCCTCTGGGCAGATCCTGGCGAGTGACAGGCCATCGCTCGGCGGTGGATAATCGCTCAGTTGGAACTTCTTTTCTTCGGGCCGCCTGAGCTTCCTCCACATTGATGTATTCATTGGCCCAGTGTAACATATGGTCGTAGTCTCGGGGCGGCTTCCGGATGAGCGAACGGAAGAAGTCACCGTCCGCGAGGCCTTGCGTAAATGCGTTCATCATTGTCTCTGAGGTGGCCGTTGGAATATCCATGGCCACCTGGTTGAATCGCTGGATGTAAGCTCTGAGCGGCTCTCTGGGCTCTTGTTTAATAGCGAACAGACTGACACTTGTCTTCTGATAACGCCGACTGCTTGCGAAATGGTGGAGGAAAGCCGTTCGGAACTCCTTGAAACTTGTAATGGATCCGTCCGGCAGCCTCCGAAACCACCGTTGAGCCGATCCAGAGAGGGTGGTAAGAAACACCCAACACTTTACTCCATCTGTGTATTGATGAAGGGTAGCTGTGTTGTCGAACTTACCCAGATGATCGTCCGGGTCGGTGGCTCCGTTGTATTCACCGATCGTCGGGGGCACATAGTGCTTTGGCAGAGGGTCCCGCAGGATGGCCTCTGAGAATTGACGATTGATCCGCTCAGGAGAAGCGTCCGTTCGGGGGGCCTTGCCTTTTCTGTTATCTCGTATTGGCACTTCGTCTGATGAAGATCCTCGATCACGATTAACTACTGCGGCTTCAGGAGGCGTGCGGAATAGGGCCCGATGAAATGGAACCGTGGCATGTGGTGCTTCCGCTCGGCCTCCTGATGCTGATGTCACTTGTTGCTTAATCCGCTCGGCTTGCGACTTCTGCTTTTATTGCTCCACAAGCTTAGCTGCTCTTGCCTCGATCAGAGAGTCGAGCTCCTCCGTGGAAAGCATCACCGTGTGCGGTCGTCCAGCTTCGTCCATTGCTTCCGCTCGGAAGCAGGTGCGTTCCCACAGACGGCGCCAAATTGATCTTGTCCGAACGCTGAATCAACGGACGCTGGGCACGTGGCGCTCTCCGAACTGCTGACGTGGCTCTCTGACCGTCCGCACGGACCTCTTGCGAACCTACAAGGAAGTCGGGCCGGGAGGGGGTTCCCGGTGACGACCCTCCGACGCTCAAGTCAGGCAAGTGGACAACAAAGAGGTGGCTCCGAATATGCGAGAGTGCGTACCTCCGGCGAAGGGTGAGGACCCTTATATAGGGCTGTGGAGAAGTGAGTGCATACATACCGAGGTGTACACGTGTCCTTTCCCATACCGTAGTATGGGCTTGTAAGAGGAGCTTGTCTGACACCATACTGCTACAGTCCGAGCACGTCTCTGATTGGACAGCGGAACCCTCTGTCGTAAGATTCTGAGTATGGCCTGGTCGTAGAACATGCCTGCTGTCAGAAAAAGATGTTCCCCTAGTCTTTGTCACTTCTTACGCCTTGCCAAGCGTCCGGCCGGTCGGCAGTCTCCTCACGTCCGACCTGTCGTAGGTGCTGGTCTGCTCGGGAGATTCCCGATCGTGTGCTCTGTTGACTGTTCACAGTTTTGCTGCTTTCTGCCTCGGCCGAGCGGGCCACCCGATCGGCCCGGCGACCCTATTCCCAGCGTCGGAGACCTGACTCCCCCGTCGGGTTCTATGCTTCCGCTTAGACCCCGGTCGGCCGGTCGGTCTCCCCTTTTCCGGTCGGCCGTTTGACCTTTTGACTTCCACGTGGCGTTGACTCCCCTCAAAGGGGGTCCCCTATTCTTACCGCCGGATCAATACCGATGGGATGCATACTAGTGCTAGAGATCGAAGAGGAGAGGAGAGGAATATGCTAGAGATTGGAGAGGAGGTCGATCAGAGAGGAAGATTTTAGGGCGCTAGGAAGAAAAATCGAGAATAAAAATCTTAATTAGAAAATTAATTAATGACGAAAACTTAATTCAATCACTAAAATAGCAACGGAAACTTATTTTGTTGCAAATTAGTGATCTTAATTTATTTTGATTTTTAATTAGCAATGGAAATTAAATTCCGTCGCTAATTGTGAGTTTTCTTATAATTGTGGCAAAAAGGTGAATGCGCTCGCCCCCAGCGCCCCCGCCAACCCGTCCCAGGGCTAACACGGAGGAGATAAATCAATGGTGACTACTAGTCTTTAGAATAGTGACTAACACATAAGGGAGACATTTACCTCGACTTTGCCGAGATCCTACTTCCCAATATCAGATTCCAATAGCTACAAATTCTCACTGTATCATCCCTGTTACTGATTTTCCCTGCCTTGTTTCAATCATTCTTAGTCAGAACAGCTAACTCTTCTTCTCCCCACAGCAGATCTAAATCAGGGTTATGAAACTTCTTTTCAAGCTTGAGTTTTGGAACTTAGATTCTAAGATAATTTGGCTTTCTCTCATGAATCTGAATTATTTAATGCCAAACTTCATAAAGAAAAGGAAAGAGCCCAATTGGCAAAAAAAAACTAGTAAAAACTTCAAGTGAAATTGTCATTGAACCGGAATCCCAATATGAATTCAATCTCTTCACAATTTCTGATAGAGGTTAGCATGGAACATTTCTTATATACATTTTTTAAAAGGGCTATAGCATAGCTCATGAGTAGCAATACCAACCGAATGCTCAGATTCAAGCATTTCAAAACCTTCTTCACCCTATGTCTTCTAATAGCTTGAGTGTATCACCAAAGTATCAAGTCTCAAAATTCAAAGACATTAGAGTTAACTTTTGACATGATCAAGTTCAGATTGGACTTCAGATCCATAAATAACTTCAAGTTCATTTCAATTACTACCATTGTATCAAGTATCAATAATCAAAACCATATTTGAGACTCCACAACACACCATCAAAAAAAATTCAAAAATATTGAGGATAAACTAACTTTCCCCCACACTTAAAACTTTGTTCATCATCAAACAATCTAACTCATCAAGATAGTCAACCAAAATCCTCAATGAAATGGACCAAGCAAAGGTACTCAAAGGTTAGAATGCTAGATGAAATGAAATTGTTTAAAGAAAATTGTGGGAAAGAATTTAGAAAGTATGAAGGGAAACAAAATTGACAAAATCCTCAATTTCCATGCACACAAATGCTATTGTGACTTTGAAAAGAAACTAAGCAAGTTCTAGAGTTCAATTGCTATGAGTGCATGTCACACAAAGAAAATAATAGAGTGTAGGCTTAAAGTGGTCCTCTCTAGGTATTTTATTGCAATCTACTCAATTAAGCAAGTTGGAATCCACCACCACACTAACCAATATCATCTAAGTAAAGTATTCAATCATGTCCATTGACCTAAAAATTGATGGTCAAACTTAAAAAACTTTTACCATCTTAAAAATATTACTAGAACAATTTCATGGAGAATTTTATTCAAAATAAAATGCTATGTAGACTAGACAAAGTGCAAAATATGAAATCAATGCAAATGTAAAGTATAAAAGTAAAAGAAAGTGTAAAGCAAAAAGAGAAACAAGGAACGAACTCCCCTTTTATTCCCGGCGGTTGAAGAAGATTTAAGAGTAGAATCCATGCCAGTATTGGAATGGTCCTTCCTGGTGGTTGGAGTCGATTGAGCTGCAAAATCCAAGTTGGACGTGGAATAATTGTAGTTGCAATCAAGTCCACTTCATCCAACATTTTTCCTTTGAAAATTCTTCCTGGAGGTCGGAGGCGGTTTAGATGGAGCAACAATTTTGGAAGCCTACGGCGACCTACAAAGCCAAAGGAAGACAACACCTCTTGCAAGTATGGGAAAATATCAGTGTTTACATTACATGGTTCAAAGAATATATCACATCCAACAAAATCAATTAATGGTACCTTTATAAAATCTTCTAATGAATTACAAGAAATACTAACATTGTCATGTTGGAAGATACCTGGAGGTTCTAAAATGGTGACTGTGACCTCCTCATCATCAGATAATAGCTCAGACTCTAGCTCAGGTGGTGTATCTAAGGGAAGTGATTCTTGGGGCTCTGCTTCCACAGCATAAGTCCATACACTCTCATCATCAACATCTGGTTCAGGTGATTCTTGGGGTATTGCTTCCAATGTGCAATCCCCTACACTTTCCTCATTATCCACATCAGTACCTGCATCATCAACGACATCTGCAATAACAATATCAGTAGAGCTAGAAATCCTTACAACTACAGAATCATAACAAGAAATATTAGAGGAGTCCTGTGAAGTAATAAAATCAAGATCAGGTCTGTCAAAGACACTACAATCCCTCTGCTCAAACACCTCTACATTCTTAGGAATAATCTCATCAACTCTTATGGTAACTGGTTGTCCATTTCTAAATTGTTGAGGGTTGATAGCCATGGTTTCCAAAAGTTTCATAGCTTCATCAGGTGTTTTGTCAATCAAGGGCCCCCCACTAGCTTTATCCACCATGTACAAATCAAACGGCGAAAGCCCATTATAAAAATGTAGGATAAGCATTTGATCACTGATTTGATGTTAAGGACAACTAGAGCAAAGTTCCTTAAATCTCTTCCAATATTCATGCAATGTCTCCTCCTCGAATTGTTGAATACCACGAATCTTTTTCCGCATAGCTATATAATCATTTTGAACTCCCTGTGGTCTTTGATGTGCTGGATATGACTCATCAACTTGTCCTTGTGCAACCTCATACCTAAAACTTGCATAATCCACAGGTGGGTAGTACTGATGTTCAGATTGATAGAACCAAGTCTGAGGCTGATAGTACTGACAATATGGATCCATGGCCAAAGAAATTCCTGTTCTTATACTGAAACACTAGCAGATAAGATCAGAAGATACAGGAGCATATAAGATCAAACACATGGATATATGAACATGAAAGCAATTGCAACAATTTTTTTTTCAAATTTTTATGTGAAAAGAAAAAGTAACAATCCTAAGGTATCAAACACCGCTACATTCCCCGGCAACGGCGCCAATTTTGATAAGCCCGATTTTTGTCGCAACATGGGTATCAAAAGAATTAAGTGACCGAATTCATTCTACACTAATGTAGCATAGAGATGACTCGGGTCGTCTCCCAACGAATGTAAACGGTAAAATGGTAATCTTAGGATCACTTATTTTTGGCTTGGGTTTTCTGGATAAATTGGGGATTTCAGAATTGACTTTTGAACAAAGAAAAGAAATAAGGACATAAAACTATGCTATATTTGTAAATTCAACTCATGGAAATTAACAAACAAAGAAGCTAACTAATCTAAACTACTGCATTGAAAGAAATGGCAAACAAAAATAACCTAATGCAACAATTAAGCAAATCTAAATTGTGTAGAATCAAGAATCAAGAACAGTGGCCTTAACCAAAAGTTTCAAAACAATAGCAAGGGAATTCGAATCAGCTAGGCATCGATCAGCTACAACAAAACTAAAATTCAAACAGAGATGAAGAAACTAGCATTCATAGGATTCAAACTAATCAATTGGAGAAACCCTAGCTTGGGTTCGGTCTACATCAGATGAAGAACTCGGCGTTGAAGACAAACAAAGTAACTCAGATGGAAATGGATCAAGATCAGAGAAAAGGTGCGGAGCTTCAAGAAAGGAAGATAACCGGCCGGAAAACAGAGGAATCGGCTCAAACCACCGAATTGCTTCTCCTTCTTTGCTTCTTCTTCCTCGCACGAAATCGTGGTAGAAATTGGTGTTCAGATGATTGAGATGGCATCACCGGCTCGAAGATGGAGAATCACCGGAGGAAGGGAAACGCCCTTGACCTCAGCAGCTCGCCGGCGGTGGAGTGGATTGAGGAAGAAGATCGCCGGAGCAGATCGCGCTCCCCTGTCTTGGCACGAAGGTACTGCGGAAGTTAACGCGAACACTGTAGCTTCTCATCCCTTTAAATCTAATCTCAGTTCTGTGATGGACGGCTGTGATTATTCTGCCTCTGATCCAACGGTGAATCTTAATCTAAATTTGATCCAAAGGTTCAAATCTTCATCAAGGGACCTGATCTACTCTCTCCTAGCTCGGATGGACCAAATCTTCAATGGATGGCTTAGATCTCTTTTAATCTTGAATGGACGATCCAGATTACTCCAGAGCTTGATCTCTTCATTTAAGCTTGGATTCGTGTTCAATCTGGTTTGATCAACCTCGGATCCATGATCCCTTGATGCCTACAAAGAATATAACCAAATATTAGCATCAAATACCACAAATATGATATAATTTGCAATTAGGTCCATAAATGGCTCTAACTCATGAAACATGGTGTAAACATGACTTTAACATATGAGAAGATTAAAATGTATGCCTATATGGATCAAAATGTCATAACAAAATGATAGTTATCAAGAGCATATTACATATCTTAGTAACGGAATCAACATGCATAATTAATTAATACTAGCCATCCCAGACCGATTTACATGTGTAATATATATAATACATGAATATATATAAATTAGTATCTCAAATCCATAAATATCTTGGGCTGGCGGCATTAGAAGTATACATTTCTCGACTTTTTGACTAAAATCAAATGTAATATTAAATTAATTTTTTATAAGAGAGAGTTCATTACTAACTGTTGGGGTTCCGTGCAAGCAAAATATAATACAAAATATAAACAATACCTTAATAACACATCTCTTATCAATAAATATAAACCAATAGGGTTGAAAATGTTTAACATTAATGTTCCTATTCTTTAGTAAACACCTTGATAAATTCTCAAACTCATAGCAATATTTCATCCTTTAACCTTTGATATTGTCTATTCATAAATAAAAAGGGAGGAGAAGGGTTCAAAAATGTAAATTGCATTTAGTAGATATATAATCATTTCAACTAGACTAACCAACTTACTAGAATCGATAAGCCTAATAGATCAACGTTCCACTTGCAAAATAATTTATCTAAACTGTGAATCTCCATGTAAAATTTGATTTTAAGCATAATTTCTTTGACGACAAACTATCAGTGTCTCTTCTTATCATGTTTAACGAAACCCACAATCTTATAATTATACCACTCAAGTCAAATGGTGACAAGAAATCCTGAACTAAGTAAACAAGATGATCTTTGTATTAGTGAAGATATCACCTTGCGGTAGATCAATCATGGGAAAATATTCTTTTTAACTGATCTTAACAAAACAGTAATCTAGGACAATAACCTGATAAACTAATTCTCTTCCGACCATTTTGACTGTAAAGCCACGTCTTAACTTCTTCTCTGCGATCTAACCTGCTAACACTACAAAAAATCATTAAAATCGCATCACTAAAATATGTAGAAAAACCTAATTCTACCCTTCTCCTATCCATGAAACTCAATCTGGTGATCTGCTGCAGTGATTCTCCTCCGCTGTTTCTTACTCCGACAATTCTCTCCTCTGTGCTAGTGTCCTCATTGGCTTTTGCTCTGATGATTCTCGAGTCATCATCATTCGGTACTCCTTTTCCCCTTTGGTTGATACTATTATATAAGTTTAAATACAAGAAAGACATTGCAAATGACAAGAGTGATGTTTAACAAATTCAATTTAGTCTTGTGTGAAAGTGAACTTCATCATCTGTATGACATCAATTATGGGTTGGCAGATTCTTCCTTCTGCTTTTTAATACTCTAAATAGATTAGTTTCTTCTAGATATATAGCTTAATTTATTGTAAGTTTTTGTTTATGTGGTCTCCTAGGTCTAGATATATACTAACTACCTATTGTGATACAAAATCATATTTCATTTTAATCATCCAAATTTTATGTGGCTTGCTTATGTTGGTGCGGTTAGCACTAACAGTTTAACTCAAGTTTTGATGAATGACAAAGAAGGTTAAGTTAGTTTCATTTGTGATCTAACACTCTGACCTAGTGTGCAGGAGAAGTCCAGACAGGTCGACAGGCTGACCGGATGTCTGGCACGAAACTCAGCTAGGTCGACGGGCCGAACGGATAGCTGGCACGAAGTCCAAATGGGTCAACGGGCTGACCAGACGTTTGACACGAAGTCCAATTAGGTCGACGAGCTGATCAGATAGCTGGCATGAAGTCCAGACGGGTCGAAGGGCTGACCGAACGTCTGACAAATAAGTGAAGGTAAGTCACTGGAGGGGAGTGACTGTGAGGATGCGTTCCGGGAAGGGAACTTAGACGCCGATCCAACTTAGAACCATTTCGGAACTCTAAGTTGAGATCTTGACTAAATTTCGGTCTTGGTGAGACAGAATCTAATTACTATTCTACTTATCTATAAATTGTGCTAACATTCTATTTTGCAGGATATAATTTATACTTGCCTCGGACTAACGTTTTCATGCAGGAAGGAGATTGCTGGAAAACAAGGGTCCAGGCGCTCGGAAGGGATCCGGGCGCCTGGAGGCAAGTTTTATCCCTATCGTCGTCTCACCACGTGGAGCTCGCAGATTGGCTCGGCTACGTCACATTCAGGCGCCCTGAAGGGATCCGGGCGTCCCGAACCTCCTATATAAGGAGGGTCAAGGGTGGAGCAAACTTAACAACTCACAATCTGCTCTTCTGTGCTCCTGCGACGCTGCGAAGACTCTCCGACAAGTTTTTTCACTCTGTCTTATTTTCTCATTGTCGGTTTTCTTTCTAATAATTCCTATATTTAATTCTTGTAATAACTATTGCGAATTATTAGTAATTGCCTAACGAAAGCAGTCAATGAGTGTGGGGCTTGGAGTAGGAGTCGACAAAGGCTCCGAACCAAGTAAAAACGACTCTTGTTAGCATTGCTCTATTTTTCATCTTTCGACTTTTTCTGTTGCGTACTTCGATAAAGTTGTAAATCGCTATTCACCCCCTCAAGCGAATTCATGATCTAACAAGTGGTATCAGAGCGGTACCACTCTGATTTGGTGCAATCACCAATCAGACAAGGGGTGAAACTCATTTCTTTCTTTTTCTTCAGTTTTCAGTTTCTCGTCATATTCCAAACTGGTATTGTTACCTTTTTTGAATCTTTTTTTGTTGCAATTAATCTGAATTGGTGCAACACCAATTTAGTTTTTAGTTTCTTTTTATTTTATTCCGCACTACTAATCCAATACCTAGTCTTGGGATCTTTATGTCTATTTGTTTACTTGTATGCAGATTAAAATGTCTCAAATTGAAGCCTTCAGCACAGTACGTCCTCCGCTATTCAACGGGGATGATTTTCCATACTGAAAGAAGCGGATGGAGGTCTACCTGAAGACCGATTTCGACCAATGGTTCGGCGTCACCAGAGGCTACAAGGTGTTAGTCGACAACTCCGGAATTCCACTGGACTCGGAACAATGGACTCCAGACATGAAGAAAAAATTGTCAACGGACTTCAAAGCACTCAACACGCTACAATGCGGACTGACAAAGGAAGAATTGAACTGGGTGGGACCACATCAAAATGCAAAAGAGTTATGGGACAAGCTGATTGAACTACACGAAGGAATGAGCGATGCCAAGGTAACGAAGCGCAATCTTTTGTTAAATAAATTATTTAATATTAAAATGCGAGAAGGAGAAATGACGAGTCAGCTTCACTCAAGGATCAAAGACATCCTCAACGGACTCCACGCGATAGACCATCAAATGGAGAATCGCGATCTAATTAGGTATGCGTTAAATGCTTTTCCGCGTAATACTTTGTGGGCATCTATCGTGGATGCCTACAAAATTTTAAAAAATTTATCTAAATTAAAATTAGATGAATTATTTTGTGAATTAGAACTACACGAGCAAACTAACGCTGGGATCGAGAAAGGAATTGCCTTATTTGCAGGTTCCTCTAAGGAAAGAACGAAGACCAAGTCTGAATATGAAGATGAGTCTGACCAGGATTCTGAAGACGAAGAGTACCTGGTGAACCTGGTAAGAAAGATGTTCACCAGAAGGAAGAAAAGCTTCAGCAAGAAGGACCTGTAGAAGATCAACTCCCTAATCGAACCAAGGAACGTGACTTGCTTCGGGTGCAACAAGAAGGGGCACTACAAGAACGAGTGCCCGAGATTGAAGAGCGACAAGACGAAGACAACCAAGAAGAAGGCTCTCAAAGCGACATGAGATGACTCGTCTTCAGAAGAATCAAAGGTCGAAAATCAGAAGCACCAGAGTCACCTCGTGCTGATGGCTCGTGAAGCGGAATCAGAGGACGAATCGGAAGAGAGGTCCGAACCCGAATCGAGCCACGGGTCCGTACTCGTTTCCGAAAGTCCCAAAAAGGTATACTCTAGTCTGAATAGTTTTTTTAAAAAAATTATTGCATGTTTAAATAGAAAACTAATTACAATAGAAAATGAAAATAAATTGCTCCTTGAGGAAAAATCAAAACCTCAAGGAACAAATCACAAATTCTAATACAACTCAAGACCTAACACTTGAGGAAGAAAATTTAATCTAAAAACAGAAATTAATAAATTAAAAGATCTTTTAGAAAATTTACAATAAGATCCAAGAATTTAGATATAATTTTAAATTATCAAAAAGAAATTTACAACAAAAGCAGACTTGGCTACAAGTCAAGTTCAAATAAAACATTTAAATCGTTACTAACCCTGTCGCGCCCCGGAGGAGTCCCTGTCCGAGGAAATTTCGGCAGCATCTCCCCTGTACGGCGGACAATCTGAAACTTTTCTACATCCTCATATACCTCAGCCACAAGCGGCTATAATAATAAAAATAATAAAATACAACACACAGACATTTCATGCAATATAATAAGCAATAAACAAAATAGTAATACCAAGACTCGAAAATAACCCTACTCCACTACACCCATAAAGCTCAAATCCGATTTTTTTCCTACTCCACTACACTCATAAAGCACAATGGATTTTTTCCTGGTGCATTTGGCTAAGTGGAACTAACCGAAGCTACCCCTTACGGATCCTAATTAGTTGGACAAATGTTTTATATTAAGTTTAGTGGATAGAACTATTTGGAAAACCTCGAAGGCATCATTACTCTAATGATGTCCAGGTGACTCACCATAGCCTAGAAGTTTATCCAAACAATGACAATTTGTTGAGCCTAAAGCCAAACCTGAACCTAACACAAAGTTAAACCAAATCCTAAAAATTGAACTTAATTCATCTCAATAAATTATAGGATTCCCTGATTTAAAATTTAAATCGGTTGAGATGACTAAGGACTTAAATTAAATTAAATTAAATAAAAATTAAAACTAAATTAAATTAAATTAAATTAAATTGAAATTAAAATTTATTTAAAATTTAATTTTAAAAATTAATTTGAAATTTTTTAAACTTAAATTTTTTTTAAAAAAAATTAACATAAAATTTTTAAAAAAATTAACTTAAAATTTTAATTTAAAAATTAACTTAAATTTTTTTAAAATTAACTTATTTTTTTTTAAATTAACTTAAATTTTTTTACAAAATTAACTTAAAATTTTATTTTAAAAATTAACTTATTTTTTTTTAAAAAAAAATTAACTTTAAAATTCTATTTTAAATTCTGTTTTACAAATTAATTTAAAAATATATTTCAAAAATTAACTTTAAAATTTTATTAACTTTAAAATTTATTTCAAAAATTAACTTTAAAATTTTATTAAATTTAAAACTTTATATCAAAAAATAACTTTAAAATTCTATTTTAAATTAAGAATTCTATTTTAAAAAATTATTTCAAAATTTTAATAAATTAAAAAATTTATTTAAAAAATTAACTTTAAAATTTTATTAACTTTAACATTTATTTCAAAAACTAACTTCAAAATTTTATTAAATTTAAAAATTTATTTCAAAAGTTAACTTTAATTTTTTAAAAAAAATTAACTTTAATTTTTTTTAAAAAAATTAACTTTAAATTTTTTTAAAAAAATTAACTTTAATTTTTTTAAAATTTTATTTTAAAAATTAACTTAATTTTTTTAAATAAAATAACTTAAAATTTATTTTAAAAATTAACTTAAATCTTTTTAAAAATTTATTTTAAAAATTAACTTAACCGTTATTTAAATAAAATAACTTAAATTTTATTTTAAAAATTAACTTAAATGTTATTTTAAAAATTAACTTAAAATTTATTTTGAAAATTAACTTAAACGTTATTTTAAAAAATTAACTTAAAATTTTATTTTAAAAATTAACTTAACATTTTATTTTAAAAATTAACTTAAACTTTTTAAAAAATTTATTTAAAAAAATCAACTTAAATTTTATTTAAAATTTTTAATTTATTTTAAAAATCCACTTAAACTTTATTTTAAAAAAATTAACTTTAAATTTTATTTTAAAAATTAACTTAGACTGAACTTAGACTAATTCTAGTTCTTACATATTGTACGAAACTAAGTAGATTTTGGACAGTAATTGCTCTAAACATATGATTGGAGATCACTCCAAATTCACCCAACTTACTTATAAAAGCTTAGGAATAATTATCTTTGAAAACAATGACAAACTCAAAGTAATTGGTATAGGTAATATTGAGCTAAAAATTGACTTTATTATTACAAATGTTTTACTTATTGAAAATTTCAAGTATAATCTCCTAAGTATCAGTCAATTGTGTGACACTAAGTATAAGGTTAGGTTCTTATCTACGGAATGCTTAATCAAACACCTAGATAATCCCACGATAAGTCTAAAAGGGTTGAGAAAAGATAACATCTATGCAATTAACTTAACCACTTCTTTAATTAAGTGTTATTTAACACAAAAAGAAGAAACTTAGTTATGACATAGAAGAATGTCACACACAAATTTCAGAAATATAAGCGGATTAAATGGATTAGTTAGAGGATTGCCAAAATTACCAAACTTAGACTCAACAATATGTAATGCTTGTCAACAAGGTAAACAAACAAAGTCTACTCATAAACCAACTAATTAAACTCAAGCCAATTCAATATTAGAACTTCTACATTTAGATTTATTTGACTCCCATGGGGTCAAATCAATAAATGGAAGTCTATATTGTCTAGTAATAATAGACGACTATTCTAGGTTCATTTGAGTCAAAATCTTAAAAAAATAAGGATGAAACTTTTGAAATTTTTATAAACTTTTGTAAATAAGTTGAAAATGAAAAAGACCTTAAAATTAAAAGAATTAGAAGTGACAATGGGGGAGAATTTAAAAATAATAATTTTAATAAATTTTGTCTCGAAAACGGATATCATCACGAATTTTCGTGTCCTAAAACTCCCCAACAAAATGGAATTGTAGAAAAAAAATAGAACTCTACTTGAAGTCTCTAGAACTATGCTGAATGAATACAATCTACCTAAGTACTTTTGGGCAGAAACTGTTAGTATGTCTGCTATGTGCAAAATAGAACAACACTAAATAAAACTCATAATAAAACCTTTTTCAAAATTTATTATAATAAACAACACAATATAAAATATTTTGAAGTATTTGGGTATCCAACCTTCATTTTAAACACAAGAGAACACTTAGGAAAATTCACTTCTAAAGTAGAAAATGGAATCTTTGTAGGATACTCCCTAAATAGTAGGAGGTATAGAATATATAATAAGGTTACATTAAGAATTGAAAAAACTACTAATGTAAAATTTGAGGTATCCAAACAAAACCTAGAACAGACCCAACTTCAACCAATTGAATTTACTCAAGAAAATAATAATCAAGAAGGAACCAATGATCTCGAAGAAGAAGAAGAACCTCTAGAGAATCAACCTACTAGAATCATAAGACTTAAGGGTTCAGACTAGGTCATCTTTTAGAAACCTAAGCCAAATTTCTCTGATTTCAAAAACTGAACCCAAAACCGTAGCTGAATCATTACTTGACCCATACTAGGTCATAGCTATATGGTGTCGGCCATTTTGCATGTCACGTGGCACCCCAAATTGATAAAGATTGGAAACTCAACTAACCAAAGTAAACTCGTGTAGTATGGAGTCCCAAGTCATATTTTTCCAAGGATAACTAGTGAATGTGTATAAATCCTAGAATTGGTTCCAATCAAATTCTTACATCAACAAAGTCAACTACGCACTTCCATTTAACTCACAATTCAATTGAGTTCTTCTAATAAAATCAAGAACAGATTCAAGTAAGGTTGATCTCCTCTAAACATTATCACCTCCATTTCATCAAATTAGCATCAATTAAATTTAGATTCTAATGCACCATTGAATCAAACAATTCAATTCCATATTTTCTATTCTTAATCACAGTAACAAGTAAACTCAAAGGTTCAATCAAACTTGTAGGTACCTAAATATCATCCAATTCACAATTACAATCTAATTTAACAATTAAACTCAAAAGCCCATTCTCAATTACAATGAACAGAGGTAACAAATCAAACATCAAATTAAGCATCCAACACTTAGACAAGATCATAGTCACAAAGATTGAATTGCTAACTAAATCACAAAACCCTACAAACTGTTAGTATCAGTATTGCAAAACTAATCAGAAAATAGATCTAAGGTTGGGGTTTGAAAGCAAGAAATTGAAATCGGAAACACAAAATCTCAAACAGAAATTTAAATTGCAAAAGAAATTATCAGATCTGAAGATCTGAGCATGAACATGAACAATTCAAAGACAAAAACAAAGAAAACAAGACCTAAATGGCATTCCACAACCAAATCTGAGACTAAACCTCTCCTCACTACTGTGACACTGTGCTTGCTTCTGGGATCGCCCTTCGAGCAATCACAGCAACCCACTGAATCCATAGTTCATCTAGGTGAAGTCCAAAGCTACTGGGAATGCCTCTTGAGCTTGGAATCATTTGAATTCTTCAGTCGTCGAGAAACAGAGCAAATCTTACCAATCCGGAAACGCAAGGTGATGATGAAGGTGGAATGGTCTCTGAAGAACCGGGGTACGCCCTCATGCCCTTCAAATGGAGGATGGAAGCATAAGATCGGGGAACACCCTCATATCTTTGCCGGAATGATGCTCGCGGACAGCTAGAATGCGAACGGGGAACACCCTCAAATCGCGGCTCTATCTCTTGATTGCTGGTTGCCGGATCTTTGTAAGCTTGCCAGAGATGAAGAGAAGTGAAGCTCAGATCTGGAAGTGGAATGGGAGGCTGCAGTAGGGACGAAGAAGGAAGATGAATAGTGGAAGTGTCGCGGAAATCGCTGAGCTCTCTTTGCCACTGTAGCTTCTCGAGGTTTTTAAATCCTCCTCAAAACTGATCGGACGGCTAAGAATGCTCTGGTCTTGATCAACGGTGGAGACATCTCAGATCGGAATAGAAAGCTCTAGATCTTCATCAACGGCTAAGATGTGCTTCCCCTTGGCTTGGATGGACCAGATCCTTAACGGATGACTCAGATCTATCCGATCTTCAATGGACGGTCCAAATCACTTTGATGCTTGATTATCTTGTTTAGCCCTATATTTGAGCCCAAATGTGGTCTGATCTGATCGGGTCCATGACCCTTTTGATGCCTATAAAATAATAATTAAATATTAGCATCAAATACCTTGATAATAGACTAATTTATAATTAAGTCCAAAATCAAATGCAATTTGTAAAATGTAGAGTAATCATGAGTTTAAGTTATGACTAGACCAATAAAAACATGCATTATAAATTAAAATAAAGTAGCAAAATCATGGTTATCACTATACAAGAGGAATTAGCTCAATTTGAGCATAACGAAGTTTGAGACTTAGTACCACCACCAAAAATAAAAAAAATAATAGAAACAAAATGGGTATTTAGAAATAAATTAAGTGAAAATGGGGAAATGAGTAGAAATAAAGCTAGGTTAGTTGCTAAGGGGTTTAGTCAAGTTGAAGGACTTGACTATGATGAAACTTATGCCCCAGTAGCTAGATTAGAATCTATTAGAATGTTACTTAGTTATGTAACCCATAAAGGGTTTAGACTGTATCAAATGGACGTCAAATTTGCCTTTCTAAATGGACTGATAAAAGAAGAAGTCTATGTAGGCCAACCATGCTGGGTTTGAATGTCTAGAACACCCTGACTATGTCTTTAAACAAAAGAAAGCCTTATACGGACTTAAGCAAGCACCCAAGGCTTGGTATGAAAGGTTAATCTCTTGCCTAATATCCAAAGGATTTAACCAGGGATAAATTGACCCAACCCTATTCGTTAAATTAATAAAAGAGGACATATTTATAGCCCAAATCTATGTAGATGATATAATTTTTGGCTCAACTAATTTAGAATTTTTAGAAGAATTTATGAATTTAATGGAACAATAATTTGAAATGAGTTTAGTAGGAAAATTAACTTACTTTTTAGGATTGTAAATCAAACAAACAAATGAGGGAAATTATATTTATTAGCAAAAATATACCAAAGAATTACTTAAAAAATTCGGGATGGAAAATATTAAAGAAATAAAAACACCTATGACAGTTAACACTATTCTAGATGACGACCTAAATGGAAAACTAATTGACTTAAAATACTATAGGAATGTCATAGGTAGCCTACTGTACTTAACTGCTCGTCAACTCGACATTTTATTTGCAGTGAGTATGTGTGCTAGATACCAAACTTGTGCTAAAGAATCTCATTTGACTCAAGTCAAAAGAATCTTTAGGTACCTTAAAGGAACAACAAATGTAGGAATTTGGTATCCTAGAACTAGCAATTTTGAATTAATAGGATATTCTAACTCAGATTATGATGGGTGCAAATTAGACCGCAAAAGCACAAGTAGTGAGTGTCAACTACTAGGTCCATCACTTGTTAGCTGATTTAGTAGAAAGCAGCACTGTGTTGTTCTATCTACAACTGAGTCAGAGTATATAGCTATAGGAGAGTGTGTTGCACAACTATTATGGATGATGCACACCTTAAAAGATTTTAACTTAAACTTTACAAATGTAAAAGTATTAATTGATAATATTAGCTCAATTAATCTAAAAAAAATCCTATGCATCATTCAATAACCAAACATATTGAAATTATGCATCACTTTATCAGGGATCATGTCACTAAAGGAAACATTGAACTCAATTACATTGAGTTCAAGTCTAATTTAATTAGCTGACATATTTACCAAACTCCTCCCTGAAAGTGAGTTTAGCCATCTACGTAGAAAATTAGGAATGTGTTTAATAGATTAGGATCTTTAAAATTCAAAATTATTTTTCAAAAATGGTTGTTTTGAAATTCAAGGTTAATTTTTTTTTATTATTTTTCAAAATTTTCTATTTTTAGAATTTCAAAAATTAATTTTAGCCTTAGACTAGTTCAATCCCTTAGAAAGCATGTACCTATAGGGCTAGTACTTGAGCATCTCACCAACACCCTAGGATTTCCTTGTTTGAGATTGTCGAACATAGAAAGGGGTGAGATGCATAGGCACATTGCCTGAACTTAAGGTGCTTATTTCAGTGCATCGACATAAGTCTGGACGTTAAATACAAAATAGACATTGATCAGGTTAAGTTATTTAGTTTAGTCAAACACTAACTGATTACAATGAACTTAACTTAACTAACCAAGTCAAAGCTGCTATCCTCTGATAGTTAGTAAGTAACTAATTGGTTAGACAGTTATTTATTTATGTCAGGTTCAAGGGGAGGAATAATTATTTTGACATCTATTTTTCCTTTATTAAAAATATTTTTTTTTAAAAAATAATATATTCTTTTAAATCTATTTACAAATCTATTTTTGAAAATTAACTATTGTAAAACTAAGTTTTTATTTTTGAAAACCGGATTTTCCAAACTCCATTTTAAAAAAATATAGATTTTACTTATTTATGAAAATCAGATGTTATAAACTAAGTTTTTGAAAATTGAATTTTACAAACTTAGTTTTGAAAAATAGATTTTACTTGATTTTTAAAAATTAATTTTTCAAACTTAACTTTGAAAATTAGACTTTACTTAGTTTTGAATATTGGATTTTATGAACTAAGTTTTTGAAAATTTCATTTGAAAATTGAATTCTACAATTTAGTTTTTGTAACGACCCAATTTTTCCTATTTCGAGTTCTAAATGTCCTTAAAAATATTTAGAAATACTTTTAAAATATTCTAGAGATTTTTAGAGTATTTTTATGACATTTTTGGAGGTCATTTGGTATTTTTACTAAACGAAAGAAGTTTGCAAAAAGAAATGTCTAAGCCGAGATTCGAACCGTGGACCTTGGACTCGAACCAAACCTGATCCGAACCCAGCTAGCCAACTGTTCTGCAAGTGTTTTGTAAATGAATATGGTGCGAAATATTCTTAAGCCATATTTGATAACAGAAAAGAAAAGGTTGCAAAAATTTGGCCGAGCCGAGACTCGACCCGGCAACCTCCGGCTCAACCCGAGACTTAAGCGGAGCAGATGACCAAGTGGTCAAGCAATTTTTCGTGAATATGTGGAGAACAGAAATAATTTAAAGGATAGTTGATAATAGAAATATTTGAGTTATAAAGGGGAAACTTAGGGATAATTTACGAGACCTAATTGTAGGACCGTTAGATTCGATAGAGGGGGGGGGGGGGGGGGGGATGAATATCGATTCGAAAAAGACGAGTATAAACGCAGCGGAAAAATAAAGTAGACACAGATGTTTTTACTTCGTTCAGAGCCTGTGACGACTCCTACTTGAAGGCCCGTGGTCCTTGACCACTTTCGTTGGGCAATCACTAACAAGTCGAAATATGATTACAGAATAAGTACAGGAAATGCTAGTAATAATAAAGCAATACCGACAAAGAAAAATTAAATAAACACCGGAGGAGCACTTTTGTCGGAGCGTTGTTGACGTCGCACTTGAACGTTGAGCAGCAAGACCAGCAGTAGAAGAGTTCTCAGTAAAAATTGATTTTTGAAGCTCCTGCCTGGGGCTTCTTTTATATGCTGTTCCGAGCGCCTGGATCCCTTCCGGGCGCCTGGAGTGTGACGTAACTGCTCAAACCAAGATGCTCCACGTGGCGACGACTTGGCTGGATAAAATTCGCCTTCCGAGCGCCCGGACCTCCGGGCGCTCGGATCCCCTCCGGGCGCCCGGACCTCCGGGCGCTCGGATCCCCTCCGGGCGCCCGGACCACCTTGTTCCAGAAAGACTCCTTTTTCCTGCAAAACAAAGTTAGTCCGAGGCAAATATACATCCTGTAAAACAAATTGTTAGCACAGTTAAAGTTCAACAGATGGATAAAGAGAGTATGACCTAGATTCCGTCTTTCCGAGACCGGAATCTAGTCACGATCTCGACTTAGACATCCGAAATGGATCTAAGCCGGATCGACGCCTAATGTCCCCTTCCCGGGAACGCGTCCTCACAGTCACTCCCCTCCAGTGACTTACCTCACTTACCTGCCAGACGTCCGGTCAGCCCGTCGACCCGTCTGGACTTCTCGCCAGCAGCCCGTCGACCCGCTTGGACTTCTCGCCAGCTATCCGGTCAGCCCGTTGACCTAGCTGGACTTCTCGTCAAGCGTCCGGTCAGCCCGTCGACCCGCTTGGACTTCTCGCCAGCTATCCGGTCAGCCCATCGACCTAGCTGGACTTCTCCTGCACACTCGATCAAAGTGTCAGACAACAACAAGACTAACTTAACCTATTTGTCATTCATCAAAACCTAGGTTAAATCGTTAGTGCTAGCCGCACCAACAATCTCCCCCTTTTTGATGGAATGACAACCTGGTTAAGTTAGTGAAAGTATATGCAAGAAACAACATGCATTTGTGTGGTTTTAAAGTTAGTTTGTGTTTTCAAATTGGTTTAGCTAACTTAACCACCTAACCCTCCTCCCCCTTTGGCATTCATCAAAAAAATGAACAAAGGTAAATAATCATAGTGAAGAGTTACTGTAACAGGTAATCAAATTTTGAAAGATAAAAGTATAATTTTTAACACCAAGTCAAAAAATAGTCAAGTTGACTCTCAAGCGTGTGGAATAGGTTTTTCAAATTTACTTTTTATGTTTAAGTAACATATACTTTTCAAAAAGGTAAATTTTTCAACTTCGATTTTTCAAAACAAAGCAAAAATTAAATAATTTTTCAAGAAATAAAATTTTTCCAAAATTAATTTTTAAGGCTAATTTGATAAAGGCTAAATTTGGAAATAGTTAATTTTTCAAATCAGGTTTGAAAATTGGGTGGGATTAAACTTTCACATTTTTCAAATACTTAGTTAAATTTAAATTTTGTAAATCAATGTTCAAACATAGGTTAGGTTTTAAAAGGCATTTTTCAAACACACAAAATTTGAGTTAATTCTCCCCCTGAACTTGATATTTAACTTTAACCAGCTGTCTAACCAATTAGGTACTAACTAGCTATCAGAAGATAGTAGCTTTTACATGGTTAGTCAGATTAAGTTGATTACAAGCAGTCAGTTTTTTTTTTTTTGACTTGACTGATTAACTTTAATCTGATTAATATCTGAGTTGTATTTAACGTCCAGACTTATGTTGATGCACTGAAATAAGCATCTTAAGTCCAGACAGTTGGCCTATGCATCTCACCCCTTTCTATGTTTGTCAAGCACAAGCAAGGTAAACCTAGGGTGTTGGTGAGATGCTCAAAAACTAGTCCTATGGGTACATGCTTTCTAAGGATTCAAAACTAGTCTAAGGCAAAAACTGTTTTTGAAAATCTAAGAATAGAGAGTTTGAAAACAAATAAATTTGACTTATAATTTGGTAAAATCATTTTTGAAAGTATTTTTGAAAGATCCTAGTCTATTAAGCACATCCCTAATTTTCGTCGTAAGTTACTAAATTCACTTTCAGGGAGAGGTTTTGTAAAAATGTCAGCTAAATTTGATTTGGACTCAATGTACTTGAGTTCAATATCGCCTTTAGTAACATGATCCCTGATGAAGTGGTGTCTAATTTCAATATGTTTGGTTCTTGAATGATGCACAGGATTCTTGGTTAAGTTAATTGAACTTATATTGTCAATTAATACTTTTACATTTGTGATGTTTAAGTTGAAATCTTTTAGAGTATGCATCATCCATAATATTTGTGCAACACATTCGCCTATAGCTATGTATTCTGACTCAGTTGTAGACAGAGCAACACAATGTTGCTTTCTACTAAACCAGCTAACAAGTGATGCACCTAATAATTGGCATCCACCACTTGTGCTTTTGCGGTCTAATTTGCATCCAGCATAATCTGAGTCAGAATACCCTATTAGTTCAAAATTATTTATCCTAGGATACCAGATTCCTACATTTGTTGTTCCTTTAAGATATCTAAAAATTCTTTTAACCTGTGTCAAATGGGATTCCTTAGCACAAGTTTGGTATCTAGCACACATACTAACTGCAAATAAAATATCAGGTCGGCTTGCAGTTAAGTACAGTAGGCTACCTATTGCACTTCTATAATATTTTAAATCAATTGGTTTTCCATTTGGGTCACTATCTAAGATTGTGTTTACAGCCATCGGTGTTTTTATTTCTTTTGTATTTTCCATTCCGAATTTTTTAAGTAATTCTTTGGTGTATTTATGTTGAGAAATATAGTTTCCTTCATTTGTCTGTTTGATTTGTAATCCTAAGAAATAGGTTAGTTTTCCCACTAAGCTCATTTCAAATTCTTTTTCCATTAGATTAATAAATTCTTCTAAAAATTCTGAATTTGTTGAGCCAAATATTATGTCATCCACGTATATTTGTGCAATAAATATGTTTGTATTTAATGATTTAACAAACAAGGTTGGGTCAATTTGACCTTGTTTGAATCCTTTAGATGTAGGTAAGATGTTAGCCTCTCATACCACGCCCTGGGTGCTTGTTTAAGTCCATATAGAGCTTTCTTTAATTTAAAAACATAATCAGGGTGTTCTAAGCTTTCAAAACCAGGAGGCTGACCTACATAAACTTCTTCTTTGATTAGTCCATTAAGAAAGGCAGACTTAACATCCATTTGGTATAGTTTAAATCCCTTATGGGCTGCATAACTTAGTAACATTCTAATGGATTCTAATCTGGCTACTGGGGCATATGTTTCGTCATAGTCAAGTCCTTCAACTTGACTAAATCCTTTAGCAACCAGCCTAGCCTTATTTCTAGTAATTTCCCCAGTTTCACTTAGTTTGTTTCTGAATACCCATTTTGTTTCTATTATTTTCTTATTCTTAGGTGGTGGGACTAGGTCCCAGACCTCATTACGCTCAAATTGGGCTAGTTCTTCTTGCATAGCTATAATCCAATCTGGGTCTAGTAGGGATTCTTTCACAGTTTTAGGTTCAATTTTTGAAATTAATGAAATTTGACTTAGGTTTCTAAAAGATGATCTGGTTTGAACTCTTAAGTCTGGGTCACCAATTATTTGATCAGTTGGATGATTTGGGTTTACCCTTATTGTTTTAGGAGGTTGATTCTCTTGATGTTGTTCCTCTTCTTCATGACTTAGTGTTTGGTTGATTTCTGGAACAAACTCCGGTGGTTGTGTAGGTTCTATGTCTTGTTTAGTTTCTTTAAATTTTACATTAGTAGTTTCTTCAATTTTTAAGGTAACCTTATTATAAATTCTGTAGCCTCTACTATTTAGGGAATATCCTACAAAAATTCTATTTTCAATTTTAGAGGTGAATTTTCCTAAGTGTTCTCTTATATTTAAGATAAAAACTGGGCACCCAAATACCTTAAAGTATTTTATGTTTGGTTGTTTATTATAAAATATTTTGAAGAAAGTTTTGTTATGAGTTTTATTTATTGTTGTTCTGTTCTGTACATAGCAGGCTGTAACCCAAAAGTATTTAGGTAGGTTATACTCATTTAACATTGTTCTAGAAGCTTCAAGTAAGGTTCTATTTTTTCTTTCTACAATTCCATTTTGTTGGGGGGTTTTAGGGCATGAGAACTCATGATGGTAACCGTTTTCTAGACAAAAACTGTTAAAGTTGTGATTTTTAAATTCTCCCCCATTGTCACTCCTAATTCTTTTAATTTTAATATCTTTTTCGTTTTCAATCTGTTTGCAAAAATTTGTAAGAATTTCAAAAGTTTCATCTTTATGTTTTAAGAATTTTACCCAAGTAAACCTAGAGTAATCGTCTATAATTACTAAACAATATAAGTTTCCATTAATGGATTTGACTCCATGGGAGTCAAAAAGATCTAAATGTAGAAGTTCTAAGATTGAGTTAGTTTGTGGTTGATTTGTTTGTTTGTGGGTTGATTTAGTTTGTTTTCCTTGTTGACAAGCATTACATATAGTTGAATCTAAGTTAGGTAACTTCGGTAAGCCTTTTACAAGTCCATTTAGTTTACTTATATTTCTAAAGTTGGTGTGAGACATTCTCCTATGCCATAACCAAGTTTCTTCTTTTTGTGTTAAATAGCACTTAATGGAAGAAATGGTTAAGTTGATGACATAGATGTTGTCTTTTCTAAAACCTTTTAGGCTTATGGTAGGATTATCTAGATGTTTGATTGAGCATTCTGTAGATAGAAACTTGACCTTATACCTAGCATCACACAATTGACTTATACTTAGAAGATTATATTTAAAGTTTTCAACAAGTAAGACATTTGTAATTATAAAGTCTAATTTTAATTCAATATTACCTATACCAATTACCTTGAGTTTGCCGTTGTTTCCAAAGGCAACTGTTCCTAGGCTTTTGTAATTGAGTTGAGTGAACTTGGTGTGATCTCCAGTCATATGTTTGGAGCAACCACTGTCCAAAATCCACTTAGTTTCCTACAGTAAGTAGGATTTAAAGTTAGTCTTTTGAGCATGCATTAATTTTTAAGTTTAAAATTAGAATTTTGAAATTAATTTTTAAGTTTAAAATTAAAATTTTGAAATTAATTTTTAAGTTAAAATTAAAATTTTGAAATTAATTTAAGTATAAAATTAAAATTTTGAAAATAATTTTTAAGTTTAAAATTAAAATTTTGAAAATAAATTTTTAAGTTTAAAATTAAAATTTGAAATTAATTTTTAAGTTTAAAATTAAAATTTTGAAAATAATTTTTAAGTTTAAAATTAAAATTTTGAAAATAATTTTTAAGTTTAAAATAAAATTTTGAAAATAATTTTTAAAATTAAAATTTTGAAAATAATTTTTAAAATTAAAATTTTGAAAATACTTTTTAAGTTTAAAATTAAAATTTTGAAAATAATTTTTAAGTTTAAAATTAAAATTTTGAAATTAATTTTTAAGTTTAAAATAAAATTTTGAAAATAATTTTTAAGTTTAAAATTAAAATTTTGAAAATAATTTTTAAGTTTAAAATTAAAATTTTGAAATTAATTTTTAAGTTTAAAATTAAAATTTTGAAATTAATTTTTTAAGTTTAAAATTAAAATTTTGAAATTAATTTTTAAGTTTAAAATTAAAATTTTGAAATTAATTTTTAAGTTTAAAATTAATTTAAGTTTAAAATTAATTTAAGTTTAAAATTAATTTAAGTTTAAAATTTTAAAATTAATTTTTAAGCCTTATTCATCTCACCCGATCTATATTATTAATCAGGGAATCCTATGATTTTGTGAGATGAAATTGGTTTGATTACAGAGTTTTGGTTTAACTTGTGTTAGATTCAGACTTAGCTTTGGTTTCCACAAATAGGCATTCTTCGGATAAACTTCTAAGCTTGGTGAGTCACAAGGACATCATTAGAAATAACCAACCTTTCGAGGTTTTCCGAATAGTCCTATCCACAGAACTTAGTACTAAATCTTGGTCTAACTGGTTAGGATTCGTTTAAGGGTAGCTTCGGTCAGTTCCACTTGGCCAAATGCACCAGATCGAAACCATATCTTTCTAGACATGCGATGCCCAAGTTTCCCTAACGTACTATCATCCAAAAATTTCACCAATACCATGATTCAAGTTAAACTTGGTCTCTAATTCTAATTGCCCTGCCGGGTTTGTTAGTTTTGGGTTACCCTGTCGGGTAAGTTAGTTTTGGAGGTGCCTCCCCCTGAATTATTGGCCATTAATTTAAGTTTTGATTTTAGGCTTGTGTCGATTCTTTTTATAGTTATAGTTAACTTGGTGATAATTTTGTTATTTTTTAAACTGTTTAGATTTTGAATTTGATTTAGGTTTGGATTTTGGATTTTGGTTTGGTTTATTTAATTTTATATAATGTATTTTTTCTTTAGGTATATAATATTGATTAAGTCCCACTTGCGTGGTTAGACACGCTTTCGGAACCCAAGCTAGATTGGTTGACTTGTATTGGGTTATTAATGATTTGAAGGTTTTATTTGAATTCGACTTATATCCTAGTCCGGTTTTATTATAACATGCTTTTTGATTATTTAGGATTAAGTCTAAATTTTTTGATCTTGTTGTGAATTTTTCTAACATCTCCTTTAAATTGCTTATTTCATTTTTTAATGATAAATTCTCCTCCTCAAGTGTTAGATCTTGAGTTGGATTTGAATTTTTTAATTGTTCCTTGAGGTTTTGATTTTCCTCAAGAAGTAATTTGTTTTCATTTTCTACTTTGGTTAATTTACTATTTAAACAAGAAATGATTCTAAAAAACTTTTTGTTTAAATTAAAATATACCTCATTCGAGCCTTCGGAAACGAGTACGGACTCGTGGCTTGTTTCGGGTTCAGACCCGTCTTCATCTTCCGACTCATTTTCAGTTTCGGCTTCGCGGGCCATCAGTGCGAGGTGACTCTGATGTTTCTGCTCTTCTTCCTCTGATTCGTCCGAGGAGTCGTCCCACGTTGCTTTGAGTGCTTTCTTTTTTGTTGGTTTTGGTTTGTCGAACTTTAGTTTTGGGCATTCGTTCTTATAATGTCCCTTTTTGTTGCAGCCGTAGCAAGTCACGTTCTTTTGTTCTGAGGGAGAGCTGATCTTTTGAAGATCCTTTTTGCTGAAGCTCCTCTTTCTCCTGGTGAATATTTTTCTTACCAAGTTCACCAGGTGTTCTTCGTTTTCGGAGTCTTGGTCAGATTCTTCTTCAAATTCAGGCTTGCTTTTCTTTTCTTTGGAGGACCCTGCAAATAGAGCTATACCTTTCTCGGCTCTAGCATTAGTTTGTTCGTGTAATTCTAATTCACAGAAAAGCTCATCTAATTTTAAGTTAGAAAGATCCTTAGAAATTTTGTAGGCATCCACTATTGATGCCCACAAACTATTACGTGGAAAGGCGTTTAATGCGTACCTTATTAAGTCTCTGTTCTCCATCTGGTGGCCTATCGCATGGAGCCCGTTGAGGATGTCCTTGATCCTCGCGTGTAGTTGATTCACCGTTTCACCTTCCTGTATTTTTATATTAAAAATTTTATTTAAGAGAAGGTCTCGTTTTGTTACCTTGGCGTCGCTCGTTCCCTCGTGCAGCTCGATCAACTTGTCCCATAGCTCTTTAGCGTTTTTGTGTGGACCGACTCTGTTCAGTTCTTCTCTTGTCAATCCGCATTGTAGAGTGTTGATCGCCTTATTTTCTGTTGATGCTTTTTTCTTGAGATCTGCTGTCCAGTCTTCAGGATCCACTAGATTCCCGGCGTTGTCCACTGGAATTTTGTAGGGTCTCGTGATGCTCATCCACTGGTCGAAGTCTGTTTTGAGGTAGACCTCCATGCGCTTCTTCCAGTAAGGGAAGTCGTCCCCGTTGAAGAGTGAAGGTCGCACTGTGCTGAATCCTTCTTGTTGGGACATTCTATGCACAGGTAAATAACCAAAAAAAACCCAAGACTTGGTCTTGGATTAGTAGTGCGGGAAGAGAAAAATAGAAAGGAATCTAGATTCGTGTTGCACTAATTTAAATTGATTAGAGAAATATTAAGTTAACGAAACAACAGTTTTAAAGTTAATTTAAAAAAAATTCACCCCCTGTCTGATTGGTGGTTGCACCAAATCAGAGCGGTACCTGCTCTGATACCACTTGTAGGACCGTTAGATTCGATAGAGGGGGGGGGGGTGAATATCGATTCGAAAAAGACGAGTATAAACGCAGCGGAAAAATAAAGTAGACACAGATGTTTTTACTTCGTTCGGAGCCTGTGACGACTCCTACTCGAAGGCCCGTGGTCCTTGACCACTTTCGTTGGGCAATCACTAACAAGTCGAAATATGATTACAGAATAAGTACAGGAAATGCTAGTAATAATAAAGCAATACCGACAAAGAAAAATTAAATAAACACCGGAGGAGCACTTTTGTCAGAGCGTTGTTGACGTCGCACTTGAACGTCGAGCAGCAAGACCAGCAGTAGAAGAGTTCTCAGTAAAAATTGATTTTTGAAGCTCCTACCTGGGGCTTCTTTTATATACTGTTCCGGGCGCCTGGATCCCTTCCGGGCGCCTGGATCCCTTCCGGGCGCCTGGAGTGTGACGTAATTGCTCAAACCAAGATGCTCCACGTGGCGACGACTTGGCTGGATAAAATTCGCCTTCCGGGCGCCCGGATCCCCTCCGGGCGCCCGGACCATCTTGTTCCAGAAAGACTCCTTTTTCCTGCAAAACAAAGTTAGTCCGAGGCAAATATACATCCTGTAAAACAAATTGTTAGCACAATTAAAGTTCAACAGATGGATAAAGAGAGTATGACTTAGATTCCGTCTTTCCGAGATCGGAATCTAGTCACGATCTCGACTTAGACATCCGAAATGGATCTAAGCCGGATCGACGCCTAATGTCCCCTTCCCGGGAACGCGTCCTCACAGTCACTCCCCTCCAGTGACTTACCTCACTTACCTGCCAGACATCCGGTCAGCCCGTCGACCCGTCTGGACTTCTCGCCAAGCGTCCGGTCAGCCCGTCGACCCGCTTGGACTTCTCACCAGCTATCCGGTCAGCCCGTCGACCTAGCTGGACTTCTCGCCAAGCGTCCGGTCAGCCCGTCGACCCGCTTGGACTTCTCGCCAGCTATCCGGTCAGCCCGTCGACCTAGCTGGACTTCTCCTGCACACTCGATCAAAGTGTCAGACAACAACAAGACTAACTTAACCTATTTATCATTCATCAAAACCTAGGTTAAATCGTTAGTGCTAGCCGCACCAACACTAATTTCTCTCCTCTCCTCGCGTCTCTCTTCTACGCGGCGTCGCGATTTCTTCTCGGGCGAAACCGCAGCCAAGGCTAGGGTTTCTTCTCTCCGGCACCGGCGAAGGGCTTTTCCGGCGGGTCCTCAACAGTGTGCGACCACCATCGTCGAGGAGGATCTGTGGGCGCAAGAAGAAGCCGAACACTCAAGTTATCCGAACCCTAGAACCTTCATCTTCTTCGGTTGTAAGTTAAAGAAGCAAGGTGAGTTGCTACTCACCTGCAGTAGGAGTAGTTCCCTTCAATTGGTTTTCGAAAGAGTTTTGTCTTTGAAGATTTCTGCCGTGAATTGAGGATTTGGATTTCTATACGAGTTTTGTGTTTTGTACTACTTCTTCTAGTTAGTTTGGGATTCCAGATTAAGAACGTGAAGGATTAGGCATGTAGATTAGACTCCTCAGCCTTATGATTTGAGTTTGATGTTTAGATAATCATCTGTTGTTACCTTAGTGGGCAGAATCGATTGGATCAATTTGTTGCCTTACAGGTTTCAGGTTTGTTTCATACTACAGCAAATTTCATGAGTAGGTGGCTGCAAAACCCTAGTTTCGGTTGTAATTAGATCAGCCTTTCTAGTGAGCTTTTCAGTTTTGTTTTCCTTATAGTTTAACAAGCATGTACAGTTTTTGAATTTAGAGGTTTAATTTTGAATTCTTTGTTGAATTTCCTACTGTACAGTTAGCATGATCGTGTTATATAATGTCATGGTAGGTTTAGATGTTTCTCTTGGAGTAGATAGCTTTTCTCAATGTGATACTAGCTTGGTTCCTGCACTCTCAAATTCCATTGTGCATTCTGATCATGATTTATCAAGATTTGTAGCAAACCAATTTTGATTTCTCATTGTGATATTAGCTTGGTTCCTGCACTCTCAATTCCATAGCTTCCTGCAAGTCGGTAACTTCTGTACAAAACATTGTTCAAGTTGCTATCATCAAAGTAAATATCACATTAGTTGAACATGAACAACCATTAACTTGAGCATGCACAGTTTAGTTTTCCTTGCTACTTAATGAGTATGCACAATTTGGTACGCTAGTATGATTAGCCTTGTTTTCCAGCATGCAGTTGTATTCTTGTATATCATGAGTATGCAAATTTTAGTGCTTTATTATTAGATATACATGAGCAGATTTTCTAGTTTTCATTTGCTATTATTGAGCACGTGCAGTTTTTCTTTGCTATTAGTTTAACATGAGCAGTTCTATTTTTATAGCATGCAGATTTTTATAAGTATAGTATGCATATTTTTAATAAGCAGATTTTCATATGTATTGCTTGCAGATTTTGATAAGTATTGCATGCAGAACTCCAATCTTAGAACATATTTTTATTAAGCTTAATACGCAGAATTTTGTTAGCATAGTAGGCAGATTTTTGGGTTTAAGCATTTCAAAGTTAGAATTTACTTAAATATTTCAGTTTCCTTTAAAAGAAGTTTTCTTTTAGAAGTATTAACAAGTATAAGAAAGAAGAAGGCCAAGGCCTTAAGTACATCCCAAAGTCAAGACTTTAGGGATTTTAGCACACAAGGTGCTTATTAAAATGTCAAGACATTTAAAGAAGAAGTAATTAAGATAATAAGTACTTTACTTTTAAGAAGAGGCTAGTACCCGACTTCCAAAGTTGTCGTTAAACAAATCCAGGTGTCCAATTCCAAGGTCTTGGCCCTGGTAGACCAAGGTCTGCTCTTTTAGGATTGGTGGTTCGCTACCCCAACCTATTAGGGAACGCGCATAACATGGTACTACACCTGCGCCCAAGAGAAGTTGATTACTATTTTGAAGTATTAAAAGTATAAGCTTTTGAACAAGTAAAATGAGTTTCACATCAGTACAAAAGTATTAAAGAATAAGTTTTAAACAAAAGTATTAAAGAATAAGTTTTAAATAAGTGGGATAAAAGAATAAATTTAAAACAAATGAATTAAAATGAGTTTCACATCAGTACAAAAGTATTAAAGAATAAGTTTTAAACAAAAGTATTAAAGAATAAGTTTTAAACAAGTGAGATAAAAGAATAAGTTTAAAACAAATGAATTAAGTTTTACTTTGTTTTAAAATCAGCAAGTTGAGTTTTCTTTTATGCTAGCATGTTATTTAGATTAGCTTACTATTCTTTACTATTAGAAAAGCATGAGTAGTTTACTATTATTTGCTATTTATGAACATGATTAGCTTTACATGTTTAGCATCTCAGTTAGTGTGATTCCTTTGCTATTTATGAGCATGAGTAGCTTTACATGTTTAGCATTTCAGTTAGTTTGATTTCTTTACTATTGGATGAGCACGAGTCACTTTTTCCTTAAGCATTCAGTTTTAACATGTTTTTATTTATATACATGCATATCAAGATTTTGTGAGTTAGATAGCGCTCACTAAGCATTTTGCTTATAGTTTGTATTCCTCCTACTGTAGATAAAAGATAAAGGAAAAGTATAAGAAGGAAGGCGACAAGGAGATGCTGTGACGATGTGTGATGCCAGGACTATGGAGAGATCTTGGGACTTAGCTTAAAAATTTATTAAGATTGCTTCTGTAGAATTTTTAAAAGAATTTAAAACTTGTATATGCTATTTTCATTGGAGTGTTTTTTATCATGCATTGTTAGAGTTATTTATTTTAGTATTTTGATTCTTTTTCATATATATAAACTGCGTGGTTGTCTAATATATGTTCCAGCCGCCTGTGGCTGATGTATATGTTTATGTATCCCAGTTTATGGTTACCGGTATAGGGGAGATGTTGTCGAAATTTTTCGGTAGGGATTTCTCGTAGTTAAGTAGCGTACCGGTTAAGTAGAGTTAGTAGTTAAGTAGCGTCCACCTTTAGAGAGTAGTAGTAGTGTAGAAGGTGGGTCGCTACAGTTGGTATCAGAGCATTTCCCATTCTCCAGCAACTCACACATCAGCATCATCCTTGCCGTCTTCAAGTAAGAAGTATTTAAGTTTTTCCTTTTATGCTTTCTTTATTATTTGCAGTATGGAGTAATTGTTTATATGCGTTTTAGTAAGATAGAAGTTTTGTTTCTCTTTTATTCATATATATATGTATGTTTAGAAAGGATAGAGAAATGTTTAGAAGTACCTACTCATAGGTGTTGAAAGTCAAGAATCATGTATAAGTAAGCTATATCTAGAAAGTATAGTGATAATTTTAAGTTTTCTTTTCCTCTGCCTGACTTGATGTCAAGAAGAGGACGTCCTCGTACCGCTGATACTGAGGACCGAGCTCAGGAGAATGAAGAGCCCAGAACAACTGGGCCTAATCTCTCTGAAGTTGTTGCTCAACTTCAGAGGCAAGTAGCAAAGCAGCAACAAGTGATTGCCAATCTGATGGCAAATCAGCAACCAGTTCCTCCCACTCCTCCAACAGTAACTGTGGAGACTCCAGGGGTAACCGAGGTTCCACCAGCTGCCCTAGAAGTCGTCACAGCACCTCAGAGACAAGAAGCCTACCTGATACAGTGGTTGAAACTGAAACCAGAGAGCTTCTCAGCCACGACTGAGCCCTGAGATGCACAAGTTTGGTTCAAGATACTTGAGAGCACAATGGAGCTTCTTGACTGACCAGAAGTCGGAAGGTTAAGTGTGCCTCTTTCTGCCTATCTGGAGATGCTCGTATGTGGTGGGAGCGAGTTAAGAATAAGAGAGCAGTCAACCAGATGAGCTGGGTTGACTTCGAGACAGAGTTTTATGAAGAATTCTTCTGTCAACGGATCACCAATAAACAGTATGAGGAGATTATATAATTCAGACAAGGTGATCTAGCAGTAGAAGAAGCAGTCAAAAGATTCAACAGGCTAGCTTGTCTTTGCCTAGAGTTAGTAAGTACAGAGAAAGAACGAGACAGACTGATGCTCCGAATGTTGAGACCAGAAATAACACTTATTGTGAGTAGTGAAACTCACCGACCACAAATTGGTGAAGAGCTGGTCAGCAGGGCATTAGTGAGCACTATCTGAACAGCATCAAGGCACAACAAACGCAACACAAGCCAGTCAAGATAGAAGACAAGACAGTGGTGAAACAGAGACCCCAGTCAAGTAATCAGAACTGGAAGGACAAAGATAACAAGAAAGACCCAAGAAAGAAGATGTTTGGGTAGTCTGTGAGTATCCAAAGATATTTCCAGAAGGGCTACATGGACTACCTTCCAACAGAGAAGTGGAGTTTGAAATTGAGTTGGTCTCGGGTACCGGACCCATTTCAAAAGCTCCATACCGCATGTCTCCAGCAGAGCTAAAAGAGTTACAAGAACAATTTCAGGAGCTACTTGACAAGGGTTTCATCCACCCTAGTCATCCACCCCGGGGAGCTCCAGAGTTATTCGTTAAGAAGAAGGATGGATCTATGCGAATGTGCATAGATTATAGAGCGCTGAACAAAGTGACAGTTAAGAACAAGTACACTCTTCCCAGAATAGATGATCTATTTGATCAGTTAAAGGGGGGCAACAATGTTCTCAAGATAGACTTGCGCTCTGGGTACCATCAGTTGAAGGTGAAAGAAAGTGATATACCCAGAACAACTTTCAGGACCAGATACGGACACTATGAGTTCGTAGTCATGTCTTTTGGTGTGACTAATGCACCAACGGTCTTCATGGACTTGATGAACAGGGTATTCAGAGAATATCTTGACAAATTTGTCATCGTGTTCATCGACGACATTTTAGTCTATTCCAAAACCCTAGAGGAGCATGACACGCACTTGAGAATAGTCCTGCAGACCTTACAGCAAAAACAGCTTTATGCTAAATTCTCAAAGTGCGAGTTCTGGTTAAATCAGGTGGCGTTTTTAGGTCACATCATTTCTAAGGAGGGTATCCAAGTGGATCCTGCCAAGATAGAAGCAGTCAACGATTGGCATAGACCCAAGAACGTCAGGGAGATCAGAAGCTCCCTTTGTCTAACCGAGTATTACAGAAAATTCATGAAGGACTTTTTGTCACGCCCCAGAGGAGTCCCTGTCCGAGAAAATTTCGGCAGCATCTCCCCTGTACGGTGGACAATCTGAAACTTTTCTACATCCTCATATACCTCAGCCACAGGCGGCTGGAATAATAACAATAAATAAAAACAATCACCACGCAGTTTATATAGATATTCAGCCTCTGACTGTCACAACCACGCAGTTAATAATAGTAATCACAAACTATAGTACTCTGACTCGAAATCCACCCTACTCAACTACACTCGTAAAGCTCAAATCCGACGAACTCACCTCTTCTGCCCTCCAAGCAGGCATGTAGTAGAATAAAATCCAAATCATACCAAAAGTCCATCAAACGGAAGGATTCCATACAATATCTATATGTAAAATCCAAAACAAGACTAAAACAAAGTCTGATAGAGAAAAGCTAAAGTAAAATAACAACTCAAAACCAGCAGAGGACTAGCACTATGTGCTGTGGGGACCAGCGACTGGAACTGCTCCGGACAGCCTCAACCTGAAAATATAACAACAATGGAGGCGGGGTGAGTCCAACACTCAGCAGGTACAACTGATATGCAAAATAAAGTAAATAACAAACAACACTAATCACGCGTACAGTCTCCTGAATACGAGAAGGATAAATGCAACTGAAACAAAAACAGGAGAACTGTACTAACCAGTATCAACGTAAAAGATATCTGGGTCGTCAGACCGAGAGTGTCATAAACCTATATGCATGTCAATCATATGCATCCAAATAAATGCAGCAAGTAAATGCAGCAAACACAAACAATCAATGCATCATGCATATGATGCCAATGACATGGTCACCCCTGACGTCAGTCAGCCATCTCACACACAACGGTGAGTCCGAGTGGGTAGGGCTGTGACAACCGTGCACTCTGACATCACTGCCCCTGATGAGTGACCGAGTGGACGGGATGCTGTCGGAGTACATACATACTCCTACCCCAAATCATAAATGGGGGAGCGCAATGCTCTCATCTCCCGGTACACGATGACGGAGAGGAAATCTCTGCCGGCTACCACGCTGAGACACACTACCCATGAGCGGACCAAAGTCCAACTGCCTGCCGGCTACAACGCTGCTACACTAAACCAACGGAGCCAAACAGAGCGGAACTGACTGCCGGCTACCACGCTGAGTCACCAGACCAACGGAGCCAAACAGCAGCACTGCCACACACCTGTCTGATATACCACTAACTCATGAGTGGTGGTGTGTACAGATACATGTAACTGACGATACGCTCACAGTAATGGAGCAAACAACCGCACAGCATGCAATCATGCAAAATGATGCATGCCTCTAAACATGGCAATATCATGAATAGCATAGCAAGATCCATACATAAATAAAAGGTGTACCACAAGTCAATGTATCAGATGAAAGGTACACAAACAGATAGGGTATCAAATAAACCCTAGGTCCTGAACATGATGTATTATATGGTTGGGTCACTACCGAAAGCATGTATGGTCAGGTCAATAATAACATGCAGTGCATAATAAATAAACAAACAACATATAACAGATCATGTAGTGACTAACTGAATCAAAAGGATAACACAATCATTGATATATGTTAAACACTTTATTATGCATATCAAAAGACATAAGTCAAAGTACCCGCCTCCAATAAAAGAAAGGTCCAATTCCGACTCCGAGATACTCGTCTCGCGTCAAAGTCCTGTATATCAAACATAAGGTCTAGTTTAGCTAATTCTATCATACCACAATTAGCCAAACTAAATTCTAACCCAATTTAAGAACTTCTAAATTGGATCCAACTAATCCATCCAACACAATTAATACACCCTAATCAACACATAACGATCTATTTCTTAATTCCAACTCAATCTACAACACGAATACAACTCTCTACTTCTTACCTTAATTCTTCTTCAGCCGTTCTGTAATGGCAACAGACCCAAACAGCAACGGGATGGCTGGAATTGAGGAAATCCCAATCTGCAACCCGATCAGAACCAAAAGAAAAACAGGATGGTGGCACTGTAGAACCTGGTGGTTAATAGTGCTTGTCCCAGTTGAAACTTGCTCCAGCAAAGGTCACTGCAACAAGGCATCACCCAAATCAGAGGCATTGAAATCTGCAGCCCTAGAACTGTGATCAATAAACCAACCTACTGCAATTACCTGAACCTGTGCCCTTCTTTCCCCCCGCCGGCAACTGGTGGACGGAAAAGATCGCCCCAATACTGAGTCTAGGGCACGGGAGGTGACACTAAGGCACAAGCACAGAGGAACTCGGCGATCGGCTGACACTGCTGTGCTGGCTTCGTGCGGGAAGGAGGCTCGTCTAGGGCACAGGCGACGGCTCGAGTAGAAGGAGGAGAGGCCGATGCTAGGGCTGAGGAAACCTCGGCTTGATCGGCGCTGCTCGGATGGCTGGCAATCGGAGATAGGCGCGGCGGAGAGTGAGTGGAGGAAAAGAGAGCACCGCAGGAGATCGGCACTAGGGCACAGGGTGGCCGACGATGACCGGCGCTGCTTCGGTCCAGAGAAGTTAGCGGCAAGGGATCGACGGTGTCGCACGGCACAAGCACAGAGAGAAGAAACACAGAGAGAAGAAAAAGGTCGGCTTCTCCCTTGGTCCGGGCTTATGCACGAGTGGGAGAGGCGGTTGGTGCTCCGGCGGTTAGGGCTCAGAGAGGGTGCGGCGGCGTCGAGGAGAAAAGGGAAGAGATGCGGGGGATGGCTCGGGTTCGGCGACAAAAGAAAACGAAAAGAAATAAAGAAAATAAAAAGGAAAAGGATATATAAATATAATCTTTCCCTCGCTTAAATCGGGTAGCCTAAACAGGCTTTTCCGGGCCCCGTTTTTATCCCCTTTAACTTGTCCATACGAGCTCCGAAAAATTCCCGAAAAATTTTCAAAAATTCCGGAAAATTCCCTTATTAATATTCGCCTATTTTTCGGTATTTTACACTTTTCCAGGATAGCCTCTCCACTTATAGCCCTGACCAGAAAGAACAAGAAGTTTGAATGGTCAGACAAATGTGAGCAGAGTTTCCAAGAGCTGAAAAAGAGACTGACCAGTGCTCCCATTCTGACTGTTCCAGAAAGTGACAAGAGTTTTGACATTTACAGTGATGCTTCCAAGATGGGTCTAGGAGCTGTACTCATGCAAGAAGGGAAAGTTATAGTTTATGCTTCCAGACAACTCAAAGATTATGAGAAGAACTACCCCACTCAGGATCTTGAGCTGGCAGCTGTGGTCTTTGCACTAAAAATCTGGCGACACTATTTGTATGGAGTCCAATGCAGAATCTTCACAGACCATCAGAGTCTTAAGTACTTCTTCACTCAGAAGGACTTAAACATGAGGCAGTGCAGGTGGCTAGAGTTGGTCAAAGACTATGACTGTGAAATTCTCTACCACCCAGGTAAAGCTAACAAAGTGGCAGATGCACTAAGCAGAAAGTCCAGTGCATCCCTGATGTCCCTGTTATCATTAGCCCTGTCACTACAGAAAGAGTTGTCAGACTTTGGAGTCGAAATTATTTATGGGCAACTTTCTGCATTGACCTTAGAGTCAACCCTGCTTGAGGATATACAGAGAAAGCAAAATGAAGATCCAGATATCCAAAAGATCAAGCAAGGGATACAAGAAGGGGAAAATTCAGAGTTTCGAATATCAGGCAGTGGAATTCTTTATCAGGGGAGCCGCCTTTGTATCCCCAATGATGAAGAGTTGAGAAAGAAAATTTTAGAAGCTCATAGTACACCTTACTCTATGCATCCTGGTTCTACCAAGATGTACCAAGACGTGAAACAGAGTTTCTGGTGGTTTGGACTCAAAAGAGATGTTGCTAAATATGTCAGTACCTGCCTAACATGCCAGAGAGTCAAAGCAGAGCACCAGAGACCAGGAGGAGTCCTGCAACCTCTTCCATTACCAGAATGGAAGTGGGAAGACATATCCATGGATTTTATAACAGGTCTTCCAAGAACCACGAATGGATATGACGCAATATGGGTAATAGTGGACAAATTGACCAAGTCTACCCATTTTCTAGCCATCAAGGTGTCCCACTTTATAAAGAAGTTGGCACAAATGTACGTTAAGGAAGTGATCAGACTTCATGGAGTTCCAAAGTCTATTGTTTCCGGTAGAGATGGACGTTTCACCTCTCACTTTTGGGAGTGTGTTCAGACTTCACTAGGCACCAAACTCAAGTTTAGTACAACCTTCTATCCTCAGACTGATGGACAGACAGAGCGAGTAAACCAGATCTTAGAAGATATACTCAGGGCTTGTGCACTAGATTTCAAGGGAAGTTGGTGCAAGTATCTGTGCTTAGTTGAATTTGCCTATAACAATAGCTATCAGGCCATCATCAAGATGGTACCATATGAGGCGTTGTATGGCAGGAAGTGTAGATCACCCATTTGCTGGCAAGAAGAGCAAGTTAAGTCATCGCTATATAGGGCCCTACCCGATTATAGAGAGGATTGGGAAGGTAGCTTACAAGTTAGACTTACCACAAGACATGTCAGCAATACACAATGTATTTCATGTCTCTATACTAAAGAAGTGCTTTCACGACCCTAGCCAAGTGATTCAGCCTCAGTCAGTACAGATCCAAGAGGATCTTAGCTACGAGATCAGACTTACACAGATAGTGGATAGAGCAGTCAAGAGATTAAGAAACAAAGAAGTGCCACTAGTGAAGGTCATCTGGCAGAACCAGAAGCACGAGGAAGTCACTTGGGAGCGTGAGAACAGAATGAGACAGAAATATCCAGAATTATTCTAAGTTCGAGGACAAACTTTTTATAAGGTATGGGGGATTGTAATGACCCAATTTTCCCTATTTCGAGTTTTAAAATGTCTTTAAAAATATTTAGAAATACTTTTAAAATATTCTAGAGATTTTTAGAAATTTTTAGAGTATTTTTATGAAATTTTTGGAGGTCATTTGGTATTTTTACTAAACGAAAGAAGTTTGCAAAAAAGAAGCCGAGATTCGAACCGTGGACCTCGGACTCGAACCAAACCTGATCCGAACCCAGCTAGCCAACTGTTCCGCAAGTGTTTTGTGAATGAATATGGCGCGAAATATTCTTAAGCCATATTTGATAACAGAAAAAAGGTTGCAAAAATTTGGCCGAGCCGAGACTCGACCCGGCGACCTCCGGCTCAACCCGAGACTTATGCGGAGCAGATGACCAAGTGGTCAAGCGATTTTTCGTGAATATGTGGAGAACAGAAATAATTTAAAGGATAGTTGATAATAGAAATATTCGAGTTATAAAGGGGAAACTTAGGGATAATTTACGAGACCTAATTTCTCTCCTCTCCTCGCGTCTCTCTTCTGCGCGGCGTCGCGATTTCTTCTCGGGCGTAACCGCAGCCAAGGCTAGGGTTTCTTGTCTCCAGCGCCGGCAAAGGGCTTTCCCAGCGGGTCCTCAACCGTGTGCGACCACCATCGTCGAGGAGGATCTGTGGGCGCAAGAAGAAGCCGAAAACTCAAGTTATCTGAACCCTAGAACCTTCATCTTCTTCGGTTGTAAGTTAAAGAAGCAAGGTGAGTTGCTACTCACCTGCAGTAGGAGTAGTTCCCTTCGATTGGTTTTCGAAAGAGTTTTGTCTTTGAAGATTTCTGCCGTGAATTGAGGATTTGGATTTCTACACAAGTTTTGTGTTTTGTACTACTTCTTCTAGGTAGTTTGGGATTCCAGATTAAGAACGTGAAGGATTAGGCATGTAGATTAGACTCCTCAGCCTTATGATTTGAGTTTCATGCTTAGATAATTATCTATTGTTACCTTAGTGGGCAGAATCGATTGGATCAATTTGTTGCCTTACAAGTTTCGGGTTTGTTTCATACTACAGCAAATTTCATGAGTAGGTGGCTGCAAAACCCTAGTTTCGGTTGTAATTAGATCAGCCTTTCTAGTGAGCTTTTCAGTTTTGTTTTCCTTGTAGTTTAACAAGCATGTACAGTTTTTGAATTTAGAGGTTTAATTTTGAATTCTTTGTTGAATTTCCTGCTGTACAGTTAGCATGATCGTGCTATATAATGTCATGGTAGGTTTAGATGTTTCCCTTGGAGTAGATAGGTTTTCTCAATGTGATACTAGCTTGGTTCCTGCACTCTCAAATTCCATTATGCATTCTGATCATGATTTATCAAGATTTGTAGCAAACCAATTTTGATTTCTCATTGTGATATTAGCTTGGTTCCTGCACTCTCAATTCCATAGCTTCCTGCAAGTCGGTAACTTCTGTACAAAACATTGTTCAAGTTGCTATCATCAAAGTAAATATCACATTAGTTGAACATGAACAGCCATTAACTTGAGCATGCACAGTTTAGTTTTCCTTGCTACTTAATGAGTATGCACAATTTGGTACGCTAGTATGATTAGCCTTGTTTTCCAGCATGCAGTTGTATTCTTGTATATCATGAGTATGCAAATTTTAGTGCTTTATTATTAGATATACATGAGCAAATTTTCTAGTTTTCATTTTCTATTATTAAGCATGTGCAGTTTTTCTTTGCTATTAGTTTAACATGAGCAGCTCTATTTTTATAGCATGCAGATTTTTATAAGTATAGTATGCAGATTTTTAATAAGCAGATTTTCATAAGTATTGCTTGCAGATTTTGATAAGTATTGCATGTAGAACTCCAATATTAGAACAGATTTTTATTAAACTTAATATGCAGAATTTTGTTAGCATAGTAGGCAGATTTTTGGGTTTAAGCATTTCAAAGTTAGAATTTGCTTAAATATTTCATTTTCCTTTAAAAGAAGTATTCTTTTAGAAGTATTAACAAGTATAAGAAAGAAGAATGCCAAGGCCTTAAGTAGATCCCAAAGTCAAGACTTTAGGGATTTTGGCACACAAGGTGCTTATTAAAATGTCAAGACATTTAAAGAAGAAGTAATTAAGATAATAAGTATTTTACTTTTAAGAAGAGGCTAGTACACGACTTCCAAGGTTGTCGTTAAACAAATCTAGGTGTCCAATTCCAAGGTCTTGGCCCTGGTAGACCAAGGTCTGCTCTTTTAGGATTGGTGGCTCGCTACCCCAACCTATTAGGGAACGCGCACAAGATAGTACTACGTCTGGGCCCAAGAGAAGTTGATTACTATTTTGAAGTATTAAAAGTATAAGCTTTTGAACATGTAAAATGAGTTTCACATCAGTACAAAAGTATTAAAGAATAAGTTTTAAACAAGTGAGATAAAAGAATAAGTTTAAAACAAATGAATTAAGTTTTACTTTGTTTTAAAATCAACAAGTTGAGTTTTCTTTTATGCTAGCATGTTATTTAGATTAGCTTGCTGTTCTTTACTATTAGAAAAGCATGAGTAGTTTACTATTATTTGCTATTTATGAACATGATTAGCTTTACATGTTTAGCATCTCAGTTAGTGTGATTCCTTTGCTATTTATGAGCATGAGTAGCTTTACATGTTTAGCATTTCAGTTAGTTTGATTTCTTTACTATTGGATGAGCACGAGTCACTTTTTCCTTAAGCATTCAGTTTTAGCATGTTTTTATTTATATACATGCATATCGAGATTTTGTGAGTTAGATAGCGCTCACTAAGCATTTTGCTTATAGTTTGCATTCCTCCTACTGCAGATAGAAGATAAAGGAAAAGTATAAAAAGGAAGGCGACAAGAAGATGATGTGACGATGTGTGATGCCGGGACTATGGAGAGATCTTGGGACTTAGCTTAAAAATTTATTAAGATTACTTCCGTCAAATTTTTAAAAGAATTTAAAACTTGTATATGCTATTTTCATTGGAGTGTTTTTTTTATCATGCATTGTTAGAGTTATTTATTTTAGTATTTTGATTCTTTTTCATATATATAAATTGCGTGGTTGTCTAATATATGTTCCAGCCGCCTGTGGCTGATGTATATGTTTATGTATCCCAGTTTATGGTCACCGGTACAGGGGAGATGTTGCCGAAATTTTTCGGTAGGGATTTCTCGTAGTTAAGTAGCGTACCGGTTAAGTAGAGTTAGTAGTTAAGTAGCGTCCACCTTTAGAGAGTAGTAGTAGTGTAGAAGGTGGGTCGCTACAGTTTTGAAAATTGATTTTGTCCAATTAGCCAATTAGTATTGAAATTTGATAAACTTGGTTTTAAAAATTTTACTTTTGTAAAATTACCTTTATAAAACTTATATTTAAAAAGTGTTTCAAGTTCAAACTTATTAAATTAATCTTATGTTTAAAAATTGGAATCTCTAAACTTGGTTTTTATAGAGTTAGCTTTAAATACAGTTATACTTGAAAATTAGCCTTTTATAAATTTATGGTTGCAAAAATTATCTTTTGAAAATTAATCTGCAAACTTATTACTGTAAAATACCAAAAAAATGACAAATAATCGACCTCCAAGGTTTTAATGTCAGACAAATATGTTTAAGTATGTTTATGTATGGAGCTTGATCAAGGGAAGTCCTAGTTGTAGGCTAGGCAAGGAGGGAAATCTCGGTATATCGTGGAAGCCAGGTGGATAGGTCTGGAGGACTTGATCCCTGGGTAGCCGAATATTGAATCCTAGTTGTAGGCTAGGTAAGGGAAATCTCGGTATGTCGTGGAAACCAGGTGGATAGGTCTGGAGGACTTGATCCTTGGGTAGCCGAATACTAAGTCTTGGTGAGTGAAGCCAAGTTGAGAAAATCCTAGGGGGTGGTAACCTTAGGTAACGAGAAGTCTTTGAGGAGTGAACTCCAAGCAAGGTTGATCGGACGCGCGGTCGACCGGACTAGTGGATCTCGATAAATCTAAGTTTAGGTTTACCATTATTTTCTGTATTACTATCATTGCTGTTGGCTAATATGGGATTGCAGGAAAAGTCTTAGTGGATCAAGCGATCAGACATTGAGCAGACAAAAGATCAAACATGTCTGGAGGATCATGTTTGGCAGGTAAGTTGAGGTATGCAACTGGAAGAGCGACAGTGAGGTCGGGTTCCTAAAGGGAACAACCTAAGGTCGCTAATCCAACTGAAGAAACCGGGAAGGTTTCTAAGTTGAGATCAAGACAGTTCTACTGCTGTCTTTTATATTACTTATTCATTATTATGTTGTGTGCTAACATCTGTGTTGCAGGAAGTTTTTGTTCTAACACTATGCTGCAGGTCAGACTGGATCGGTCGACCGAACTAGCGATTCAGTCGACCGAACAAAAGCATAACAGAAAGAAAACGACACAAATCAAATCAAAGTCAAAATCTGATGAATACATGATCGGTCGACCGAACCTGATGACTCAACAAAGCCAGCTCGTCAGCACCGATCAGCAAGCAAAGGAAATAAGCTGATCGGTCGATCGAACCTGGGGATCGGTCGACCGATCCAATGAGCATTTATTCAGCTTTAATTGATGGTCTCGGTAGAATCTCGACAAGCAGGGAAGGAGGTTGTTCGGTCGACCAAAAAAGGGGTTCGGTCGACCGAACCATTAAAGACCAATAAATGCAAAAGATCGAGCCAGCTTCGAACTTCAGCCAAGAAGGAAGGGAGCGGGTTCGGTCGACCGAACAGAGGGATCGGTCGACCGAACCTCCAGTACACCTATAAATTCAGACTCGAAGGCAGAGGCCAGTACAACAACTCTTTCTGATCAATTCTGGTGCTACTTTGCAAAGCTGCTCGTGCAACAAAGCTCCATCAACACTGCAAGCTACTTCGCCAAATAGTACCGACCGAGCTACGTCTTTCAATTACTTGTCGGTATATTTAATTTTAGCTTGCATTGTAATTTCATTTAAGCAAGATAGTAGGGTGTTACTATCTTGCTCCATTGTACGATTCACTTCTTTCCGAGGACTTCGGAAAGAAAGATTTTAGTGCTTTGCCCATCGGTGTAGTCAAGGACTACGGGCCTTTGACTAGAAGTCGAGCCAGACTTCGAACGAAGTAAATACATTGTCTCTTTTTCTTATTTTCGCTGCATGACTTTGGTTTCAAAATACGAAAAGATTAGTTTTAAAAAGAGCGATATTCACCCCCCTCCTCTATCGCTTCAAACGATCTATCAATTGGTATCAGAGCGGGTTAGCTTTGAAATTTCTTAACCGATTTTCAAAGCATTTTTTAAAACTCTTTCTTTTCCTTTTAGAATATTTTTTTCTTCAAGCACTACTAATCCCAAGATGAGAGTCTTGGAAATATTTTTTTAAATCTTTTCTTGTAAGAATGTCGATATCATATCAAGAAGGACGAAGTATCTACGACCCTCCTCCGTATGATCAAGTCTACTTCAATTCCTGGAGGCAGATGATGGAATGCTTCGTTGGAAGCAACAATTTTGATAACTGGATTGCACTAAGACAACCTTCTCGAAACTCAGAATCGAACACAAAGGTAATGAATATGTTAATAAATATTTTGCCTAATGAAGTTTTGTGTCAATTAGAAGATTACAAGAATGCATTCGAGATGTGGACCAAATTGATCGAGCTTCACAAGACTCCATAAAGGCGAGAAGATCAAGGCGAAAGTGAGTCTGAATCCCAATCCAAAGAGCTATCCTCAGAACCAGATCTAGAAGGACAAGATCAAATCAGCTTCATCGCACTAGTGGCTGAGGAGGAGGCTGATGGATTCGAACCCGAGTCCGACCAAACACTCGAGCCTAAATCCGAAATGGCAATGGTCAAGGGGGAGAATCCTAATGCGGATTCAAAAGGTAATATTATAAATACAAAATTTAAAGAACGCATAACATGTTTCAATTGCAGTGAAAAGGGGCACTACAAAAATAAATGCCCAATGAACAAATCCGCACAACCGGAGGCAAAGGAGAAACCGATGCCTGGAGTCCGGAAAAAGAAGGACCACATCGAATGTTTCAAGTGTAAAAAGATGGGGCATTACAAATCTCAATGTCCAGAGAGAAGACCCAAGGATTCAGAGGGAGCAAATATGGTAAATAAATTTATGTTACATGAAAAATTGAATGTTTTAGATCCTTCTTGTTTGAATTATAATTTGAATTTGAAAATGCATGAAAATCCAACATTAAAATTACTTAACAAAAATAATCTAACTAATAATAACTTAATTAATTCAAATATAACTAAAATTGGCCAAATTAACTCAAACCTTACTCAAGACTCAGATCTATTTAATCAATATATTCAAGATAATTCGAATCAAAATAATAATTATCTAAAATTAACTAATAGTAAACAGAACTTAACTAAAAATTTAGAAAGTAAAAACAAGAAATTAAACTATAAATCAAACTTTAGAAAACTAGAAAAACAAAATAATGTTTTAAAAAATAAAATTAATAAATTAAAAAACATTATTAATAATTTTATAAATTCACAAAATCTAGATTTAAATTATAAATCAAACCAAATTTAAAACAAAACATTCATAAACTTAATTATAATAATGTACCTTTTAATTATTAAACTAAATAATAATAATAATAATAATAATAATAATAACAACAATAACAACAATAACAATAATAATAACAATAATAATAAATAAATATTAAATAATAACAATAATAAAACAACAGAGCTAAATAATAATAATAATAAATAATAACGATAGTAATATTAAATAATAACAATTCAAATAAAAATAAAACAACAATAACAAAACGAGAATATTAATAAACAATTTGTATCATGAGTTATTTGACTTGCCATGTTCATGCATACTTATCTATTATTTAACATGTCATGTATGTTTTCTATATGCTACTAGTTTAGAACGGTTAGTTAAAAAGGTTTACCAAACTCTAACAACATAGCACCGGAATGGATTGGGATGATAGTACGTCAAGGAAACTTTGTCGAAGGCATGTCTAGGCTGAATATGGAATTCTACCTGGTGCACTAGACTTAGTGGATCTGACCGAAGCTACCCCAGTTAAACATGAGCTAGTTAGACCAAAGCTTAGTATTAAGTTTTTTGGGCAGGAATAGTTTGGAAAGTCTTTGTTGGTGCAATATCCCTTAGGTCAAGGTTGACCTGGTTAACCAAGCTTGAGTCTTGGTTTGGGTTTTGATGTTTGGCAATATATTGAGTTTAGATAATATGGAAAATGCAGGTGCAATTGTTCATTTGGGGGGAGATTGTTGATGCAATTCCCGTTTGGTCAAGGTTGACCAGTTGAGATGTAAAGGAGAGTCAAGTAGGTCAAGGTTGACTGGATACTTGACTGGAAGTCCTGGTGAGTGAAGCTAGGCAGAAGGAAATCCTGGTGAGTGAAGTCAGGTGAAAGACCTAGTGAATGAAGCTAGGCAGAAGGAAAATCCTGGTGAGTGAAGCCAGGTGAAAGACCTAGTGAGTGAACCTAGGCAGAAGGAAAATCCTGGTGAGTGAAGCCAGGTGAAAGACCTAGTGAGTGAAGCTAGGCAGAACGGAAGTCCTGGTGAGTGAAACCAGGCACGAGGTAATCCATATGGATCAAGATTGATCGGACATCTGGTGTTGGAAAGTCCAAGTAGGGTAATGGAGGACCGGACACTTGGCACAAAGAGAAAGTCCAGATGAGTCAAAAGTTGACCGAAGTCTTAACGGTCGTAAGTCCAATAGGGAGTTGGCATGAAACTAGGAAGTTCGGACGTAGTAAACTTCTGAAGACCATAACTTTTGACTCGGATATCGGAATGAGGTGATATCAGATGTGAAACGAAGCTAATTTCAAGCTCTACACATATTTCTGCTTCCCAATCGATTGGCTGATCGATTGGGGGGTTGAATCGATCAGTGGATCGATTGGTTGACGCGAATTTATGCAGAAATGGGCTGAATCGATTGGGTAATCGATTGAAACTTCTCCAATCGATCGGTCGATCGATTGGAAGAGTTTCTGAGCAAACAGTAGGCTTCTGAATCGATCAATTGATCGATTGAAGCCTCCAATCGATCGGTGGATCGATTGGAGCGCTGGAAATCGCTCGAGAAGCCTTGAATCGATCGGGCAATCGATTCAAGGCGATTCCAGAGAGCACAGAGGTGCTCTGGATCGATCGGTCGATCGATCCAAAGCCTCCCCAATCGATTGGGAGCAATCCAATCGATTGGGATTCGACCGTTGACGCAAATATAGACGTTGGCGAGCGTTTTCTTCGACATGGCTTCCTCTCTTCTCCACAGCGATCTTTATTTCCTCACAGCCAGTTCTTGAAGGTTCTTGGAGGCGCATCCAAGTCAAGAGGCGATTTGCAACAAGAAGAAGAAGAAGCTAGGGTTTTTCATTGTAATCTTGTAAGATTCATTTGTATTTTGCTTCTTTCTTTCTCATTGTTGTATTGTGAGGTTGTAAGGCTTCTCCGCCTTCGGTAGTTACCGAGAAGGAGTGTTTTCATAGTGGAGGGTGTGTGAGTGTGTGGATCCTTGGATTAGTCACCTCTTGTGAGGTGGATACCAAGTAAAATCCATTTGTTAGCATTGTTGTAGTGTTTCTTGTATTTCCGCTGCACATCTTTGAAGAAACAAGCAACGTCAAGCACGAAGATCGCACCGAGCTATTCACCCCCCCTCTAGCTACATTTTGGTCCTAACAGTCTTCAGCAAGTGTTCTAATAATATTCAAGTAGGTCATATGTCTCGCCACTGAACTAAAACTTATCCTTAGGACGCCTACTTGATTAACCCAAAGCTAAGCTTGAATCTAACATGGGTTCAATAACCTTTTTCAATAAAATCTAATTCAAACTAAATTAATTCAAATTCAATTTAATTCTAACTAAATTCAAACTTAATTCAATTCTAACTTAATTCAAACCCAATTCAAACCTAATTAAATTCAAGCGTAATTTAAACCTAATTCAAACCTGATTTAATTCTAACTTAATTCAAACCTAATTAAATTCAAGCGTAATTTAAACCTAATTCAAACCTAATTCAAATTTGATCCAAACCAAATTATTTTAAAAAACTTAATTAAAATTATTTTTAAAACTTAATTAAAATTATTTTTAAAACTTAATTAAAATTATTTAAAAACTTAATTAAAATTATTTTAAAAACTTAATTAAAATTATTTTAAAAACTTAATTAAAATTATTTTTAAAAAACTTAATTAAAATTATTTTAAAAGCTTAATTAAAATTATTTTTAAAACTTAATTAAAATTATTTTTAAAACTTAATTAAAATGATTTAAAAACTTAATTAAAATTATTTATAAACTTAATTAAAATTATTTTAAAACTTAATTAAAATTATTTTTTAAAAAAAACTTAATTAAAATTATTTTAAAACTTATTAAAAACTTAATTATTTAATTATTTTAAACTTAATTTAAAACTTAAAATTAATCAAAATTATTTTAAACAATAAATAAATTAATTTAACTTTAACCTTTAAAAAGTAATTAATTAAACTTAAATAATCATACTAAATTGAAACTAACTTTTAAATTATGTTTAAACCAATTATTAATCTAACAATCAACCTACAACCATAGCAATTAAAATTAATTAATAATCATTGAATTTTAAAATTAATCCTTTATTAATTAGTTAATAAATTTAAAATCAGTAAACTAAATATTAGTTCAAATAATGTTACCATTAATTAATCATTCATTTGAACCCAAAATTAATTTAAGTTAAACTAAAAATTCAATTTAAGTAAAGTCATCTCACACAATTACAGGATTACCATACTTGAAAATTTAGAATAAGTGAGATGCTAAGAAAATTAAAACTTAAACTATTTTCTTAAAAAAGATTTTGAAAACTTATAAATCTATTTTCTTATGAAATATTTTTCAAATCTTGATTGATGATTGATTGAGTGTATTATATATATAATTATTGATATTCACCGCCTAAGTCTTTAGAACCTTAAGTCAATCATGACCCTTAGACACACATAGAAAAATCTTTCTTGTGGGTAACAAGGATATCTAAAAAATAGTGTCCAGTTAAGGGGGAGAGACTTGGTTGAAGGACATATTTTTTATTCAAAATAATGCTTTTGAAAACATATTCTTAAAAAAAAAAAGTTTCATAACACTCTTTGAAAATTGCTTGATAAAACCTCTTTACAAATCTTTTTGAAAAATATCTTAAAATCTCTTAAACAATTATTTTTTACTATATATATATATATATATTACTTTTACAAAATTCTTCTTCAAGCATTATCTTTTCAAAATCATATTTTTCAAACTAATACTTTTTGAAAAATACATTGAAAATTCCTCTAAAACTTTATGTTTCATATTTTGAAGAATTCTTTGCAATTTTTTTTTGAATATTATGACATTCATATCTTAGTAAACCAGTAAGAAAAAAGAATTTTTAACAAAGTCCAAGCCTTGGAATATCTTTGTAAAATCCTTGAAAATATTTTTAGCCTTGAAATATTTTATATTTATTTTGAAAATGGTATTGAACTCAGATTTGAAATACTCTTTGAAAAGAATGCTTGATAAAAATGCTTTACAAATATTTTTGACAAGTATTCTTTAAAAATATTTTGAAAGAAATTCTGAGAAATTTTGCAAGCATTAAGTCTTCTATACCATGTTTTTCCAAAACTATGTTAATCTTGCAATGTATTTTCAAAAAATATTCTTGAAAGATTTCTTGACACATTATTTGAAATCAACTTTGAAATACTTTCAAAAGTATCTTTAATTTTACTGCATTTTCCTTGAAAATTTTTGGAATTTTTTTTAAATTAATATTTGATGCATGTTCACTTAGAAAAATACATCTTATTATTGTCCTTCAAAAGGATGAGAGAATACCTTAGAAAATATCTTTGAAATATGTTTAAAGGTATTCCATCATTGTTGGTGCAAAACCTTGGGATCCTTAGCAATTAAAAGACATTTATGAAGGGTTCTTTTTGTTGTATGACAAAAGGGGGAGAAAAGGGGTTTAATTTAGAAATCTAAATCTTTTTGAATTGACCTAACTTAAACATATTTATCAAACATCAAAAAGGGGGAGATTGTTGGTGCAATCGACCTCCAAGGTTTTAATGTCAGACAAATATGTTTAAGTATGTTTAAGTATGGAGCTTGATCAAGGGAAGTCCTAGTTGTAGGCTAGGCAAGGAGGGAAATCTCGATATATCGTGGAAGCCAGGTGGATAGGTCTGGAGGACTTGATCCCTGGGTAGCCGAATACTGAGTCCTAGTTGTAGGCTAGGTAAGGAAAATCTCGGTATGTCGTGGAAGCCACGTGGATAGGTCTGGAGGACTTGATCCCTGGGTAACCGAATACTGAGTCTTGGTGAGTGAAGACAAGTTGAGAAAACCCTAGGGGGTGGTAACCTTAGGTAACGAGAAGTCTTGGAGGAGTGAACTTCGAGCAAGGTTGATCGCACGCGGTCGACCGGACCAGTGGATCTCAGTAAATCTAAGTTTAGGTTTACCATTATTTTTTGTATTACTATCATTGCTGTTGGCTAATATGGGATTGCAGGAAAAGTCTTAGTGGATCAGGTGATCAGACACTGAGCAAACAAAAGACCAAACATGTCTGGAGGATCATGTTTGGCAGGTAAGTTGAGGTATGCAACTGGAAGAACGACAGTGAGGTCGGGTTCCTAAAGGGAACAACATAAGGTCGCTGATCCAACTGAAGAAACCGGGAAGGTTTCCAAGTTGAGATCAAGACAGTTCTACTGCTGTCTTTTATATTACTCATTCATTATTATGCTGTGTGCTAACATCTGTGTTGCAGGAAGTTTTTGTTCTAACACTATGCTGCAGGTCAGACTGGATCGGTCGACTGAACCAGCGGTTCAGTCGACCGAACAAAAGCATAACAGAAAGCAAATGACACAGATTAAATCAAAGTCAAAATCCGATGAATACCTGATCGGTCGATCGAACAGTAAGATCGGTCGACCGAACCTGATGACTCAACAAAGCCAGCTCGTCAACACCGATCAGTAAGCAAAGGAAATAAGCTGATCGGTCGACCGAACCTGGGGATCGGTCGACCGATCCAATCAGCATTTATTCAACTTTAATTGATGGTCTCAGCAGAATCACGACGAACAAGGAAGGAGCATGTTCGGTCGACCAAAAAAGGGGTTCGGTCGACTGAACCATTAAAGACCAGTAAAAGCAAAAGATCGAGCCAGCTTCGAACTTCAACTAGGAAGGAAGGGAGCGGGTTCGGTCGACCGAACAGAGGGATCGGTCGACCGAACCTCCAGTACACCTATAAATTCAGACTCGAAGACAAAGGCCAGTACAACAACTCTTTCTGATCAATTCTGGTGCTACTCTGTAAAGCTACTCGTGCAACAAAGCTCTATCAACACTGCAAGCTACTTCGCCAAATAGTACCGACCGAGCTATGTCTTTCAATTACTTGTCGGTATATTTAATTTTAGCTTGCATTGTAATTTCATTTAAGCAAGATAGTAGGGTGTTACTATCTTGCTTTATTGTACGATTCACTTCTTTCCAAGGACTTCGGAAAGAAGGTGCAGTCAAGGACTGCGGGCCTTCGAGTAGGAGTCGAGTCAGGCTCCGAACGAAGTAAATACATTGTCTCTTTTTCTTATTTCCGCTGCACGACTTTGGTTTCAAAATACGAAAAGATTAGGGATAAAAACGGGGCTCAGGAAAGCCTGTTTAGGCTACCCCATTTTAACGACGAAAAGTTGAATTTTTATTTTTATTTTTTATTTTCTTTCTTTTTCTCCTTTTCCTCTCTTCCCATCGCCGTTTCCTTCCCCCGCGTGCTCGCGCCCCCTTTCCTCAACCGACCCGTGCCCTATGGTGCCGACGCCGCCCCACCGACGCGTCGCCGCAGCCCTTCCCCGCCGGTTCTCCTCCTCCGATATAAAAGCTGTGGCTGAGGGTTTTTGCAACCCTTCCTTCTCCTCTTCCCCTTCTTCTATGCCCTAGATTTTTGCCGCCGGTGACCTTTGAGCCATCGTCGACCAATTCTTCCCTTCCTCCTCCGACAACCACTTCTCACCACTGCCGAACCCCTCATCTGCCGGTGCCCATTGCTGTGGAGATCATAGCGATGGGAGATCCTAGCGACACCGCCCTTCCTCTCTTCAGATATGCGTGCCGAGGCCGAACTCCCACCGTGCCCTAGCCTCTATTTCCGACGCCGGTAAGGGCTCTACCACGGCTGGCCAGTCTCTCCCAGCAGCTTCGCATCAGAGCAACCTCACTTTCTGCACGAAGGAGCCGAGCCCTTCTTGTTCCTGATTTTTCAGTTGATCTTTGTCTTGGTTTATGCTTACATTTCTTGATCTTTTCCTTGTATAGGGGTTTAGTTCCGATCTGGCTCTGGGAACTAGGCGTTCTATCAAATTCCAGCCACAGGAAAGTGTTTGATGAAATGCCTTGAGTTCTTGTCTTCTCTGTTTGTGCCGGGTCAACTGTGAATTGGTGGGGAAGCTTCATTTTTTTTTCTCCACAGCAAACTTTGAATTTCTTCATCAAAGGGTGTGAATTTGTTTTGGATCAAGGTAAGCTAAGTACGGAGTTTTTGGTTGCATTTATGTGATAGATGGATGCATAAGGATTTATATCATATTATGTTGGGGATAATGGGATGTTATGGATGATTGGATTTGATTAGTGTATATTGATTTTAGAAAATGTCCATGATTAAATTGGTTAACTCATGAGTAGGACTGAAGTGAAGAATTGTGAATTTAGTTAGACCTAATTGGATTAAGGGATTAGGTTAATTATTTCGATTAAGGTTTTTGCCTAAGTAGATTGGGGAGTTATTTAACTATTTGCTACCTATGTAATTAGCTAAATATATTATGTGATCACAGGACTCTGATTCGAGACGAGCATCTCGACGTCGGATTTGGACTGAATTGGACCTTCCTATTGGAGGCGGGTACCTTGACTTATCTTTGATATAGTCATGTTGATATGTTTAGTAGGTTATAACCTTTAGTAATAATTATGTTCGCCCTTGTTTTGGTTGGTCACTACCTGATCTGTTACATGCTTGTTTGCTTTCTTGTTATGCATTTTATGTTAGTACCCACATGATTGTATATATGCTCATAGAGGTAGTGACATACCATGCCTTATTGTGCTCAGGACCTAGGTTTTTGATACCTTATCTGATCTGTGTACCTTTGATTTAGTTCATTGTCCTATGGTACACATTTTATATTTATATATGGATATCGCTAAGTTGTACAGGATATTGCCATGTTTAGTGTCATGCATCATCTTGCATGATTGCATGCTGTGCGATAGTTTGCTCCATTATTGTCGAGCACATCACCAGTTACATGTATCTGTACACACCACCACTCATGGGTTAGTGGTATATCAGACAGGTGTGTGGCAGTTCTGTTGTTTGGCTCTGTTGGTCTGGTGACTCGGCGTGGTAGCCAGCAGACAATTCCGCTCTGTTTGGCTCCGTTGGTTTAGTGTAGCGGTGTGGTAGCCGGCAGGCAGTTAGACTTTGTTTGGCTCCGTTGGTCCGCTCATGGGTAGTGTGACGCAGCATGGTAGCCAGTAGAGATTCCTCCCCGTCATCGTGTACTGGGAGATGAGAGCATTGAGCTCCCCCATTTATGATTTGGGGTAGGAGGATAGGTATACTCCGACAGTATCCCGTCCACTCGGTCACTCATCAGGAGCAGTGACGGCAGAGTGCGCGGTTGTCACAACCCTACCCACTCGGTCTCACCATTGTGTGTGAGATGGCTGACTAACATCAGGGGTGACCATGACATTTGCATCATATGCATGATACATTTATTGCTTGTGTTTGCTGCATTTACTTGCTGCATTTATATGGATGTATATGATTGACATGCATACAGGATTTATGATACTCTCGGTCTGACGACCTGACTATTCTGATAGGAGGCCCTGGTGAGTACAGTTCTCTTCAGCCTTTTCCTATTGTGCATCGTTCAGCTTTTGTCCAGGAGACTGTACTCCATAGTTATTACTATACATGTCAACTGGTATCTGCTGAGTTGTTGAACTCACCCCCGTGGACACTATCTTTTTCAGGTACCAGGTCGTTATGGAGTCGCTTGGAGTATCCTGTCTGTCAGTCCCCACGTCACATCAGAAGACCTGTCTCCGTTTTTGTTTATTTGTATTTTGGTAGATGAATGTGTGTATTTGGCTTTGTGTTCTGGTTTTATTTCCGGAGTGTTATGTTGTTGTGTGGTGTAAGCCTAGTCGGCTAGCAGTGTTTTGTTTTGTTTTGTATGGGCTTGTCTTTATGTTTTTTTTTCGCTGTGTTGGTTTTGATTACAGCCGAGTGGGTTGATAAAAAAATATATAACTGCGTGGTTATTGTTATATTTGTCAAGCCGTGTAGGCTGAGATTATTAACTGCGTGGTTGTGTATATAATCCAGCCGCATGTAGCTGATGTATATTTTGTTTGTATTTACGCTTCAGATTGTCACTCGTACAGGGGAGGTGCTGTCGAAATTTCTTCGGACAGAGACTTTCCCAGGGCGTGACAATTACTAAGTTATTTAGCTAAATTAGCTATTTTTTTTTTCAAAACTTAGCTATTTTACAAAGGTTAAAAGATAAAGTTTAAAGCAAAATTATCTATGTTTTTAAATTTAAAATCCCCTGAGTCAATCTGACTTATGTTTTTATTCTTTCTTGTAATTTTTTTGTATTTATGATTATTTGATCTATGATTATGTTTGATGAATGCCAAAGGGGGAGGGTTAGGTGGTTAAGTTAGAACAATAAAATATCAAATCTAACTTAAAACCCTGATAATACAGGTTAGGTGGTTAAGTTAGAACAATAAAATATCAAATCTAACTTAAAAACCTGATAATGCTTGTTTTACTTGCATTTATTTTACACTAACTCAACCAGGTTGTCATTGCATCAAAAAGGGGAATATTGTTGATGCGGTTAGCACTAACGGTCTAACTCAAGTTTTGATGAATGACAAAGAAGGTTAAGTTAATTTCATTTGTGATCTAACACTCTGACCGAGTGTGCAGGAGAAGTCTAGACAGGTTGACGGGCTGACCAGATGTCTGGCACGAAGCCCAACTAGGTCGACGGACCAACCGGATAGCTGGTACGAAGTTCAAATGGGTCGACCGGCTGATCGGACGTTTGGCACGAAGTCCATCTAGGTCGACAGCCTGACCGGATAACTGGCACGAAGTCCGGATGGGTCGAAGGGCTGACCGGACGTCTAACAGGTAAGTGAAGATAAGTCACTAGAGGGGAGTGATTGTGAGGATGCGTTTCCGGGAAGGGAACTTAGGCTCCGATCCAACTTAGAATCATTTTGGAACTCTAAGTTGAGATCTTGACTAGATTCTGATCTCGGTGAGACAGAATCTAATTACTATTTTACTTATCTATAAATTGTGCTAACATTTTGTTTTGCAGGATATAATTTATACTTGCCCCGGACTAACATTTTCGTGCAGGAAGGAGATTGCTGGAAAACAAGGGTCCGGGCGTTCGGAGGCAAGTTTTATCCCTATCGTCGCCTTGCCACGTGGAGCTCGCTGGGCTCGGCTACGTCACATTTAGGGCACCCTGAAGGGATCCGGGTGCTTGAACCTCCTATATATGGAGGGTCAAGGGTTGAGCAAACTTAACAACTCACAATCTGCTCTTCTGTGCTCCTGCGACGCTGCGAAGGCTCTCCGACTACAAATGTAGAAGAGAGCCACCTTTTGGGAGAGCCTTACAAACCTTAGACATTGCCCTCTCGTATGTATTTAGTGGAGTTTCACAAGTATTTTTTCCATCACTTAAGCTCCTTTTTTATCTTGTTTATCCGTTTAGTATCCCATAGGCCCAAGGAGTCTTTTGTCTCTCTCTTGGCCTATTAACTAGTACCTCTTCTTGTCTCTATATCCTTCCAATTTTATTAGATGTCTTCATGTTCACTTTTGTCAGTTTGACTTAGGTGGTGATACCTTTTTACTCTTTTTGGCTTCAGACTTCAAATCTTTGAGTCCAATTTATTTTTTCCTTTCTTGACCTCAATGCTTAGATGATAATTTTAGTGTTAATTTGATGTTATTAATTAATTTTAGAATTATTTTATTGAATAATATAAAAATTTTTATATGTTTAATCAGGTGATAAATATGAATAAAAGTTGGATAATGATTGAGAATTGAATTGAGCTTGAATATATAAATAGGTTAAATCAGTTTTTAAATATGTCACAGAATAATATGATAAGTTTAAATTTATCCATAATTCATTGTCCATGTCGAATGTGTGGCAATTTGTTTAAATATGAGTGGGATTATGTTCGAGGACATCTTTATAGGTGGGGATTTGATAAATTGTACAAAGTTTGAAACTTTCAAGGAGAAGTTGCTACATCATCTATTCATATAAATATTGTCAATAAAGATGAACATGTTTGTGGTTTTGAAGAAATGTTTACTGATTTAAAAAATTTAGAAAATATCAGTACTAGTGGACCTCAATTAGATGATATTAATGCAGATGATATTACAGGAAGTTATACTTCAATGTTTAAAGAAACACAAAAAGAGTTGTATCACACTTGTACTAATTTTTCTGCATTCAGTTTTTTGGTCAAGTTAATGCTTGTGAAGGTGTTAAATGGGTGGAGCAATAAATTTTTTTATATGTTACTTCAATTATTGTAAGAGGCATTTCCCAAACCGAATGTGATTCCAAATTTTCATTATGAAGCAAAAAAATATTAAAAGAGTTAGGATTGACATATGAGAGATACATGCATGTAAGAATGATTGTATATTATTTATATGTAAGCACGAGAATAAAGATATATGTCCAGTGCACAAGGAGCCTTGATACAAGTATGATGGGATGAATAAGAAAAGAATGCTCAGAAAATTGTGTGATATTTTCCTTTGAAGCGTAAACTTAACCGATTGTTTATTGTTAAACATACAACCAAGGATATGAGAAGATATAAAGAAAAGAGGGTTGAAACAAATGGTGTATTAAGACACCTAGTAGATAGTGAATATGGAAAGAATTTGACACTTCACATGAAATATTTGCTAGTGATCCATGAAATATTCACTTAGGGTTGACTACTGATAGTTTTAATCCGTTTGGAAATATGTCAAATGCTTATAGTATATGGCCTATTATATTTGTGAATTATAATTTACCACCATGAAAAATGATGAAGACATCATACTTGATAATGTCTCTTTAATTCCTGGGCCTAAATCACCTGGGAAAAGATAGATGTATACTTACAACCTTTGATCAATGAACTGAAGGAGCTATGAGATGATGGGGTGGAAGCATAGGATGCATCAATTGAACAAGTATTTCAATTACATGCTGTTGTGATGTGAATCATTCATGACTTTCTAGCATATGGAATAGTATCTGGATGAAGCATAAAGGATTATAAAGCATGTTCTGTATGTATTGATGAAACAAAATCTCAAAAATTATGGAGTAAAATATGCTACAGATGTCACCATCGATTCTTGAATGTGCAACACTCATGGAGTAGAAATAAAAATTTCAATGGAAAGGTTGAACAAGAAGGACCACCACGAAAACATAATGGTTATGAGATTTTAGCACAGTTAGATGCACCCCAAGTGACATTCAGTAAGGATCCTATATTAAGTAAAAAGTAGCAACGATCTTTGCATGATACAAATTGGGTAAAGAAGTTTATATTTTTTTAGTTAAAGTATTGGCCAGATTTAAAGTTGAGACATAATTTAGATGTGATGCACATCGAAAAAAAAATATCTGTGATGCTTTGGTTGGCGCATTATTTAATATAGATGAAAAGTCAAAGGATACATTTAAAGCAAGGTTAGACTTGCAGGATATGAGAATTAGAAGTGAATTGCATTTAAAGAAAGTTAGAGATAAATTTAATAAATCATATGCAAGTTACACATTGACATTAGAAGAAAAACGTGAATTTTGTCAATTTTTAAAATCCGTGAAGTTTCTTGATCGATATGTTGCTAATATATCTAGAAATGTGAATGCAAATGATGGAAAGTTACATGGACTAAAATCACATGATTGTCATGTCTTGTTACTAATATCGGAAGTAAGTTTTTACATTATGTAATTTTACTATTTATATTTCATTATACAATTATAACATAATTATTTATTTATGTAGCAAACATTTACAACTTCTGTCACATTAAGTTTATTCAAATTAACTTCTCCAATATCATGAGCGAGATTTTTCACAGTTATTTAGGGATAGAATGATAAAGGTAAAGAATTTAACAAATTTAGAAATCAAAACGAGTTATATTATTTAACAAACAGACTTGATATTGAAGTTCAACTATATGATGCCTGCATTGTAAATGGTATTCGATACTATTCAAGGTCCCGTGATTCTCGCAGAACTACTCAGAATAGCGGGGTTAGCGTACCATCATCTAATGATAGTGACAATTTATATTTTTTTGGAGTGTTGAAGGATGTTGTTCAACTATTTTACTCTTTTAGATATAAAGTACAATTATTCTAGTATGAATGGTTCCAACATAATCAGAAAAAAATGAATAGTTGAAGAGTTTGATCTATTATCTATTGACACTTCTAAAACATGGTACACTGATAACCCATTCATTTTGGCCAACCAAGCAAACCAAGTTTATTGTTTAAATGATATAAAGCGTGGAGGCCATTAGAAGGTAGTGTAAAAAGTTCAACACTGAGAAATATACGAAGTAACTGAAGTTGATGAAGTATCTGAAGAAATTGAATCAGGAAATAATTTCAATATTGAGACTAACCAAGATAATTCTTATAATGAAGCAACTTTAGTAGTTGGTGAAGAATTAGAGATATCTCAACTTTGTAGATTAGATGTTGAGCATCAACATATAAATACGTCAAATGCACAAGTGGAACTAGCTAGGGATGCTCAAAGTTTTTCTTAACGATGAGGATGAAGATATTGAAATTGATAGTAACGCAGATGATCAATTATCTCTTTCAGATGATAGTGGTGATTAATTTTTATGAACATAGTAAATATGTTTTTCTTCATTTTTAATTTATTACTTGTAGATACTTATATATGTTGATGCATATTTATTAATTTATATATGATGAATATGTGACAACCATGCCACCCAAGAGGATTGAGCATTTATTAGTTTTGGAGATACCTGCAGATGATAGTTCTTCCTATGGTTAGTTATTTTATATTTAATTTACAAAAGTTTTATTTAGATATTTCATTTGTTAATTGTTAACACTATTGCATTTACAGGCTGACCCCTATGTAGGGAGACACGTGACACACATTCCGATCAGCTGCAACGCCAGATCAGTGATCGAGGTAGATTGTCGTTACTTTCCATCAGAGCGATGGACATCCCATTGGCCCTAACGTAGCTTCATTTATGACAGAGTTAGGCCTCTCGGTAAATAAGTTTGCTCTCTTACAAGCTAAGAGTTGGAAATACATCCTCGCTGAGAATAAAAGGATAATATACTATCGACTATCAGTAAGTATAAGTAATTCAACATATTTATAACCACTCCGTTATTACTAACCATGTGCAAAATAAATTTATTTTTTCAAGCTGTTTTTGATATAAGTTTTCAAGAGGGTTCATCATCAATGATGAAGGAAATATACCGATTGATCAGTGCACGATATAGAGATAGTAGAACTAAAGAGCATTGCCATTATAAGAAGCTATCGTACCTTCCTCCTACTGAGTGCCGACAACATATTCCAATTGAGTTCTATGAGACTCATGATGATTGAGACTACATGTGTGCTCTGTTTGAATCTGAGGCATTTCAGGTAACTCATTCTATAACAAATGTCTTATTTATACAAAAATTTAATTATTTGTTCTATAACTATTGTTTTATTTATACAAAATTTTGTATTGTAGAAACGATCTGCATTAAATACCGAAAATCAAGGAAAACTCCCATAAAATCATTATGGAGGTTCTAAATCATTCATCAAGTATAGTTACAACGGTGTAAGTGTTACTTTTATAGTTATCGTATATTGTTTGTTGATTAAAATATTAACACATTAATTTTTTCAGGCTGATCAGTCACAAAGAAAAGATCGGATTATTGTCTTTAATAAAACTCATTATAACTTAGAGAAAGGGTGGATTGGGGACACGACAAAAATTGCATATGTATGTTATGACCTTATTTAGTGAATTTATTCTTAACTATGCATAATTATTTTTTATAATATTTTTAACATATTTGTTTTTTATAGGATGATATGGTGAGACTACGTGATGAGTTTATTCTATCACAAAATCTAGAAGGGGGCATCGATGTAGTCCAAATTATAAATACAGTTTGTGATCAGGTCCACGATAATATTAAATAACTGCAGATATAATTTTCACTTTTTTTATAGTAATATGTAGTTTCTTTTGAAGAAACTTATAGACTTCCATAACTATCTTATCTGCTAGTGAAGAGTGGTTTGTTTCACATAGTGCATAAATAGGTGCAATCAATTTATATCCTTTTAAAGTTGTATTTACATCAGTCATGAGAATTATGTGTCGACTTATTATTATTATTTGAATTTGGAGAATCTAGTAACTTTAGACCCTAAATGTTCAAATTGAATTTTCAACTAAAATAGTGATTAGATTGTTGTATTCATTTTCTCAATTTATTCACTCGAGCCACTTACTTTGATTTGCAGGAGAGCTTTTGAAGCTCTTTCAAATTCATGCTTTTCTTATATCTATATTTCATTATCATTTTATTTTTCAGTATATCTACATTTCATAATCATCTTATTTGGTTGCTATTTACTATTGAGTTAAACTCTTATCCACATGCTCAATATATCATCATATCATATCATATGTTTTATTATCTTCAAAATTTTATATCAAGTCCTCGGTACTAGGTCTAGATACATCAGAGAACTTGGAAGTGGGCTGAAGCCAGTTAGGTCAACTTCTTCATATGCCACCTCCTTATACAGATCAACTAAGGCTACATTGCGTAAAAGATTTAATCCACCCAAGACGAGTTAGCGAACACCAGAGTTTATTTAGCAAACACCCAAGATGAGTTAGCATCAATGAAATCAAGGCAAGATATGTTTGAACAAATTCTTAACCGATTGACACCTGGAGCATTGGATTCTTTGATCCATGATTCATCTTTAGCCCCACCTCCTCCTCGGTCTTAGACTTTGATGTTGTGGACTTTGGATATGACCATGATGTTGTTCTGGACTTGTTTTAAACTAATTTGGATTTTTGGTTATGAACTTGTTTGAATTGTTGGTTGTGAACATGTTTTGAACTTGGTTTGTGAATGTTGTGATTTTATTTGTGTTGAAGTATGAGTTTTTTTTGTTGAAGTATTAGTTATTTGTTAGTGTATTTGTGAATTTGTTGTTATAGTTATGATAATTGGTATCTTTGTAAATCTATATACAGAATATGAAGAAAATAATTTTTTTTTTAAAAAAACAGTGGTTAGCAATGAATTCGGCTAATTTTGTCACTAAACTTACTATTAGCGACTAAATAGCACAATTTCACCACTAACCATGCTGATATATCGATAGTACTGTTTGTGACAAATTTGGTTGATTTCACCGCTAGCCACTCTAGTTAGCGACCAATTTGGCTTATTTCATCGCTAATCACTCTGATATATCGCAACTATCGTAACTGTTTGCGACAAATTCGACTGATTTCGCGGCTAACTACTCTGGTTAGCGACGGATTTGGCTTATTTCATCGCTAACCACTATGGTTAGCAACAAATTCTGCTGAATTCATCGCTAAACGTCCAAATATTTTGTGACAAAATATTATGTGTTAGACGATGAAATAATCAAATCGTAGCAAAGGTGTTAGCGATGAGATAAAATATAATCATCGCTAACATTAATTTTTGCGACGTATTATTTAAATCGTCACAAATGTTTTTTGACAAAATTATATTATTTAGTGACGCATTGTTTCACTTCGCTAAAATATTAGCGACGAAATTAAAAAATTCATCACTAATATATGTTTACGAGAAGCTTATAATGATAATCCTAACGATGAAATTTTATCATCGCAAATATTTGTTAGTGTTGATAATACATGTATTAGCGACGAAAAGTTTCATCATTAAATATCTATGTTCTTGTAGTGTAGACTAAGGGTTGGATACGGAAAAGGTCGATAGGATGGTCACAAGTTTGAAGGGTTGGATACTTACCAAAGGAAAAGAAAAATGGGATTGTGATAGGGGAAGGTATGAAATTTCTTAGAAAAATCACATCAGATAGATAAATTAAAAAATAATTTTTTTATAAATTATAATTTTATTATGAAACTATTTATCTAGACGAATTAGCAAAGATATTTATATATGGATGTGATTTATTTGCTAAGAATAATTATTTTATTCCTCATTTGTGATTTATTTGCAAAGATAAAGAGGGTTTCCATTTTTTTTTATATCCCGAGAGTTATCTATATTGTGTGTCATTTGCCCATTGAAACTTCTTGCCCTTTTGTTAAATACAATTGTCTATGCGCATGTTATCATTTATCTTCTATAATTTTTTTTATTATTACGTACTTTTTCATTGTATTTTTTATTTTCTTTCTCTGAATTAGTTAAAGATTATTATACTCCTGTTAAGCACCTCTTTCCTTCTGTTCCCATATTATAAGAAAAGAGATAAATTACCAAGTTAATTGCTTGTTTAATTATTGTATTAAGATCTCGGGGTCACTTATAATTTTTTCTTGTATAAAGAAAACTTGACTATTTAAAATTTACTTGTCTACCTTGCACTACTCGCTCATTAATATATATATATATATATATATATATATATATAGTTTTGTTAAAATACGGACGTCTGCATGCGGATTCATCCACGACATACAGATTTTGTTTTTTTTTATTTTTTTTTTTTGCTTTTTTTTTCACCTTCCTCGTTCTCCTCTCTCTCGTCATCGTGTGCATGTGCCAGCCTCGCCGGCCTCCTCGCCGCTGGCCGGCCGGGCACCACCCACCGGTCACCCCGCCTCCTCGCCTCCGGCCGCCCACCACCCGCCGACCACCCGCCGACAGCCAGAATCCCAGCCAAAATCCGACTGTGATTGCGGTAGCTAGCGTGGTGGCCAGATCGCGGCCGGATTTCTGTCGGATTCCGGTTGAAATCCGGCCAGAAATCGGATGGAGTCTGGTAGTGACCGGATTCCGGCCGCGATGGCGCCGTATTCAGGCCGCGATGGTGCCATCGTCATCGCGACCGCACCTGCCTCCGTCGCGATCGCGTCCGAACGCGCCCGCGTTAGGATTCCGACGAAGGTGCGTCCGGATTCCGGCGCGATCACGACCGGAATCCGGATGCGATCGCGCCGGAATCCAGTCGCCTGCCCAACACTGTCAATCGCCTGTATTGCGGCAGGCGGTCGGAGGCCGCCGGTGGTGGGCGATGGCCGGCGGCAGGGCGGGTGGTGGGCGCGCGACGTGAGTTGCTTCTCGGCGAAACGCGTCGAGAACGAACGAAGCAGGAGAAAAAAAATAAAGAAGAAAGAGAAAATTTTTTATAAAAAATTAATAAAAAAATGACATGACATTAAGTCCGTAGCAATCCGTAAATAATAGTCTGTAGCATATCATTTATTTATATATATATATATTTATATATATATATATATATATATATATATATATATATATATATATATATATAAAATACTTTATAATTCTGTAAAAAATAAAATTTACTTTATAATTATACAAAAAGTGAAATTTGTCACCCTCACAGTTCTCTATGATTGTTTCACAGAGTAAATTAAAAAATCAAGGTTAGCTATTACGAGAATAATTTCTTAATTTTACTAAAATTTAATCCTAACTAAATTCTATAAATATATAAATCTGCTATGTGACGGTAAGACCCTATGGTCTAGTGGTGAGGACATTGGACTATGAGTTTAGTAAGCAAGTTCAAAATTTATTTTACAATGATTAATCAAGTTAAATAATAACTTAATCTAAAAAAAATGAATATAGAATATTCATTACTTTTAAAAAAAATAAATATAAAATATTCATTACATATAAAATAAAAGAACAATGATATATTGAAGGAAAAAAATTGAAAAGTTGAAAGATAGATAGATAAAGTCATGGGGCCTCATAAAGTGTCTATTTTTAAATTTATCCTTAAATTTATTTTCTTTGTGCATATTATTTATCAAAATAAAAATTGACCAATTAATTACAGTTTTACCTTCTAGGGGAAAAAAAAAACAAACAAACAGAAAGCAACCTTTGCCTTTCCTCGTGATGCGAGACGTTCTTCCCGTTGGCTCTTGACCTTTCCTGGGCCCGAGACTTTCTTCCCGTTGCTACTTCGAATCCATCCTCTGATCCTCACTCTTTAATGCCTCCGCGGAGGAGACCAGAAACCGGAACCTAACGCGTAGCGGCGGTGGCGGCAACAGCCGAGGAGAGTAGGAAGAAGTGGTCATTGTGCGGGTGGGGCATTTGACTTAGTGCCGACCACATTTGGGCCTGGATTTCGTCCTCTCGCCTCTCGGTTTCCTAGGCGGTGGTGACTTTGCTACCCGATCCCTCATTTTCGTGCCGGCCACAAGTTCCCATTCCTCGATCTGTTTTTTCTCCAGTGTAAGCTCAGGGTTTGCTGTTGTTCGAACTGATGCTTTCTCTAGATTTCGGATGTATTTGTGTGGCTAATCATAGTGACGGATTGATTTTGCAGAGTGAACAAATCTCCCGCTATAATCTCTCTTGTGGGTAGGCACTCTTTTCAGCAACAATCATTTATGCTGGTTTTCATGAGGTTGAAGTAAATACAAGAGATTAGCTTTAGATGATATATGAATCCTTCTGGGACTTCATCTAGAGACTTCATTTTCCTGGTCGGCAGGATTAATGTAGCATGAAGTTTGTTGTTCTTGAGAATCATCTCCGATTCGGTTTGATGGAAGAAAATTAGCGAGCTGAATCAATGACAGGTGGCGCACAAGGAGGAAAGGCTGTTGATATCCGTAGAAATGACCATTGATAATCCCTCTGCAACAGTACAAGTTACTAGACCAAGCCAATCTTCCTTAAGCTCCAGATATGACACCTTTGCATGTCTCTGCTGCCAGCATAAATGGGGATGGTGATGACAGTGATCGATCCTATTTTGCTCCTCTGTAAGTTGATACTTCCCCTTATTTTTTTCATACAACATGAGAATCAGTAGAAAAACTTAATTATCTGAATTTTTATAGCTTTTTCTTAATAATTTCAGCTCGGACACGTTGTGCCATCATACCAGCTGCAAAGAAACCTTAACAACTTTCAAGATCCGCTTATTGTTTGAAGTTCTGAATGCTTGCTTACAAATTATGGGTGGGAGTGGGCTATATCAATCTACAAGCTTCCTCACCACATTGATACAAAGATTTTTTTTTTCTCTCTCACTCACCACATTGATACAAATATTATAATGATATATCTCACATTCTATCTGCAACTAGTTTGACCATTTGACTTGATAATTGTTTCCTTTTGACAATCATTTTGACTATATCAGTATCAAAGTTTGTATTGTAATTTGTTTGGGTGAATTTTGGATCATGAATTGTAAGATTCAAATAAAATTATTAAATATATTAAAAAATAATTCTACTTTGTTTGTAATTATTTTGATATTGGAAAATATGCAGATTAATACGATAATTTATTTAGTAAAACAAGCTGATAAGTTTGCATAGATTTTTTTTTTAGAACGGTGACAATGGATAATTTATTATCTATTTAATTTGTGTATTTGAAATGAAATGAACAATAGAAATTTTATCATCAAATGCTTTTGATATAGAAAAATCATCATTGGTTGGACTCTTGCCATCAACTGAGTCTTGAAAGCATCAATACAATCGAAGAGAAAAAAAGAGGTAGGCAACGATGATGCTACCTAACAAGAGACATGGAAGATAACTATGACATAACTATATCATTTACCAATAGTTTCTTCCTCAATGTCATTTTGTATATCCATGTCAGATGATTCATTAGTAGGTGTTGAGTCTAGTCTATTGTTGACTTTGTGTCTCTATGTGACAAGATCTTCTACTTCTATGTCACCATTGACTCTTGAGATTCCACTCTCTTTTACTTTAATCATAGAACATAAGGTTCATCTCTACTTTAAACTTTATAAGAATTTTGATTCAATTTTGAATATATTGGGTTTGATTTATTGCCTTATTGAGTTATAAATACTTTTAGTTCGTTGGATTTAACTTCCGTTGGATTTATATGAAATTAGATTTATAAGGAATCACTCAATCAAACCAAATCATCATAGTGAAAAACTATCAGCTAATATCACTTTAATCAAATGACAATTTTAGTCTACATTAATGGAACAATAAATACAATTTATGCAGGAGCTTTTTGTATTTGGCATGCATGTTATTGGTCACTTTAAATTCTCTTTCACAAGATGATATGCGCTTCTCTTGTTTTTTGCACTTAATTTACTCGTCTCTCCTCAATATCTTATTTTTTGCCTTCCTTTATAGGTTGAGGGGTTTGTGCGATCCATGCAGAAACATATCCAATCTGCTGGAAAACATGGGTTTTTCTCCAAAAAATTTGTAGGTCCTCGAGTTCATAAAAAGTTTACATGAGAAGATATGCTTTGTTTTCAAAAAGTAAAGCTTATCTGAGCAACATAAGCTTAGAAATAAAAAGAAACATTCTCCTTGGAACTTATTTTGATATGCTAAATTATGGTATGGCAGGATCCAATATCTACTTCGCTCCTCAAAATAAGCAGTATCCTGGTGAACCCTTCTGTGAAGTTATTCCAGATGATCTGAATGTCTATGGGAATTGATTCTTCTGATAAAATAATGCCATTGAGTGTTGAAGAAAGCGTAGACCTTGTTGCAAAAATCTATAAGCATACTCTGAAGTGTTATGAACGTTGAGATGAACTTTTTGTCCAGATTTCAAAGCAAACTCATAATAATCTTGATAGGTATCAGATCTAATCTCGCCAAAGGAATCTCAAAATACATGTAGAAATATATAATTGAGTTTTCAGATAATCTTGATAGGGACAAAGGAATCCTCAAAATGTTGAAATGTTCATTGTGCAGAAAGTCTCTAGAAAGCTTGGGAGCTATGTATATATGTGCCTCTGCCATGCCCTTAAGAAGGATATTGGAGCATTATCAGAATATGTTCATTATGTGGTTCATGGGTTGAACAATGAGTCTACCATACAAGCTCTTGCTTTGAATACATTCAACACATTGAAATGTTTTGTAGAGGAAGGACCTAGATTAACCATACCTGCATGCCAGGAGATTGAAGTTCTGTTGACTCGCAAAAAGCTTACAACAATAGTATTTTTTTCTTGACGAAACTTTTGAAGAAATATTTTTGACATGGCAACAACGGTTGCCGATGCTATGAAGGTAATAATTGATTCTTATCTTCTTTTCCATTTGGGAATTTTGCACCATTCATTATTTATATTTCAATCACACTTAACAATGTATGTAATGATTTCTTCTTGTTTCTGTTGTTTTATAAGCATGTTACATCTTTTGTTTGTTAGAAACATCAAGCAATAATTCAATTTAGCATTGGCATCATGCACAATTGAAAGTTAGATTATTTCTAAATTTGAATGGGGACTAAATCCATTTTTTCTAACAAGGATACACTATATTAGCAGTTTAACTGAGCTGAATGAATAAATAAATGAATGAAGGGCCATTGAATTACTAGCCATTCAGCCGATTGCGTTGTGGAACTGACAATTGCCTGAATTATGGCTAGGGAAGCATGTGTCAAGTTAATTATGTGAAGTGCTCTTGGCTTTGGCTAATTGTTGTGATATTTGATTTTCATATGTACTTGAAATATCTATATTGTTTATTTTAAGTTAATATGTGTTGTTAAAGTTGAAACATTCTTCTTGTAGGAACTTGCTGCAATTATTAAACTATCAGTGTATTCTAGTTTCAGTCTATTTGAGTGTCGAAAAGTTGTCAATGGTTTAAACTCTTCTGTTTGGAAATGGTAACTATTTCTTCAAAAAGATTTGAGTAATGTGAAAATTTTATTTATTAAATACAAACAATTATGTCCACTACTTTGATCATAACTCCCTCGATCTATTTTGTTATGCATGCAGAGGAAGAGATGATGATACTCAATTTACAGGTATATATTTGGAAATTATCGTGTTGGAAGAGATGTTGATTCTCAATTTACACTGATCTACAAAGAAGCAAGCAAGAAATCAATTATTCGGCGCTCCGCTTGGCTTTGATCTTAGCCACATCAAACTCACAAATCCATGTAAGTCGAAGCATAAAGTTCAAGTCTGACAATATTTATATATAATATGAATATATAATCGATCACTTAGCCACATCATAGTCAAAGTCTCTTCATGCACGCTAAGCAAAGTTTCTTTTGGCTAAGCAAAATGAAATCTATTCTTTTATTTCTTTCATAACAATTTTCAACACAACAGATATATTCTTTCTCCATGGGCATAAAACAATTGTACTTTTGGAGAAATACTTTAGGTGTGATATCTTTACCTTGCATATTCAATTATCAATGCAACCTTTCAAGCATTTGATAAGCATCTGAACAGGATGCAAGATCTCCTCTCCACTTTGTGATATTCATGGCTACAGCTTGAACTTTATTAAATTGGTATGCTTTATCCTTCATAGTATGCCTTTCTTCTCCCCTCATGCTCAAGAATTGCACCGCGAGCTCTCCAATCCTTTCGATAAGCTCTGCTTCTTCTTCTTACATGTTTGAAGCTGCTCGGGTTTAAGTTACACAGATCCCTTGAACCAAAATAACCAACTGGTCTTCATCCTCGGAAATTAGCCTTGAAGCCCCGAAATAAAAAACTTTTGCATTGTAATTTTCATGCTTGCAAGAGGATGTTGGCAGACTTCATATCTCTATAAAAGATTGGAGGTGAAGTCGAAGAGCATCAGCAGAATCACCAGCAGCCTTTAAGTGCACATCCAAAAGGGCTTTATCTATGTTCTTGTTGAGGATTAGATCAAGCAAGTTACCTTAAGGACAAACTCATAGACCAATATGGAAACTTGTTCTTTTAAACAACAGTCCAAGAGCTTGACTATGTGCCTATGGTTAACGTTGGAAAGAAAATGCATTTCTTTTCCAAATTTTTCTTTTCTTTTGTTTTTCATATATAACTCGATCTGGCTTCAATATGGCAATCAAATTGATTGTTTCCCATATCTCCTTTGTAATTAGTTCCAAATCCGTCTTATCGAGAATTCTGTTCTCAAATCTATTTGTTGCATTCTCTAATTCTTCTTTTGTAAAGATCCCGATGGAGTCCTTTTTGATTGCTCGGGCTCCTCCTCTTCCCTAATCTCCCCTGCGATGGTCTCCCAATAGGCCAAGATTCGGAAAATTATATCCTCATTTGTTGTGTTGAAAGCCATAACCTTGACTTCTCCTCTATAGTCTGAGTCAATGACGCCTCCCATTATGATAATGCCTCTTAAGGCAGTACTTGATCTGGGAGCTATTCTTGCATATGTATTTTGTGGAATTTGGATACAAATGCCGGTTGATAATAAAGACCTGTCAAGAGCAGGTATATCTTGAGCATGAGTAATAGAGATATCATACCCCGCAGCTCTTGGTGTTCGTCTAATAGGTAGCTGTGCGAGTGAATGTATTCTTTTAACCAGCAGTTCAGGAGAACGATGCTCTTCTTCCACAAGTACTGCAATAGTATGGCTTGTCAACTCTTCTTCATCTGACTGTATCTCCTCGTCCTTTGAATTGAATTTAGGTGGAGATGATGCAGTTGCTGCTTGATATTGATTGAACTGTATTGACACACTTCCATCAAGTATGTTTCTTGTGTTGACTTCAGTAGGCTGCATAGGGAAGTTGACAGTTGATTGCCTTATGACCCAGTTATGCCCTAAGACATCTCTGGAGTTGTAACTTCTGCCTGGAAGAGCCCTTACACCATGGCTTGCTAGGTAGTCAACTACATTCTGAATTTCATATGCAAAGCCAACGTTAGGTGTATTAGATAATCGACCTATCAGTCCTCGTGTGACCAGTAAATTGGCTTCTCCATTTCTCCAGTTTTCATATCCTCGTGCCAGTATTGATACCTGTATATTTCTGTAAAAATCAGAAATTGTAAACATCGTGTCAGGTATCACATAAACTAATTGACTCCCATGTGCCAAGTCAATTTCCATGGTGGCAAAGATGGCTTGGTCGCCTTGCCATCTGTTGTCTCTAAAAACAACCAGTGCCAATGTTCCTTCTTCTTGTCTGTGCAAAATTTGGATTCTTACTTGTATTACCCCCATATGAAGGAAACGCATACCACTTCTTTGGAGTTGAGTAAAGCTTTCTGGTTGTATAAATGCTCTATCAACTTGATTGCTTGTGACAAGTACTGCTTCTTCAGATCTATGAACATACACCCTGTGGTGCGCATCATCCCTTCGTGAGTGGTCCAAGACTTCAGCTGGTACTATTGAGGCTCTTTCCTGCATCGAAAGCCGAAGCTGAGTCTAAGGGTCAAGCTGTTGCTCTAGGGCATTATTGTAGCTTCTTCCAGCTATCCTTCTTGTCACTCGCTGTATAGCTCTTTGCGCGTTGTATCTGCGCCTTTGACCTTGTCTGTACTCTCGTACTTGGTCTTCAAACAGCGGTGCCCCTTCTGTCCTTGTGATTGTTGTCACAGGAGGGTTTCTGTTCTGTGTTGCTATCATTTCTTTGCAGTTTTTGCTTGCTCTTCTTTCAGTATTTGAAAGGGATCTGTAAAAACTCTTAGCCTTCCTTTTGACTCCTTTGGTTTTTCGTGAATAGAGATGGCTTGAATTCTTTCAGAAAGATTTTTGACAATCTCTTCTGGAAGGGCTTGTTGGGCTGGAGCTTCCTTTGCTTCAAGTTTCTTTATTCTTTCTTCTAGAGATTCAAGTTTCTCTAGGATGGTGACTAGAAGCTGGATCTGCGTATTAGCTTGTTTAATAAGAATATTATTGCTGCTAATACCTCCTTTGTAGTCAGCTGGTTTACAGAAGCCAACGGTCGGTGCTTCTATGCCTTCAGTAGCTTGAAGTGCCTCTTTGTATGAATTTGTGGCCTTCGTGTTTATATAGCTCATGAAAATACCCAACTTTCAACCTTTTGTAACAAGGTTTCTACCTTGTCAACCTTTTGTTTTAATTCTTCTGATAACTGTACCACTTGTTGTTCTCTTTGTTTTGGCTGCTCAGTTATCTTTATGATAAGGTCTTTAAGTTGCCTTTTGGTTAATGGTTTATTTTCTAAAACCTCTTTAGTAAGGTTTCTTACTGCCTCACTAAGTTTTTGGTTTTCCTTTTTCAACTCTTCTAGTTGTTCCTGTATCTGTTTAAAGTTTTTGAGGTGGATTCTACAGGAAAGACAAACTCTGTCGTATATTACTGAGAGATTGTGAGTTAATTCTCTTTGGGTAGGCTGTTTCTCTGTTTTTGCTAAATCAAGGTATTCTAGGTTCGAGGTATGGGATTTAGTATACCATTCCTGTATATGTTCTTCCCAACGTCTAGACATAGACACAATTATAACTGTACCCTATGGTCTATCATTCTTAAGTATTGTGGCTTACAGCTTAGGAGGTTCTAAAAGCTTTCTTGCTCACACAGGTGTGCCCTTGGATTTATATAGGCATCCCTTGCCTTGTTACCAAGTTAGGACCTGTTCTTTTGCAATCCACTCGTCGTTCCCCGGTCGCCTTATTACCACAAGACTTTTAGTTTGATAAACTTTAGGACCATGTTATTCAGACACTATATCAGTTCATGTTGTCGCTATAACTGATCAACAGTTGCAATTCGCTAGACATGCCTTCGGAGTTCGCTATAACTGATCAACAGTTGCAATTCGCTAGATCCGAGTTTTAAAGAAAGATGTCTTTTATTGTTTAAGGAAACATATAAAGAAATTACTACTTTAACCCATCCTCTCCCCTGTGAATACCCTGAGTAGGGTTTACTCAGCCATAAAAATTAGCTCTGATACCAAAACGGTGCGGAAACGTCTTCTTTTCAAATAACTTAGATAATGTACCAAAGAGAAAAGTACAGGACTAAATTACAAGAAAAGGAATTTAAAAACTTAATAGCTAAAGACTTACAAACTTAAACTTCTCAGAGTAGAACTTGTACCGGAACTCGGTGTGTGTTCTGCAATGAGCTAACTAGAGAATTATATAGAAGAGAGAAGTAGAAGGATAGCTATGAGCTGAGTGCACTTGTGGGCCTCGTCATCACTCACGGGTATCCTTATCTATTCCTCTTTCTTATCCCTTTACAAGCTTTACAACACAGCCTATAGTCTTTACAGCTAAGGCTAGATTCTTTTTCATTTGGACGGCTCCCCGAGGCTCAGTCCATGTGAATTCGAATATGCTTTTATTAAAGCAAATCTACTTTGGATTTGTTGGGCTCACCACGCAAAGACTTCATAAGGTGGTGAACACATACTATGGGTGTGCATCCCAGAGTTATATTTACCTACAAATATTTAGAGGAAGAATGCAAGAAGGCAACTTTTAGCAGATCCCTTAAAGATTTATCCTTCTGCAATCAAATTCCCATTCCTGGATACTATAAAGACCCAAAGAAGAAATATGGACTCAGAAAGTCCACCACTTATAAGGGCAAGCCTCATCAGACACATGCAAGAGTAGAGAAAAAGAAGCATCTACTGCGAAATAAGAAGTGCAAATGTTTCCTTTGTGGAGAAGAAGGTCATTTTGCACGAGATTGCCCTAAAGAATTCAAGAATACAAAAAGAGTGGCTCTTTTTGAAGGACTAGAAATCCCTGAGGACTATGAAATCCTATCTGTACAAGAAGGAGACGAGCCCTCAGACACTATATTTAGTATATCAGAGGGGAGAAGACCACCAGGTGAACACTGTTCTTAATCAAGAATTTCTATTTGTTTTTATAGAACAGACAAATTCCTACATGATAGGAAAAACAGAAGGGTGGCAACCTATGGTGAAAATACCAAAGGTTCAGCATGACTGCAATCATATATGGGAAATCAATGGAGAGATAGCATCCCCCTACCAGAAATGTACGTGTTGCAAAAGGGAGACGATGCAGAGGCACCGTATGCACTGTAGTACTTGCCATATAACTTCATGTGGTATGTGTACAAGAAATTATTTTGACATGAGCATACCTATAGAAAGGTCAGTACCAGTTCCTTTCTCTCCAACTACATTAATCCAAGAACAACAAAATTATATTGCATGGTTAGCAGCAGAAATTGAAAGGTTAAAGCAGGAGGTGATCAGCACCAAATTATTAGCAGAAATTCAGATTGAAGCATTGAAGAAAGAATTTACTGCTGAAAAAGAAGAAATGATGAGAATTAGCAGTGCCAACACCTTAGAAGTCTGCACTGAAAATGAAGAACTTCATTTCAAAATTGACCGCCTGGAATTAGAGAACAGAGATTTATTAAAGAAATTGGAGAAAGGCAAAGAACCTTTCAATCCTGAGAATCCTGAGGAAGAAGATGAAGAGGTATGTGAAGAAGAAATACATGTTCTGATTGATTCAGGAAGAGAGAAAATATTCTCTATGGAGGAAGAGAAGCAACCAAGACCCAAAACAAATGGCCTCTTTAATTTGGTTGTAGAGCTTTCTATTCCCGGGGTGGATAGCTTCAAAGTAAACGCCATCCTTGACACCGGTGCTACCACCTGCTGTATTGATCAGGTATCTATACCTCCTCTTGCCATTGAAGATAATACCTTTATTGTTAATTTCAGTGGTATAAACTCAAAGACAACGGCTAACAAGAAGTAGAAATACGGAAATATGAAGATAGGGGAACATCAATTCAGGATACCCTATACTTATGCTTTCCCACTCACATTGGGAGGGAACATCACTATGATCCTAGGTTGCAATTTCATTCGAGCTATGCACGGAGGAGTTCGTATTGAAGGAAACGATGTAACATTCTACAAAAATGTTACAACTATACATACTCAACAAATTGTTCCTGCAGCCCCTGTTATTGAAGAACTGGAGCTAGAAGAAGAAGAATATAATCAGATTCAGGAACAAGTATGTTTATGGCAACATGGACAACATCTTCAAGATCTAATTACGGAATTAACTAATACGAGTTATATTGGGGATAATCGAATGAAGTATTGGGAGTCTAATCTAGTAACTTGCAAGCTTGAAATCAAAAATCCAGATCTGGTCATTGAGGATCGACCGCTTAAGCATGTTACTCCCCAAATGCAAGATTCTTTTTGAAAGCACATCAGATCCCTGTTAGATTTAAAGGTTATTAGACCAAGCAATAGTCGTCACAGGACTACTGCAATTATTGTCTATTCAGGTACCACTATGGACCCTAAAACAGGGAAGGAATCCAAGGGAAAAGAAAGAATGGTCTTCAACTACAAGCGGCTGAATGATAACACCCACAAAGACCAATATAGCCTCCCCGGTATTAACATTATAATACATAGGGTTGGGAGAAGCAAGATCTTTTCAAAATTTGACCTCAAAAGTGGGTTCCATCAAGTAGCCATGGATCCTGATTCAGTGCCATGGACGGCCTTCTGGGTACCTGACGGGCTTTTTGAATGTCTCGTTATGCCCTTTGGACTTAAAAATGCTCCTGCAGTTTTCCAGCGCAAAATGGATAATTACTTTAAAGGTACTGAAAAATTCATAGCAGTATACATTGATGATATTCTTGTTTATTCAGAAAATGAAGAGGAGCACCGAGAGCATCTGAAAGTCCTTCTTAAAATATGCAAGAAGAATGGGCTAATATAAGGATACTTGAACCCAGGAAATTTTTATTTCACAGCACAACTTTCTTACAAGCACACAATCCTTACAAGTCTCTCACTACTGCAAGTAACACTTCGAGTTATTCCCGCTTGTGTTCCTCTGCATCCTAAGAACACTCATTTATAAGTAAATAAAGGCACACGATAAGATTGACTATAGGAATCAAATCTTATCTTTTACATTATTAAAGCTTATCGATAAGATTGACTACAGGAATCAAATCTTATCTATTATTAAAGCTTGTCTACTGAATAGACTGAAAGTGGCAGGAACGGCTCCCCGAGGCTCAATTCCTTCCTTCAGTGCTAAGTAATACTTTGGAGAACGTAACTTTACTTGTGACATGATGTACTATTCGTGACAAGGCATCCGCCAGCTGGTTGTTGGTACCTTCCACATGCTCAAATTCAATATTGATTCCTGTTCCTGTGATGTAATCTGTGAATGCAATCCATCTGACTCGAGAAGGCTTATTACTGACTGATTTGTTAAAGAATTTTATAATGGCCTGGCAGTCAGTCCTTAAGGTTACCTCTTTCTTGTCTAAGTAATGGATTTTGAATGCAGATAAGGCCTCCATGCATGTATTTCAGCGTCTATAGTTTCAGTTTTTCTACTGTCATATTTTGCCATCTTCCATTTACATACTGCTCCCCAACCCTCCATACTGCCGTCTGTTTTAATTATCAAATAAGAGTTCTGAGGGGGTATTTCCAAGTCTGGTAAATTTTGAACCAGACCTTTAATTTCCTTTACTATTTTCCAGTCTACTGCCTTAAAACGCCTGTCACCATGTGGTGAGGTTTTTGAGTATAATGGGCCAAGGATTTTACTCAAATTTGGAATATGTGACCTTGCATAATTTAGGATTCCCAAAAAAGATCACAATCCCTTTAGTGTAGTGATTACCTTTTCATCAAAATTTATGATTTTCTTGATAATATGCTCCTGCAGCTTGATTTTTCTGTTTCTAATAATAACTCCCAGAAATTCGATCTCTGATTGAGCAATTTTCATTTTTGTTGGAGAAAGCACCAGTCCTTCCTTCTGACAAATATCTAGGAACTGATTTAAATGCTGACAATATTGTTCTTCATTTTCAGAAAAGATTAGAATATCATCAATATAAACAACCAGAAATTTCTCACAGTTCTTAAAACAAAAGTCCATTTTTCTTTGAAAGACAGCAGGTGCATTCTTTAAGCCAAAAGGCATCACTAACCATTCAAATAGCCCTTGCGGAACCAGGAAGGCAGTCCATGGAATTGATTCCTCTGCCATTGCTACTTGATGAAAACTAGATTTTAGATCAAATGAAAAAATCTTTCCATCTCCAATCTTTTTAAGAATTAAATTAATTCCAGGTAAAGAATACTGATCCTTGTAAGTATTATCATTTAAGGATTTGTAATTGAAAACCATCCTTTCTTTACCTTTAATCTCCTTCTTTGAAATTGGATCTACTGTTGTACCCGACTGAACCATAAAAGCCATTGTTCAATGTCTACTATGACTTGGTCGGATCACCTTCAAGTTGAAAAGTGTTTCTATATGGAATTTAAAAGCTGCTTCCATAAGAGGGGTTACATGCTTCAGCGGCTTATCCTGTATTGTTAGATCAGGATTAATTATGTCTAAAGTACAGAATACCTTGTTTTTAATCCAGAATTTAAGAGGATCATTGCCGATGTAGCCATATTCCTTTAATCTTTGGAAGATAGGGGAATACCGAGCCTTGAAGTCAATATTAAACAAGGAATATTGTGGAGAAATGTCAATAATGTTCAAATACTCATTTTCATCCAGTTCCAATTTTGGTATTGCCTTAGCAGTAATACAAACTTCTGGAGATGTTTTGATGGTAGTAATTTCCTTATAAAAGGTGACTTCCGATCCTTCAATCCTAAGTCCTCCTGCCATGGACTTGATAAAATTACATCCTATCAGCATCTGAATACCATCCTCCGTATTCAGGGTATTACATGACCATAACCATACCATTCTTCGTTTCTGACGATCGCTGCGAATTAATCAGAATAAGACCGATTTCTTGCTTCCTTCACTTCACGCACACGCTCAAGATCAAGATTCTTGTACCTTGGTATCGATGCGGTGTCGTACCGAATAACCTCCACATATTGATTGCGATTTTTGAGACCGCCGAGAGGCTAATTCGCGTGGCTATTTCGTTCCACGTCCAAATTCGAGCCAGGCTCCGTCTCCTCGTTCGATGGCAAGATTCATACGATCTTACGTAATCAAGCACGCCGCCGAGACAAGGTTATTATAGAAGATAAATCGATAACCCACATACCGATTCAGAACGCACGGCACCAGACAACATCTTCGCGACCATCGCGAAGGATAATCACCAACGAGTTCCGCCAGAAATAAAAAATCCAGATCGGCCCCGCAAGCAGCCATCGATCTCCGCCAGATTTATTAGACACGCACAGATCATCGCACCATTGTTCGTCAGCACACGACCAAACAGGAAGGAATCCAAAGAAAGAACGGTTCAATAACACCCACGACAGCCTCCCCGACAGGGAGAAGCGCATCTTTTCAATTTGACCGACCAGTGCCGGTTCCACCGCCATGGATGATCGGCCACGACGCCACCGACCGCCAACGGCTCGTTATGCCTTTGGACCGCCTTCAATGAAATGGATAAGCTTTAGCACGGTACATAGAAGATACATCGACGATATTTATTCGAAGAGCCGAGCAGCATCCGAAGTCCTGAACACGCAGAACGGGCCCATTAAGTCCAACAAAGACGATTATGCACCATCCGAGCGGAGTTATTATCGAAATTAAACTTGACCAATCCCACATCTCATTTCAGAACGGGTCAGCAGATTCGACGTTCGCTTCATATCCTAATCCGAAAATCGATCCCTTATACCCACATCTCGAACGACATCAGATCGGCGCCATCAACAGCGAATCTATGATCAGACCTTCGGTTTGCCTCCGCAACGCATGTCGACGACGGAAGGATGGGGAGGTTCGAACGAAGCCTCACCATCCTTATCAGCAGCCCACTTAAATCCACTATCGAAACGCCACACGAACAGAATACTTCAAGACATATATTCGAGGAGGAGCGACGACGCCAGCACCAGCTTCAAAAGCCAACCGCCGGATACATTTACGACTTTATTCGATTCACACCGAAGACAACACCGCCGCATTCATCGATTGGTTTCTTTTATTGCAGGACCATGGACCATTTCAAACCCCACCGGCACCATCGCCGCCAGCCCCAGCAGAACGCGCATCGGCGTCCCCGAAATCATCAGCAGCGCCGCCCACACCATACAGAAGACGATGGTCTGCCCGAAATCGGGTTGCAGCATCAGATTCCCTAGAACTTCTTAATTGCCGACGTGAAATAGCAAAACTTCGCTCCACATGGACTGAGCCTCGGGGAGCCGTCCAAATGAAAAAGAATCTAGCCTTAGCTGTAAAGACTATAGACTGTGTTGTAAAGCTTGTAAAGGGATAAGAAAGAGGAATAGATAAGGATACCCGTGAGTGATGACGAGGCCCACAAGTGCACTCAGCTCATCGCTATCCTTCTACTTCTCTCTTCTATATAATCCTCTAGTTAGCTCATTGCAGAATACACACCGAGTTCCGGTACAAGTTCTACTCTGAGAAGTTTAAGTTTGTAAGTCTTTAAACCCTGAGAAATTTAAAAACTTAATCTCTAAACCCTGAGAAATTTAAAAACTTAATAGCTAAAGACTTACAAACTTAAACTTCTCAGAGTAGAACTTGTACCGGAACTCGGTGTGTGTTCTGCAATGAGCTAACTAGAGGATTATATAGAAGAGAGAAGTAGAAGGATAGCGATGAGCTGAGTGCACTTGTGGGCCTCGTCATCACTCACGGGTATCCTTATCTATTCCTCTTTCTTATCCCTTTACAAGCTTTACAACACAGTCTATAGTCTTTACAGCTAAGGCTAGATTCTTTTTCATTTGGACGGCTCCCCGAGGCTCAGTCCATGTGAATTCGAATATGCTTTTATTAAAGCAAATCTACTTTGGATTTGTTGGGCTCACCACGCTCTGTCTTCTTATGGTGGTGTGTTCACCATATTCTGGATGATGTCTTGTAGTTGCAGAAAAGCGTTGAATAAGGACGTCTTTACAGCTGAGACGCGACTTCTTTGTACTGAGCCAGAAAGTGATAAGGTTCTCCAGATATGAAGCTGTCTTGTTGCTGGGCTTGGCCTGCAACTGATGAATTGCTTCTTCCCATTGCTGTATTATCAATTCGTCTTCGTTTGAAAGGGTCAATGGTCTTGCAATAAAAGAAACCAATCGAGATAATATGTCAGCCAGGGTGTTGTCTTTACCTTCTATGTGCTGGAAATGGACAGGAATGCCTAGTCCAGTAATAAAGTCTGTAAATGCTATCCAGCGGACACGCGAAGGCTTATTTTGCGCGGTTTTATTGAAGAAGCTTATAATTGCCTGGCAGTCGGTGCGAATAAGAAGCTCCTCCTTATCAAGATAATATATCTTGAAGCTATTCATGCAATTCATTATGGCATGAATTTCCGCGTCAATAGTGGATTTAAGTGGGGAAAACTTGCCGCTTGCATAAACACTTATTAATTCTGCAGCCTTATGATCATATTTTTGAGGCTTCCATTTCAGAAACCCTCCCCATCCTTCCATGCAGTCGTCAGATTCAATTATAACATAGCAATTTGCAGGAGGTATTGCTAAATCTGGAAGGTCTTTGATCATAGATTTCACTTTGTTGATAAGCGCCCAGTCTTGAGAATTCATGCGCTTCTCCCCATTTGGAGATGTCTTGGAATATAAGGGATCCAGGATTTTTCCCAGATTAGGGATATAAGAACAGGCATAATTTAAGATCCCCAGCCAAGACCTCAATCCTTTGGTGGTCTGCAGCTCTTCATTGCTGAAATTGGCTACCTTGGAGATAATATGGGATTGAAGTTTAATTTTTGAATTTCCAATAGTAGCTCCCAGGAATTCTATAGTTGGGCTGCCAATCTTCATCTTTGTTGGACTTAATATTAGCCCATTCTTCTTGCATATTTTAAGGACTTTCAGATGCTCTCGGTGCTCCTCTTCAGTTTCTGAATAAACAAGAATATCATCAATGTATACTGCTATGAATTTTTCAGTACCTTTAAAGCAATTATCCATTTTGCGCTGGAAAACTGCAGGAGCATTTTTAAATCCAAAGGGCATAACGAGCCATTCAAAAAGCCCGTCAGGTACCCAGAAGGCCGTCCATGGCACCGAATCAGGATCCATGGCTACTTGATGGAACCCACTTTTGAGGTCAAATTTTGAAAAGATCTTGCTTCTCCCAACCCTATGTATTATAGTGTTAATACCGGGGAGGCTATATTGGTCTTTGTGGGTGTTATCATTCAGCCGCTTGTAGTTGAAGACCATTCTTTCTTTTCCCTTGGATTCCTTCCCTGTTTTAGGGTCCATAGTGGTACCTGAATAGACAATAATTGCAGTAGTCCTGTGACGACTATTGCTTGGTCTAATAACCTTTAAATCTAGCAGGGATCTGATGTGCTTTCGAAAAGAATCTTGCATTTGGGGAGTAACATGCTTAAGCGGTCGATCCTCAATGACCAGATCTGGATTTTTTATTTCAAGCTTGCAAGTTACTAGATTAGACTCCCAATACTTCATTGGATTATCCCCAATATAACCCGTATTAGTTAATTCCGCAATTAGATCTTGAAGATGTTGTCTAGGTTGCCATAAACATACTTGTTCCTGAATCAAGGTATGTATGGTTATCTATAATTTATCTTCTATAATAACCTTATCTCTCGCGCATGGTAGCTCGGTAGCTCAGTTAATTTTTGAAAAGATTATGACACCACCGGTAATTGAAGTCATGAATCTTGAAACTACTGAACGAGGAGATGGAGCCTTTGGCTCCACTGAAGAATTTGGACCAGAAATGGAACCAGAAATAGCCACGCAGGAATTAGCCTTCTCAGCAGTCTCTAAAAAATCCTTAATCAATAGGCTGTATAATATGGAGGTTATTTTACAGATACCTGGCATCAGTAATACCAAGGTACAAGCAATCTTGGATACTGGAGCAACAACATGTTGCATCTGTAAAAATGCAGTAGTAGAGGAAGCCTTTGAAGAAATCAATTACAAGGTCTTATTCTCTGGAATTAATTCACAGCAGGAATCGTCAAAGAAACTGAAGAATGGGTATATGGTTATTGGTATTCATAAATTCAGAATACCCTTTACATACCAATTGGAAATGAATCTGAAGGATGGTATTCAGATGCTGATAGGATGTAATTTTATCAAGTCCATGGCAGGAGGACTTAGGATTGAAGGATCGGAAGTCACCTTTTATAAGGAAATTACTACCATCAAAACATCTCCAGAAGTTTGTATTACTGCTAAGGCAATACCAGAATTGGAACTGGATGAAAATGAGTATTTGAACATTATTGACATTTCTCCACAATATTCGTTGTTTAATATTGACTTCAAGGCTCGGTAAACCCTAAACCCTATCTTCCAAAGATTAAAGGAATATGGCTACATCGGCAATGATCCTCTTAAATTCTGGATTAAAAACAAGGTATTCTGTACTTTAGACATAATTAATCCTGATCTAACAATACAGGATAAGCCGTTGAAGCATGTAACCCCTCTTATGGAAGCAGCTTTTAAATTCCATATAGAAACACTTCTCAACTTGAAGGTGATCCGACCAAGTCATAGTAGACATCGAACAATGGCTTTTATGGTTCAGTCGGGTACAACAGTAGATCCAATTTCAAAGAAGGAGATTAAAGGTAAAGAAAGGATGGTTTTCAATTACAAATCCTTAAATGTTAATACTTACAAGGATCAGTATTCTTTACCTGGAATTAATTTAATTCTTAAAAAGATTGGAGATGGAAAGATTTTTTCAAAATTTGATCTAAAATCTGATTTTCATCATGTAGCAATGGCAGAGGAATCAATTCCATGGACGGAAGGCAAGGGCTATTTGAATGGTTAGTGATGCCTTTTGGCTTAAAGAATGCACCTGCTGTCTTTCAAAGAAAAATGGACTTTTGTTTTAAGAACTGTGAGAAATTTCTGGTTGTTTATATTGATGATATTCTAATCTTTTCTGAAAATGAAGAACAACATTGTCAGCATTTAAATCAGTTTCTAGATATTTGTCAGAAGGAAGGACTGGTGCTTTCTCCAACAAAAATGAAAATTGCTCAATCAGAGATCGAATTTCTGGGAGTTATTATTGGAAACAGAAAAATCAAGCTGCAGGAGCATATTATCAAGAAAATCATAAATTTTGATGAAAAGGTAATCACTACACTAAAGGGATTGCGATCTTTTTTGGGAATCCTAAATTATGCAAGGTCACATATTCCGAATTTGAGTAAAATCCTTGGCCCATTATACTCAAAAACCTCACCACATGGTGACAGGCGTTTTAAGGCAGCAGACTGGAAAATAGTAAAGGAAATTAAAGGTCTGGTTCAAAATTTACCAGACTTGGAAATACCCCCTCAGAACTCTTATTTGATAATTGAAACAGACGGCAGTATGGAGGGTTGGGGAGGAGTATGTAAATGGAAGATGGCAAAATATGACAGTAGAAAAACTGAAAAGATATGTGCATATGCCAGCGGAAGTTTCCCTGTGGTAAAGGCAACTATAGACGCTGAAATACATGCATGGAGGCCTTATCTGCATTCAAAATCCATTACTTAGACAAGAAAGAGGTAACCTTAAGGACTGACTGCCAGGCCATTATAAAATTCTTTAACAAATCAGTCAGTAATAAGCCTTCTCGAGTCAGATGGATTGCATTCACAGATTACATCACAGGAACAGAAATCAATATTGAATTTGAGCATGTGGAAGGTACCAACAACCAGCTGGCGGATGCCTTGTCACGAATAGTACATCATGTCACAAGTAAAGTTACTTTACCTGAGTGTCAGCTTCAATTATTAAAGCAGGTATGTGATTCAGTGGAAGAAACACAAGACGCAAGCGACAGCGTAAAAGAAATTCTCGGCGAAACAATCAAGACACTGTTCTCCAAAGTATTACTTAGCACTGAAGGAAGGAATTGAGCCCCGGGGAGCCGTTCCTGCCACTTTCTGTCTATTCAGCAGACAAGCTTTAATAATAGATAAGATTTGATTCCTGTAGTCAATCTTATCGATAAGCTTTAATAATGTAAAAGATAAGATTTGATTCCTATAGTCAATCTTATCGTGTGCCTTTATTTACTTATAAATGAGTGTTCTTAGGATGCAGAGGAACACAAGCGAGAATAACTCGAAGTGTTACTTGCAGTAGTGAGAGACTTGTAAGGATTGTGTGCTTGTAAGAAAGTTGTGCTGTGAAATAAAAATTTCCTGGGTTCAAGTATCCTTACGGATCTAGACTCAGGTTTTCCTCTTCCTTAAAACCACGTTTCTTTTTGGTATCAGAGCGATGTTTTGAAGATCACAATGAATTTTCTTGGCTAAATCCATATCAGGATATTCTGGTGAAGGTAGCTTCAGCAGGTATGATCTAATTTTTAATAATTGTTCAAAAATTTTAAACTATTTTTGGATAGATTTGAGATAAGTCCAAATCCCATATGGAGCCATAGAAGGTCTCAGTAGGATTAAAAGAGCAAGGCTCGAAGAATTATCCGAAAAAGGATTTTATGGTAAGCTTGAGGTGTAAGGAATGTCTTAAATTCTATTCATTAATATGTCTGAAAGATTTGAGCAATCAATTAAAAATTGGTATCAGAACTTAAGAACTACTAAACTAGAATATCTTGATCTTGAAGTAAAGGAACCTTTGCAAGGAATTTCTAATAACATCAGCGTCATTTACGATCGTTTACAACTGCATTCAAAAGTTTCTATTGCAGAATACAAGTCTATTATTGAACTGCTGAACCAGATTCAGGACGAGATAATCAGAATATCCAAGGAGCAAGAAAAGATTCAGAAAGGAATACTATTTCTTCAGAAGGAAATATTGATATTACAGCCTGTAACAAAAGAAGATCTGAAAAAACTAACTTCAGAAATATCGGAATTGAAGAAAGTTGTTCAAGAAATTAAAAGGCAAGTTTCATGAGCTTACCTCCTTCTTCTAAAAATAAAGATTATGATGAAGCATTAAGCAATACAGAAGAGGTTAGTTCACCTGCTGCTGGTTTTGTTTTTGTCAAGGAAGCAACTAATAAGGATATAAACAGACAAAATAACACCATCATAGGCTTGCTCATCAAAATAAATTCAAAGCTTGATCAACTATTGCAAAAATCGGTGCCTAATAATTCTGAGTAGATATTGGGACTGGTTAAGCAATTGGAGGGACTGCATCTACACAAAGAAAGGTCAGTCAAAAGAGATCCTTTTTATGCTTATCAAGATCCTTTAAAAATCTTTAAGATTGAAAAAGAAAAGTTGAAGTTAAATGGCAATAAGGAGTAGACCTGTAATCTCTGAAACAGCAACTACTGGAGAGATAGAACCAGTCACTTCAACACAGGAGGATCAGATAAGAAGCTATAGAAGGATGGCAAGATTGCGTTATGAGGCACAAAGAAGAATGAGTAGTTCAAGAGGAAGAACTCTTGAAAGCCAGTTGAATCCTGAAGCTGAATTAGAATTATCACAAAGACAACGAGCTTCATTAGTCCCTGCTGAGACTCTATACTCAACAAACTGGTCAGAACCAAGGCATAGAGTATATCAGCATTACTCTGAGACAAGAATTTTGGTTATAGGAGGGCAACAAAATCTCCCTCTAATTAACCAGGAAAGTTTTTCTAGACTAAGGCAGGAAGGTATGCAACTTATCCATATTGGATTAGTGATGATCAGAATACATGCCTTACATCGCAGGAATGCTGGAGTAAATGCTTTAGTGGTACTTCGTGATACTCGATGGAGGGATGACAGATCAATTATTGGAACCATGGAGGTAGACTTAACAGGAGGTACGCAGTTAGTGTATATTGCTCCTAACATGTTAATAAGCATTGAAGATTTTTATAATCATATGGAGCTGGCAATACAAACACATGGTTATGAGGAATGGAATTCTGCGGAATCTAATTTATTAATAACCCGAGGGTTAATAGGCAGATTGACAAATACAAGTCATGCTGGTTTTCGGTATAATGTTCAAAATGTAGCTGACTACTTAGCAAGCACAGGAATACATGCGGTAGCAACATCCCCCAGAACAACAACTGAGTTGCAAGGCATGAAATGGATTTTGCAACCCCCTTTGGGGTCACAAATAAGAAATCCTCAAGAAGTAAGAACTTCAACCTTACTTGATGGTTCCGTTTCATTAACATTTCAGGGATATAAAGCATCAAAGAAGCAAGAACCTAGGAGATTCAGTAATTTTGATACTGAAAGAATTACAGATGAAGGGGAAGAAGAATTCGCTGGAGTACTAATAGGTGAGCCATTAACCTCTCCATATGATCCATATGACTGGGATACTGAGGATGAAGAGGAAGAACAAAAATGTACCAGGCGAAAGAAAAATAAAAACAAATTCAGTCAAGGACGATGGGATACCCTTGGTGGACTAAGTGGTAAGTATGATTACATGGTTAGATATGATATCCCAAGTAGCTTTTTTGAAACAGAAATGCCACCACCCACGGGATGGGGAGATGAAACTGCAACTGAAACAGTGTTTCCAAGCATCTGGGAAGACACACCCTGGGAGGAAGATCCAGAATTAGAGATACCAACACCTCCTGAAGAAGAATACTTTTCAGAAGATGAAAATGGAGAAGCTTATTTTCTAGGTCTTGAAGACTTAGAAAATGATTACCCAAGTCTATCCCCTGAATCAGTGTTACAACCACAATGGGATGATGATAATGAAGAAGCAGATGAATATTGGCAAGATATGGTTGAACAAGTTGAAAGAATTGAAGAAGAACATGTCGTAACCAATGAAGTTAAAAGACTCTCTATTCATGAAGAAACAACTTCGCAGGAAGGTAATGAACCTAACGAATGGTTACCATATGCAGGACAAAATAATGAAGCAGCTCATATGGGAACCGATTCTATCATAGAGCAACTAGAAACTCTGGAGTATCCAATTTTAAGAAGCATGGTAGAACGAGCAACAAGTGAAAATGTCTTGGCAAGCAGCAGTGCTATATCAAGATATAATCCACCACAAGAACCTTTGATGGGACAGGTAAATTATCCACCAGCACAAATTGAAAATAGAACATTTCAGGTAGAAGCTCCAACGATGAATGGGAAATTCAGACCCCGAGTAGTAAATCATCAACCTTGGGCACTTCCCTCAGCACAGACGAATGATGGGGCCATACTAATTCTTCCTGAGGACATCGGTCAGTATTCTGAGGTTATCTCTCGGTGGGAATCTATTACTAATAATTTGGTTAACCAAAAGACTTGGATAGATAATGCTCAGAAAGTTCAATTTATTGAAAATTTATTGGGTAAAAATGAAAAGAAGATGTGGATACAATGGCGTATGGCTTATGCAGCTGAATATGAAGCTTTGATTCAAATAGCTGGTGAAACGCAGAACATCTTATCTGCAATAAGAAGATCTTTTCTACTAGAAGACCCATATCAGGGTTCAACAGTGGAACAGGATCAGGCGTACATTGATATAGAACGCCTAACATGTCATAACATGAAAGATATATTCAACTATCTTAATGATTATAAAATTTTGGCTGCTAAATCAGGGCGAATGTTTATTAGCCCTGAATTATCTGATAAATTGTTCAGGAAAATGCCGCCAATAATCGGAAATGAAATAGAAGCAGCATTCAAGGCAAAATATCCGGCAAACCAGGTTGGTGTTATTCCTCGAATACATTTTACATATCAGTATTTAGCCGAAATATGTAAGAAAGCAGCCATACAGAAGAGTGTCAAAGACTTAGCCTTCTGTAGTAAGATACCAATTCCAGGATACTACAGTAAACAGAAGAAATATGGACTTCGAAAGGCAAAATCTTATAAAGGTAAACCCCACGATTCTCATGTTCGTGTATTCAAAAAGAAGAAGGCAGACCAACAAAAGAAATGCAAATGTTTTATTTGTGGGGAGCCCGACCATTTTGCTCGAGATTGTAAAAAGCAAACGGGAAATATTGCTCGAGCAGCAATCCTTGATCAATTGGACTTATCATCAGATTATGATGTTCTTTCGGTGGATATAAATGAAGCAGATTCTGATGCAATTTGCTCTTTTTCTGAAGGAGAAACGGGTACCGGTTATATTAATCTAATACTTGATGAAACTCCCTGGATGCAGGATACAATTTATATGTTGGGTGCGGAAAATTGTGGATGGCGGAGTCAGGTCTTCGTCGGTGATAAGATGAAAAATTGTCAACATCAATGGGAAGAAAATCAAATTATCATGGATAGCAAATATCTTTGCTGCACTCTCTGTAAGTTAATAACAACTGATTCCATGAGAATTCATTGTTTAAAGTGCAGGATGACAGTGTGTCCTGCATGTGGCCCTTTCTATCTAAATAAAACACTAAAGCTCAAAAAGACTGAGATTATTCCACCATATCATAAGGAGGAAAGGGTTATTCAGGAATTACTTGATTACACTTCTTATTTGCGAAGTATCATGAATCAGAAACCACAGCAAGAAGACTATCAGTTCTTGAAGGTCAAATGCTTGACTACCACAGCAAAATTACCTATTCGGCAAACAAAAGGAGCAGCTGGTTATGACTTATTTCTAGATGAGGAAGTACATATACCACCACAACAACAGCAAATTGTTAAAACAGGTATTAGTCTGGAGTTTCCAGATGGATACTATGCCAGAATAGCACCAAGATCCGGAGCGACCTTTCGTCTTAATTGTTTAATCAATGCTGGCGTCATTGATTCAGATTTCCGGGGAGAGGTATGTATGGTTATCTATAATTTAGCTCCTTTTAAGGAAACCTTTTCTTTGATTTTGAGGAAGGAAGCCATCAATTGTTGAAAGTCGTAATTGACTTCAAAATTGAAATCTACGATTCGCGTAGATAGATTTAGATTATTAATTTGCTCAAAACTGATTAAGGGTGAATGAGAAATTAATGTTTAAAATCGGCCCAAAATAACATTTATTATTCATTAATAAAGTGCATAGAGAATAGCCCCACATCGGAAATTCTCGATGTGTGTTCTCTACTTATTAATGAAGATGTGTTAATGGAGTTAATACAAAAATAAAAGGACACGTGCTCCCCTAGCCCAGGGCGAGCAGGTGCTCGCACCTGTGAGTCCGCCACCCGCCACGTGCGCATGTGCGCAATGGGCGCTTTGTAAGCGCACTTTGCACTTCGCATCGTCGCAAGGAGCTTAAATTTATGCTCCAGGTAACATTGCAGTGCCTACGTGCACTCGGGTGACGTGTCAGGCTCGTACCTGACGTGGCAGTACCTATGCGGCATCCTCGTGGGCAAAGGGAGATGACTGGACAGTTGACTTAGGGAATGGCTGGCTACCGTTGATCAACGATGATCAAATATGTATGATGGATCGCTTGTGATGCGATCTAGAGTGTGGATCGCAAAGAGTAACGATCTGACGGCTTGGGATGAGACTTGATCTAAAGCATCGAATCAATGGATCCAGATCCGATGGCCGATGACAATAGGCGGGATCTGAGGGTCACAACTCCTCAGATCTGATGGATGAGATTGAAGTGGGCTTGGTGAAGGGTTACAACCCTTCAGAATGGATGATCTAGATCGATCCAGCCCAAGGAACACATCCACTCACCCAAAGGACACTCAACCTCTTCTTTCAGTATAAATAGAACCCTCCAGATGATGGAATATTCACTCAATCCTCTCTTCTCTTCCTCAAGCATTCATCTCATCTTGTGCATTCAAGAGTCCAAGAAGTCTACTAGAAGGTTCGCTGGTCTTAGAAGTCGGAGTGCTACGATCCGTTAAGCACCGTAGCGGAGCAATATCGTTTACGGAGATAGTGTCGAACACTAGCCTCGACGATCAGTTTGCACACTCTAGAAGCTACCCGGGGTTAACAGTCGTAAACGATATTACGTGCAAACTGATATGGCTACCAACGACATTCCGACGGCCGTACCGACCGTCGTTCCGACCGCCATTCCGCACGGAGAAATTCACCGGAACCGACTTCAAAAGATGGCAGCAGAAGATGTTGTTTTATCTAACAACGCTAAACCTTGTACGGTTTTTGCACGAAGACACGCCAGCTTTTGCACGAAGACACGCCAGCCGCTACGGAAGGTAGTAAGGCTGCTAGCGATGCGTGGTCTCACGGAGATTTTCTGTGCCGCAATTATATACTCAACGCCTTGGACAACACGTTATATAACGTATATTGTTCTCTGGAGACGGCGAAATCTTTGTGAGAATCCCTTGAGAAGAAATACAAGACCGAAAATGCTGGATTGAAGAAATTCATTATCGGTCGGTTTCTGGATTTCAAGATGGTGGACTCAAAAAGCGTCTCATCTCAAGTCCAAGATATGCAATTAATACTGCATGATCTGGACGCCGAAGGCATGAAGCTGAACGAGACATTCGCAGTTGCTGCGGTAATTGAGAAGCTCCCTCCGTCATGGAAGGATTTCAAGAATTACCTAAAGCACAAGCAAAAGGAGATAGGGCTGCAAGACCTGATCCTGAGGCTACAAATAGAGGAGGATAATCGAAAGTTATCCGACTCCAGAGGAACCAAGCGGACTATAGACGAAATGTCCAACCTGGTCGAGCCAAACGGTTCAAAAAGCCAAAGAAGTTGAGGCTCACCTGCTGTTGTGGAAAGCGGGACACTGTCCAGGGCTGCGGGCATGAAGAAGCCAACCAGGGGCGAAGGATCTGCGAATCATGTCGCAACCTCTCTTGAGGACTTGGATCTCACTGCGGTTGTATTTGAAGCCAACTTGGTGGATACCAACCCAAAGCAGTGGTTCATTGATACTGGAGCAACTCGTCATATCTGTTCCGATAAGGCGATGTTCTCCAAGTATACTCCGATAAATGGCAGGAAGCTCTATATGAGTAATTCCACGACGTCGCCAATTGTTGGACTCGGAAAGGTTGTTCTGAAGATGACGTCCGGAAAGGAGCTAACACTCATCGATGTACTCCATGTTCCCGACATCAGTAAGAACCTAATTTCTGGAGCGGTATTGGTCAAGGCCGGATTTAGACTAGTGTTCTAGTCAGACAACTTTGTACTTACGAAGAATGGTGTCTTCGTAGGAAATGGGTACCTAGAAAAGGGTCTATTCAAAATGGTTGTAATGCCTGTACTCCGAAATTTTGATGGTAATAAAATAAATGCTTCCAGCTATGTTGTTGAGTGTTTTAATTTGTCATGATCGACTCGGACATGTGCATAATAATACTCTCAAAATGTCTCGTCAAATTAAATTTATTACCAAACGTCAATGTTGACGGAACACACAAATGTGAAGTGTGCGTGGAAGCGAAAATGACGAAACTACCTTTTCATTCGGTGGAAAGGACAACAACTCCTCTAGAGTTAATACATAGTGATCTATGTGACTTGAAATTTGTGCAAATTAGAGGAGGTAAAAAATATTTTATTACTTTTATCGATGACTGCACAAAGTTACATTATATCTTTCTTTTAAAAGTAAAGTGAAATAGAATCCATAACTATTTAGAATAACTTGACAAACGAATTAAAATAATTCGAAGCGATAGAGGTGGAGAATATGGTGCACCGTTTGATGAATTTTGTACAGAATCTGGCATTATCCATCAAACAACGACGCCTTACTCACCTCAATCAAACGGTGTCGCCAAACGTAAAAATCGGACACTAAAAGAAATGATGAATGCCTTGTTGATAAATTCAGGCTTACCTCAAAACTTGTGAGGGGAAGCAATATTATCGGCAAATCACATTCTCAACAGAATCCCTCATAAGAAAAATGATAAAACTCCATATGAACTATGGAAAGACCGCGAGCCATCGTACAAATACCTGAAAGTGTGGGGGTGCTTGGCAAAGGTCGAAGTACCTAAACCAAAGCAAGTAAAGATCGAACCTAAAACGTTCTATGCGGTATTTGTCGGATATGCCCATAATAGTAGTGCATATCGTTTCCTAGTTCACAAATCAGACATTTCTGATATACATGTGGGAACAACCATAGAATCTCGGAATGCGATATTCTTTGAAAACGTATTCCCAAATAAAAAGGGAAACGTTGAAAGTGATAACAACGGAAGTTCAAACAAAAATGACGTTACCGAACTTAGCTGTTATAAAAGAACTATTGACGATCAAAGTGAAGAGCCACGTCGTAGCAAACGGGCTAGAGTTGAGAAATCGTTCGGGCTAGATTTCATGACTTTCATGTCAGAAATGGAACCAAGAACATTAAGTAAAGCTCTCTCTAGACCCGATGCTCCAATGTGGAAAGAAGCTATCAATAGTGAAATTGAGTCTATTATGAATAATCATACTTGGGAATTAGTAGACCTTCCTTCTGGTAATAAACCATTAGGTTGTAAGTGGATACTAAAACGTAAGTATAAAGCTGATGGATCAATTGACAAGTATAAGGTCAGACTTGTAGCCAAGGGGTACAAGCAAGAGGAAGACCTTAATTACTTCGATACATACCGGTGACAAGGATTACGTCCATACGAGTGCTAATAGCCATTGCAGCACTGTATGACCTTGAAATACATCAAATGGATGTTAAGACTGCGTTCTTAAATGGCGAGTTGGAAGAAGAAATTTATATGGAGCAACCCAAAGGGTTCATGGCTCCTGGAAATGAGGAAAAGGTGTGTCGACTTGTTAAGTCGTTGTACGGACTTAAGCAAGCGCCTAAACAATGACACGAAAAATTTAACAAAGTAATGCTGTCAAACGAATTCAGAATAAATGAATGTGACAAATACATTTATGTCAAAAACACACCTGAAGGCTATGTAATTGTCTGTCTATACGTAGACGACATGCTAATAATGGGCAGTAATCATGATGTAATCATGACTACAAAGAAAATGTTGACCAGAAATTTTGATATGAAAGATATGGGTCAAGCAGATGTTATATTGGGAATTAAAATTCTCAGAACATCAGAAGGGATAGTTTTAACACAATCCCATTATGTAGAATCTGTATTGAAAAAATTCAATGCGTACGATCTCTCTACAGTGAAAACACCTATGGATTTAAGTCAACACTTAGCCAAAAACCATGGTGAGACCATATCGCAGTTGGAATATTCTCGGATAATAGGCAGTTTGATGTATCTCACAAACTGCACACGTCCGGATATTGCACATGCGGTCAAGAAACTGAGTCGTTTTACAAGTAATCCAAACGACACCCATTGGAAAGTATTGATGCGAGTTCTCAGATATTTGAAATATACTATGAACTATGGATTACATTATGGAAAATATCCCGCTGTGTTGGAAGGATATTGTGATGCTAATTGGATATCAGATACAAAAGACTCCAAATCCACTAGTGGATATGTATTCACGATCGGTGGGGGAGCAGTATCTTAGAAATCCACTATGCAGACTTGCATTGCTCGGTCAACTATGGAATCCGAGTTTATAGCACTAGACAAAGCGGTGAGGAAGTTGAATGATGAATTTCTTGGAAGATATTGAAATTTGGATGAAACACTACTGCTTAGTACTAATCCACTGTGATAGTCAATCGACGATTGGAAGGGCACAGAGTAATATGTATAATGGGAAGTCACGACATATACGTCGTAGACATAATACCATTAGGCAGTTGATCTTGAATGGAGTGATTGCAATCGACTATGTTAACTCCAAAGATAATTTGGCAGATCCTCTAACGAAGGGGTTGAGTCGAGATCAAGTATACTGCTCATCAAGAGGAATGTGATTAAAAATCTACAACTGAAAACGACTGTAGCGGTAACCCAACCTTGTTGACTGGAGATCCCAAGATTTGGTTGTGGTCCAGCACATTAGATAGTTTATCTCTATCCCAATCCTAGGATGAATTTGTGCTGTCCTACCTCATGTAGTGAGGTTAAGCTTATGCTTTTAGTGACTTCTATACCTGATAAGGTGGAGTATGGTAGGATACTCTTGATAGAAGTGTCACCTATGTGAGTGTGAAGACAGGCCGCTTCAATGAAACACTCATGAATCCAAAATGGTATCTATGGCCGAAACGGAACCAACCATGAGAACCTAAAGTAGGTGAGATAGATCTCTGTGTGGGTGTTATTGTCTAAGTATACACCAACAGCTGAGCAGTTCAAGACATCACGTTCACTGCGCAGCCTAGTATACTCGATAGCATTTCACTACGGAAGGTTCAAAGCCACAAGCTACCTCTCCCGATGCAGTGACTTATCGATTGGACCCTTGTAAAGTGTCAGCATGCATACACGCATTGCATTAATTTCCATTCATGTGGGAGATTGTTGGATATTGGGGCCTTAAATGGACCAAAACGATTTTGAAGAAGGAAGCCATCAATTGTTGAAAGTCGTAATTGACTTCAAAATTGAAATCTACGATTCGCGTAGATAGATTTAGACTATTAATTTGCTCAAAATCGATTAAGGGTGAATAAGAAATTAATGTTTAAAATCGGCCCAAAATAACATTTATTATTCATTAATAAAGTGCATGGAGAATAGTCCCACATCGAAAATTCTCGATGTGTATTCTCTACTTATTAATGAAGATGTGTTAATGGAGTTAACACAAAAATAAAAGGACAGGTGCTCCCTTAGCCCAGGGCGAGCAGGTGCTCGCACCTGTGAGCCCGCCAGGTGCGCACGTGCGCAATGGGCGCTTTGTAGGCACACTTTGCATTTCGCGAGGAGCATTGAGGAGCTTAAATTTATGCTCCAGGTGACATTGCAGTGCCTACGTGCACTCGGGTGACGTGTCAGGCTCGTACCTGACGTGGCAGTACCTATGTGGCATCCTCGTGGGCAAAGGGAGATGACTGGACAGTTGACTTAGGGAATGGATGGCTACCGTTGATCAACGTTGATCAAATAGGTATGATGGATCGCTTGTGATGCGATCTAGAGCGTTAGATCGCAAAGAGTAACGATCTGACGGCTTGGGATGAGACTTGATCTGAAGCATCGAATCAATGGATCCAGATCCGATGGCCGATGACAATAGGCGGGATCTGAGGGTCACAACTCCTCAGATCTGATGGATGAGATTGAAGTGGGCTTGGTGAAGGGTTACAACCCTTCAGAATGGATGATCTAGATCGATCCAGTCCAAGGAACACATCCACTCACCCAAAGGACACTCAACCTCTTCTTTCAGTATAAATAGAATCCTCCAGATGATAGAATATTCACTTAATCCTCTCTTCTCTTCCTCAAGCATTCATCTCATCTTGTGCATTCAAGAGTCCAAGAAGTCTACTAGAAGGTTCGCTGGTCTCGGAAGTCGGAGTGCTACGATTCCGAGACGTTCGTCGTCGTTGTATCTTGGGAACGAATTGCAACAATCCGTTAAGCACCGTAGCGGAGCAATATCGTTTACGGAGATAGTGTCGAACACTAGCCTCGACGATTAGTTTGCATACTCCAGAAGCTACCCGGGGTTAACAATAATTACATGCTTCCATGTTCACTGAAATATCTTTCTTCTCCTTGCTGGATAAGTTTTCTTCTCTGATAAATCATAGTGCAGCGTATCCAAAAATAACATTCTTTCAATGGTGTGAACCATGATGCAGCATGTTTAGTCCTTTCAAGTGGTTAATCATGCATCTAAGGGTCGAGTCCTAACTGTGACGTACTGCAAGAATTTTTCTTTAGTGGGACGACAATCCTAAGAACGCTGGTCTCTTGGATGGGCTTTCGTGAGTGCTTCTCGATTTATAGGCTGATGGAAAATTTTGTGGTATTGGGCCGATCACTTATAGGATTAGTCGATTTGAAAGTTGGATCCCTGAATTACTAAAAAAAAAAAAAAAGAAAAAAGAAAATTGATGTGAACCATGCTGTACATTTTTTCTAACATGACAAAATAAACATTATTTTATGATATGATTTTACTGGTTAATTTATATGATTGATCTATTACTAGTATCCCTTTGAATAATAAGTCTAATATTTGTAAAACTGGAAATTAAAATTAAAGTGTTTGTTTTGAAGACAATACTGATAGACATTTTTTTTTGTTTTTTTTTTCAATTACATCTTCCACTCTTCTAGTTAGACTTCCTCTGTGGATTGGCATTATGAATCCTGAATTTTATCATACAAATAGATTGTGGTCTTGATTTAATTGGTTTGCATTTAATCTGATGCAAATCATGTTTAATTTGGTATTTGGTTGATTACTTGGTTCAATCAATGCAGAGTTAAATGTTGGCCCCCAATAAGAAAACTTAAACAGGATGCCCAATTTGTTGTTAAATGCTGGAAGTTAGTTTACGTGTCGAACACTGCATTTTCTCTGTTCTATTGTTTGATTATTATCAAAATCTCTTTTGATTAAATGCAGGAGTTTAACAAATCGAGATGCATAGAATGCCATTCCTCTCTATAAATAATATTTTTCCATTGGGAGCTTGCAAGAAAAATGAGAGAGAGAGGCTCACGTTGAAACTAATAGTCAGACAAAGGTTGGTCTTAAACGAAGACCAAAAGCCTGACCTAGATCCCCTCCCTATATATATAATATATATCACGATATATATAGATATAGATAAATAAATTAATATACATTGAGATACAATTTTGAGCGACAGCCGTGAGCGCCTCTCACAGCTGCCGAAACGGCAAGGCAGTATCGAGCGGCAGTCGTGAGCGCCCCAGTTGTCAAAAGGACGATTTTTATTTTTTTATAATTTTTGTAAGTTCCCGATTATGTCCATAAGTTTTTACTTTTAGGGTTTAAGGATTGAATTATAGTATTAATTATTTTTTTTGGATGTGCAAGGATGTGTAGGATAAGATGTGCAGGATATCAAAACTCTCTCTATATATATATATATATATTGAATTTTTACAAACCGTAAATTAACAATAGTAATTAACAGTAATAGTAAATAGTAAAACAGTAAATACTAAAAGAAAAATATAGTAATAGTGAAGTGCAGAAATAAAGTAGATAGTCACAATATTGTAATGGTACAATTAAATATATTGACGTTTTAAATTTTTACTCTTTTTTTTTTATTAAACTGCTTTTTTTTCTTGTTTGTTTTCTAGGGAGCCTCACCTGTATAGGACCTCACCTTTCAATCAGTGCCCCGGCTTATGCATAAGATTTTTGGTTGCTACCCTTCTTACTTAGCCTGCACAAGTCTTATATGATTTTGGTTATTCCTGATACAATTACTGTTCACCTGTTGGTTACTAAGACAAGGACTGAGAAAAAGAACCAAGACAAGAGAGACAGAATATCTTTGAGTCTAAACTCAGATTATCATTATAAAACAAGCAACATGCATAGATCTTATTTAGTAGAGAATTTTTATAGAGGATTGTGAACTGAGAGAGTTACATAAAATTTTTACATAAAGATAGCTTACATAGAAAACAACTTATATTACATAAAGATACCAAATTTTTACATAACTTGACGGAGAAAACTTACAAACACGCTTGAGCACACTTGAAGAACAACGTGAGAGTATGGGCAGTAGTGAGTGCAGTGGGAGAAGTGGATGCTTCAGCAAGAGAGTTTTGGGGTCCTTTTATAGGCGGAGGAGAGAGCATTTCTTGGAGGAGAAGGAAAGCAGAGAAAGAGAGGGGCCTGGAAAGAGAATGCTTGGTGAATGACAAGTGGAAAGCAATAAGGAATGGAAAGGGGGCCTGGCAAAAGAAGGGTTTAGTTGGGGGGACAGATGGTTGTGTTTTAGTTGGGTGGACATATTGGCTGAATGGAAAAAAAACATCAGGAATGACGTTTTTGGTAGATGTTACTGTAGTTTTGTGTTTATGGAAGAGGACGTCATGGATGACGTTACTTTTGTCATTAAGTCTCCATTAAGTTGTCGAGGTTATTGTCACTTGTAAGGGCCAGAGAGGGAGTTTGTGAACTTCTGGCTAAGTCTAGCTACATACTTCTGTGGAGTGCTGCTCTATATGCTCTAGCAGAGAGGACAGAGCTGGCTAGTCTCTTCTGACAGTATCTTTCAGTTTTTCTTTTATAATGTTGAAGCAATGTCGTATGCTGTGTTTTGAAGGAGAAAGGGAAGAATCTAGTTCCCATATCTTTTGGCCAATATATCTTCTCAGTGTAAGTTTCTCCTACCAGGAAGTAATTGTCTGGATCTGTCAAGCGGTCCCAAGCCTAATTAGTTCCTTGTACTGATGCTCTCCAATGCTTTAATTGATCTTCAATAATAGGGAGAGCTTCCCAATGGAGATCGGGGTCAGACAGGTAATCTTCAAGTTCTGTTTGGATACCCCCAACTTCATTTATGTCTAGCTTAACCAGATGTTTGGCTGGTTCAATATTAAGGTTAAGCCATTCCGGTGGAGAGCTATCAAAAGTACATACAACAAACATTTCTTCTTCTTCGAGGGCCAGAGAAATAATAGTACCAAGCTTTTTAGGAAAATCTTTAACAGAATCTGGATCATGTACCCAAACTTTATATAGTAGTCCGTAGTCCATCAGAAGAAAAGGAGTGATAAGCCTTCCTTTGTATGAAATTGCTTTATACTTTTCATAGTATAAGTTGACTTTTTGGAAGGAATATAGCAGCTAGCATGGACATCCGTATTTAGCAGAGTCTTCACAGGTTGGCCCAATTTTCTGACATTTAAGTTTTGGGTCAAATTCTGCTTCATAGACAATAGTTATCCCAGGAAGGGGATTTTTGTGGAAGACCTTTAGTGCTTCACATAATTCAATAAATGTCTGTAGTGTAGACTGTTTTGCGGATGTTCTTTGAGCGAAAGTTGTAGCAGCTTGTTCTTTTAATTGGGCCAGTGTTAGATAGTTGGCCCGTTGTGGTTTCTTTTCTTCTAATGTTGTGGAAGAGGAAGGAGACCCATGAGTTCCTTCAGTAATTTGTGCATATGTAGGAGGCTCTTCTGATTGTGAGCTAGTTGGCATCATAGTTGTTGTTTTTAATAAAGTGCTAATAAAAAAATTAGCACCAAATTGAGTTCTGGCAGCATTAAAAGCTTCTTCAAGTGAATAATACCCTTTGAAGAAAGGATGTTCTAGGCCTTGTATGGCTATATTTGTTTCCTCCCAAGTAGCATATACCCCAACTTGTGGCCCAGAAAAGACTACATAACAAGAGAATTTCTTGCCTGCTGGCTTTTGTATGGTTGTTAGAAAATAGTTTGTTAAAGCATTTATGACTGCTATCTTGTGTCCGGAGCTACTAGGGATGGTAGGAATGTGCCAAATGTTATCAATCAGACAGTGTTGAATGTGATCTAGTTTGTCTCTGAATAGAGAGCGAAATTGATCTTCTTGCTGTGTAAACTGTTGTAATTCTTGTGTTCCAAATCTTAATGTTTTAGTAGCAAACGAGGTGTGTATTTTCCTTGGTCGATCCATTACCTAAACAGAAAATGTTAGTGGAGTAAACGAGAAAAAGTATCAGCTAAAGAATTGTTAATTCCTTTTATATGTTCCCAGTGAATGCGTAAACCTTTATTAATAATAGTATCTGTGAATTTTAGCCATCTCTTAGTACTTAATCCTTTTCTTAATCCTTTAGTTTGTTGACTATACTTGACTATAGCTTCGCAGTCGGTTCGAATGGTGATTTCTTGCTTATTACAAATGAATAATCGGAAGGCTTCTAGACAATAAACAATTGCTAATATTTCAAAATCTAACGAGGTAAGATGTCCTTTTTCTTGAAATTTTCTAGAGGCATATCTGCATAAGGTTTCTGTAGTTTTAGGGTCATACTTGGATGTTTTTCTAAATAAAATTCCTCCCCATCCTATTTCACATCCATATGTTTCGATGACTAAGTAGTTAGCATCAAGTGGGAGTGTTAACATGAGAATTATTTTTATTAACTCTTTAATCTGTTTTACAAGTGCTATATCTTGTTGATTAAAGTGTTTTTGTCCTGTTAAGGAGGTTTTATTGTATAAAGGGCCGCTGATTTTTCCTATATTCTTTAAATAAGATCTATCATAATTTAGGAGTCCTAAAAAGGCTCTTAGAGTTTTAGTGTCTTCCATCTTATCTGGAAAAGCAAGGATTTTAGCAGAGATATGAGGTTAAAGGGCTATTTGTCCCTATCCTATCTCTGCTCCTAAGAAATCAATATGGGTAGTAGCTATTGTCATTTTCTTTCGAGAAATAATCAGACCATGTTTCTCAAATAAGTTAAATATAATATGAAGATGAGCATAATGTTCTTGTTTAGTCTTAGAGAAGATTAAAATATCATCTATATATACACAAGTGAAGAGAGAAAAATCTCGAAAAATGTCATCCATTTTCCTTTGGAATATTTGAGGGGCGACCTTGAGGCCAAAAGGAATAACAAGCCACTCAAAATGTCCCTCGGGACATGAAAAGGCTGTCCATTCAATGGACTCAGGATGCATTTTGACTTGCCAAAATCCTGATTTCATGTCAAATTTTGAGTACCATTTTGAGTTTTGGATTTATTTAAGAGTTGGTCTTTGTCGGGGATTTTATAACCATCTTCTTGACAATTATCATTTAGTCTCTTGTAGTTAAATACCATTTTAGATTGACCACGCTTTTGTTCTGATCCTTTATTAACTATAAAAGCTGGACTTCGGTGCCTACATGTAGACCTTTGAATGACTCCTAAAGTTAAGAGTTGGTTAATATGCATTTTGCATTCTTCAGTTTTCCAATTTGTATATTTTAAGTCTCGGGCCTTAATTGTAAGGTCTGGATTAATGATTGATAGTTTGCAGTATACTTTATCTCTGTCCCAATATTTAGTAGGACTTTCTCCAATTATTTCTAGTTTTTCTAATCTAGAAATGAGGAAGTCTAAATCAGGTTTATGTGTATTTATTAATTGAAGTAACTGTTGTAGGAGTATAAGATCAGGTGGGATCCAAGTGTCATCAGTTATAGGGCTTGACCAGTCAAGTGAGGCTAGTTTTCCGAGTCTTGGTAGTCAGAAAAAGCTAGGGCACAGGTCTGGTTATCCGGTTGTGTCTGCTTACTGGGTTGTTTACAGGCATTTTTAGGAGAATATTGACAAGATGTGTTGTCTGAAGGTATGAGTTATATGTGGGATTTTGTAGTTAAGGGATGGACAATAAAGGGATAGTCTGATACTATTGGGGATATTATGGGTGAGGAAAAAAAAAGAGCATAATCCTTAGTTAGAAGACAAGCTCTATCTGATGCTACCAGAAAATTTAAACCTAGGATTAAGTGAATATTAGGATGTAATAATGGTTTAATCCATAGCTTAGAAAGTGAGAGTGGTGTGTCGTATTTACCACAGTTGTCATAAAACCTCAGATGGGTGTTAGTAACAAATTGCGTGCAAGCTAACTGTTGGCCATCAAATTGTATACTTAGTAATGGTTGTGATGCTGTTTTTATAAAAGTTTTTGGTAAAACAGAAAGAAGTGTATTTTCATCTATGGTGGAGTTGGTAGCTCCACTATCTAAAAAGGCATGTAGTGTGAATTCATGGCCATGGATATTCACCAGACATTTGACTCTAATGTCTAGAGTTTTTCCTGTATTACATATACTAGAGACTTTTATCAAGACTAGATCTCGATCTATCATATCTGCTAGTGTAAGTTGTAAACCTTTGCCTTTATCAAGAGTAGCCTGAGAAGAAGAATGTGAAGAAAGGTTTGCTTTTATTTGTTTATCTAGGGTTTCGATTTCTGTTTCTAATTTATTAATACGTGTTTCTAATACAGAAACTCTTGTTTCTAATAAAAAATTTCGAGTGCCTCCTTTAGAGAGCTAGCTTATGGGTATCGTAATAGAAAACAGTTGTTGAAGACAAAGATTACAGGCTTCTTTTTTTTACATAGTTTGCAGGTTCCTCTTTTATCTAAAGATAGATAATAACTACAAAAGAAACAAGGAATGTTATCAGTTCCTGTTTTGAGTATCCACTCATGTAGACAGTTAAGTTCTTCTGTAGTCTTATTGTTGAGTTATTAAACATTAGATTTGTATCTGGAAATGGAAAGTCATCCCATAATTCATCTAGATTGTCTAGTGTATCATAGGTTATGTAATTTTCAGGATATAGGTTATGTTGGGACCGATGTATCCGCTAGAGGGGGGGTGAATAGCGTCTCACCCAAATCGATCGCTTCCTATAATGTTAGTGCACAGCGAAAATACAAAAACAAATACTAACAAGAGAAAGCAAATCTAACACGTTGATTTAACGTGGTTCGGAGATAAAGCTCTACTCCACGGCTGTCCGTAAGGTGGACGATCTCGATCCGTCGGTGGATGACTCCCCGGAAAACCTCCGACTAGCTCAAGCTCCTTGTCGGTGGAGAAACCTCGCCACAAACACTTGAATACAAGCACACCGATCACACGAGGGCTTGGGAGACTCTAATAGGCTTTAACCAAGTCTATTTCGTCACCTTGGCCGGCCATCCCAAGGTCCTTCTTATAGAGCTTGGAGCAAATCAGTAAGCTGATTTGCCTGTTACCAGTTGACTGGTGCTAGCCCAACGGCTCTCTCAATAGCTCTCTACAGTGCACCAATCGACTGCTACAGTCATCAGTTGACTGCTACAGTACTGCTACAGTAAACCCTAATTTTATGATTTTACCTAGAGTATATTCACTCAGCACTCGTTCTCGCCCGACCAATCTAGACCTAGCCTTCTAGCCTCCTTCATCAGCCTTGCGTCCCTTGGATGCCTCTCCATCCTTCACGTCTTACCTTCTGGAACTTCCATCGGCCTTGTCATTATTGTCGGGTCTTCCTTTGCCAAGAGGTCGCGCCTCCGGGACTTCATCCATTGTCAAGTCACACTTGGACTTACGTTGCCAAGACTACATACTTGGACTTACACCGCCAAGACTACATACTTGGACTTACACCGCCAAGACTCATCCTTGGACTTTCCTCCTTTGCCAAGATCACACTTGGACTTTCCTTGTTGTACCTGTATCCTGCACACTCACAATGCATATCAAATATAACAATAAACCTAACTTAAATTTTTGTCCAAACATCAAAACCTAGGGCACTTAGATTGCTCCAACAGGTTATACTGCTGATACGAGGGTTGCAAGAAAGAGTTTACAAGACTGTAATCAGAAGAAGGAACAACTTCATCCATGTCATCTACAGAAACAATAGAGTAGATGGAGGATGTATCAGAAACATCCGATTGTACTTCTATTAAATCTAGATTTGTACAGGTAACTAGTTTTGCTTCTCGGGTATATAAATTCTTTTTATTTGGGCAGACAGAGGATAAATGACCTAGTTCATTATAGGCAAAACATGTGATAGTATTGGCATATGTCTTCTTTGGTTTGAACTTCCGTACATGTTTTTCTTTATTTAAATAAGGTTTCTTTTCTCTACTTTTTATAAGATAATAAGTCTTTTTAGGTTTTATTGTCTTTGGCCTTGTTATCGATTTTCTGGGTGTTCTTGATGAATGATTTAGTCTTGGTCTAGGTTGGGTGAGGCCATATTGTTGAGGGGTATATATTTCTGGCTACAAAATCCATATTGTTGATTTTTTTAATTGCTTTTGTATGTGGATATAGGTACATTTTTCTTTAAGTATGGAAATAATGTGTTGGATTCTTACTCCAATGTTATCGAATTGTGGTGCTACATTCATGTCTCTCCAGGCTTTATGTATTTTCTTTCCTAAGTCTCCTGGAAGTTTGCTAAAAAGTCTTTCCCCTAGTTCCGGGTTACAATAGTTTCCCGAGACTGCTGTTAATGCTAGAAAGTCATTACAAAAAGGTTTAATCCAGTTCCAACTAAAGAATTGTAATTGTTCTAAGTCTCTCATAGCTTCTCTTTGTCTTATATGAGATGGCGGTAAACAACCTATGAATTGTATAGCAAAAATTGAGTATGTTATTTTCTTGTGATGTCATCTTGGCTACTTCCTCGGGATATGTAGTTTTATAGGCTTCCCATGTTGCTCTGGCAACATCACCTAGGTAATTTTCTCCTACTCTTATCATGGCTTCTCCTGTTTCTATGTCTAGTTCATGTCTAGCTTGATAATCTTTTTTAACAGAGACTATCCACTGTTCTAGATAGGTATCATAAAGTTGAGGATCATCGCGTTCTCCAATATTTAACAAGACCGAATTTTTGCCAAAATAAGTAATTTCAGGTGGTCTTATTTTTCCTATTGTTCTCAATAAAGGATTATTATTAGTATATGGGGTAATCTTTGTTCTTGGGGGATGCCCTTCCCCATAATTGATAGTTCTCATAGAGCTTTATCTTACTTGTAAAGGTTGTGGTCTGAAGTTACTAGTGCTACTAGATTCGACTGGATTCATTAGATTTACTGTTGAGAAGTAATCTTATTTTTTAGCAATTATGTTATACTCTTCGTCGAAATATAACATCCAGTTAGGATCTAATTTATGGTGTAAAAGGTCAAAAGTTTCTAATTCTTTTAAATCTTCTTTAGTGAAATAGATGGATATTTCAAATGGAATGTAAACATATTCATTTAGATCATCATAAAATAAATAATTATTTTCCACATTATTGCTTATAAGAGTTTCCAGTACGCTATATTCAATATTCATTAAATTTATATTAGTTTGATTTTCTTCATTATCTTCTTGTGTTGTTGAAGGTTTATAATTATGAAATCTTACTATAGAGTTTCCATGTCTATCTTTATAAATACTGGATTCCGTTGCTTGTAAGGTTTGTGGTTTATTGTTTAATTCCAAATTAAGAGTCCAATATAATCCTGCAAGTAATGTTGATGAGAAATCCTTAGGTTTGAGGAAATAAATATCTTTTGTCATAAGGGTTTCAATAACATTAGTAATTTGAACTTTAAAACTATTATTAATATTTGTCATGATTTTTCCTAGAAAGATTATATCTATTTGAATATTATGTCTTTGAAAGTCTTCATACCCTCCGGCTTGTACTGAAATTTTAATATGTTCTATAAAGTTCGGGATTGTCATATTGAAGTTTGGACAGAAATAGGTAATTCCTAAATTGCTATTCATATTTACTTCAATGAGTTCAATAACTGTCTTATCATTGTCAGAAAATCTTGAGTCGTAAAGGACTAAAAATACTTTAGCTCCTATACTTTTTCTAGTAAGTCCTTTTAGTCCAAACACTATTGGTCCTAGATGTATGTAGTGATGTTTTCTTTGTAAAAGTGTTCTTGCAGATTCTTCTGTCACGAGTGTAAATCTTTCTTCATCTCCATCTGGTAGATGAAGTGGTTATGTTCTGTGATATCTATAAAGTGATGTAGAGAAGGATAGTAGTCCTTGATTATATATTCTTTTTGGGTTTAAGGTATTTAATTATTCATTAGAAAAAGTGTCTAAATTATGTTATATGTCTATAAGTTCTTCTAATTGATAAGTAGCAATATTTGTTGAGGACCTCCTGGGTATTATAGATAAGTTTTTATTTGGTTATCTTAAAGTTTGTGGTAATCCAGAAAAACTTTCAGTTTGTTTCTTTGTTCGTAGATCCATTTGAAATGACATCTCGAGTCTTATAAGTAAGAAATTTATAAGTTCAATTTTAGGAAAAACAGTTATCCGACAACAACCTACTACTTATAAATTTCTTACTTATAAGACTTAAGATGTCATTTCAAATGGCTCTACGAACAAAGAAACAAACTGAAAGTTTTTTTTCAATTATCACAAACTTTAAGACAACCAAATAAAAACTTATCTGTAATACCCAGGAGGTCCTCAACAAATATTGCTACTTATCAATTAGAAGAACTTATAGACATAAAACATAATTTAGACACTTTTTCTAACCAACAATTAAATACCTTAAACCCAAAAAGAATATATATTCAAGGACTATTATCCTTCTCTACATCACTTTATAGATATCACAGAACACAACCACTTCATCTATCAGATGGAGGTGAAGAAAGATTTACACTCATGATAGAAGAATTGGCAAGAACACTTTTACAAAGAAAACATCACTACATACATCTAGGACTAATAGTGTTTGGACTAAGAGGACTTACTAGAAAAAATATAGAAGCTAAAGTATTTTTAGTCCTTTACGACTCAAGATTTTCTGACAATGATAAGGCAGTTATTGGACTCATTGAAGTAGATATGAATAGCAATTTAGGAATTACCTATTTCTGTCCAAACTTCAATATGATAATCCCAGACTTTATAGAACATATTAAAATTTCAGTACAAACCAGAGGGTATGGAGACTTTCAAAGACATAATATTCAAATAGATATAATCTTTTTAGGAAAAACCATGACAAATATTAACAATAGTTTTAAAGTTCAAATTACTAATGTTATTGAAACCCTTAAGACAAAAGACATTTATTTCCTCAAACCTAAGGACTTCTCATCAACATTACTTGCAGGATTAGATTGAACTCTTAATTTGGAATTAAACAATAAACCACAAACCTTACAACTAACGGAATCCATTATTTATAAAGATAGATATGGAAGCTCTATAGTAAGATTTCATAATTATAAACCTTCAACATCACAAGAAGAAGATAATGAAGAAAATCAAACTAATATGAATTTAATGAACATTGAATATAGCTAATCTTGTCCGAGTGCGGAGTTGATGAAAACTAGGGACGGGGCGCTCTCCACTGCCTTCGGGTGATCTCCAGAATGATGTGGACCTCCGGTGAACCTGCAACAAAGCCTGTCCGGGAAGGGCTTCCGGGCGACGACTCTCCGATGCTCAAGTCAGGCAACGGCGAGATGAAGCAGAGGCAAAATAATGAGACTGTGGCTACAGTAGATGAGAAAAGCATACCTCCGCCGGAGTCTGGAGGTCCTTATATAGGACCTCGGAGAGGCGTGTGCACGCTTCACGTGGCGTGCACACTCCTCAAAGCATACCTCAGAATGACTGTGTCAGAAAAGCGTGTCTGACGCCATGCCGCAACCGTCCGAGCATATCTCTGACATGACAGTGGAAACTTCCACCGTACGATCCTCAGTAAGGCCTAACCGCTGACCATGCTGTTTGTCGGCAGCAGGTGTCTCGAAAATGATATTGCTAGCTGCCCTTGTTGTCCTCTTCTAAGTCTTTTGTCTCTTACTGGGCCGGAAGGGATGTCTGCCCAACCTCCGGGGCGCTCGGGTATGTACGCGCATCGGACCGAGCGAGAAGGTCGCTTGGTCACGTATTCGGACGGTAGTACGAGCTGGTTGGTCGGCAGCTCGGCCGAGCGGATCGATCGTTCAGCACAACGGTTCCTCCATAAGGGAGATTTGTGAGCGTCGGAAGCTCGACCCGAGGTCGAGCTGTCTTCGCGCTGGCCAGGGATTTACTCTGGTCGATCGGCCAGGTGACCTCCCCAATCAGCCGGGTCCCAAGTCTGCTCTTGACTTTGACTCCCTCGTGTCGTTGACCCCTTCCTATGTGGGCCCCCGATCCTTACCACCGGATCACGTGCCTTCTCTTCAAGTCTAGTCGAAGGAGGCCGCAAGTCCGACTGACTGGACCATTGGCCTGGTGACACGACTGCCGTTCTGCCACTGATGTTGGTGTCTATCCGACCGGGAACTGCGCGAGTGAGCGATGCCGCTCGACCTGACACCTGTTGACATCGAAAGTTTTGCTTGCCAATGGTTGTCCTGCCACCCCGGCATTGGTCAGTGCTGATGTCCCTAGAATCTCCTCGGGATTCGTACAAATCTCGCCATTAAGGCTGAGCATGCGACCACGCTTGCGTAATGACGCTCATTAAATGCGACCTGTGAGCGGGCGCCACGTGGCCACGCAGACGTCACTGCTCGCTCGAGCTGTAAAGGCTGATGTGACCTTTGGCCTTTTGAATTCGACAGTCAGATATGCTCCTCGGACTCCATGACCTGGATCGGACGACTCCGGTCGGCCGAGCCCAACCTTTATAAGGTCGTCTCTTCTTCCTCTGCCGCTTCGCGTTATCGTGTGCTCGCGTCTGAAGGCTTCTGTTCCCTCCTGTTCAGTGCTCCGGTGAACTCGTCCTCAACCTTCCAGCCACTCGCCTTCTTCTCCGACCATATTTCTGTAAGGACTCTTTGCCCACCTTTTCTTCGTTCTTTTCGTGCGTTTCTTCGCATTCTAGCGGTGCTGTGCTCTGCCGGCATCGTCCCACCTCCCACCTTCGTCCATCTTTTCGTCTTTCTCTGGTTTTTGTTTTTTCTACTGTTCCGGTGATGGCGAGCACCTCACAACCATCTAATCCCTCCCTCGGCCTATGGTATACGACCATGGAGAGCCGGTTCGATGAGGCTGACACGGTGAACTTCGTCCGTGACTTCGAACTCCCCTCTACCCATAGATTAATATTAGCTACCTCATCCGATCGTCCACAAAATCCGCCATCTAACACTGTTTGTTTCTTCCGAGACTAGTTTGTAGCCGGTCTGCGGTTCCCTCTACATCCTTTCATCCTTGAAGTGTGTAACTATTTCCGCCTCCCGCTCGGCCAACTTGTCCCCAACTCCTTTAGGTTGTTGTGCGGGGTAGTTATCCTCTTTAGACTACACGACATTCCCTTAATCCCCAAGATTTTCCATTATTTCTACTACCTCAAACAATCGGAGTGGGGCACCTTCCTCTTCCAGTCGCGGATCGGCCTCATTTTCTTTGACAAAATGCCGACCTCGAATAAACATTGGAAGGAGTACTATTTTTACCTTCGTCTTCCCGAGCTGCCAGCTTTCCGAACCAAATGGCAGATCGTCGTGCCGACCCCGCCGGACCTTGGTAAATACAAGAGTCAGCCGACCTACCTCCATGCAGCCATCCAATTGGCCGGGCAGAAATTCAACATCCATAAACTGCTTTGTGAGGGTGTGCTGTACGTATTCGGATTGAGTCCGATCCGAACGAAGCTTCCGAGCAGCATGGGCAAGCATTTTCTTCGTCCCCTTTTCTTTTGGTCTAACTGATTTATTCTTCTTTTATGCGGCCGACATCATGTGGCGTGCCAAGGCTACTGAGCGGATGAAGTTGAGGGCCACCGAGATAGAGGCAGCGGCAGCTAAGGAGATGGCCGACTTGGGCATTGCACCGGTCGGCTCACACGAGGGTGAGAGAGAAGAAGCTACACCCGTCGTAGGGGAGTCGGCCGTTTAGATCCCCGCAAACGAAGCGGTCGGCGATGCTATCTCGTCTGCTGGACATACTACGCCGGAGGGCGTGGGGCACACGACCGATGATACTCCGCTGGGGACACGCAAGCAACGCAGGACAGATCCTCCTGCCCACTCGGCTACATCTGTGCAACCAGTGTCAGAGAAGGTCGGCGCTCCTTCTGCAGCAGTCGACTCAGCTTTTGTTTCGGTCGAGGCGATTTCCTCGGATCGGATTCCTTCATAGCTTGATCTGCCAGCGGCTTCCCTCGAGGCACAGCCCGCCCGTTCTCCGCCACGAGTCCATCGTCGGCTTAGGCGCTCGGGCATAATCTCGGCTCTTTTCAGCGAGTTGTTCGGTCGCTCACCTTCGGCCCAGTCTGATCCGAGCGACCGTCGAGTGGTTAAGGTCGTCTTGCATCTCCCAACTGAAGAATACCTTTTGGCGGCTGATCGGCCAACTACCCCTGAACATCATATCACCATCCGCGGACCACTTGCCAAAATATGGGAGGATGCGAGGGCCCGTGTTGCCCTAATGACTCCCGGTCAGCTCAGTGACAGCCACATGCAGCAGGCCACTGGGGTATGTCCCTCAAACTCCTATATGATTATTTTGCTTGGTTCTTGATATTATTTCCTCTGAGCGCAGAACTGGGTGAAAAACATCGCGGTTAACAACCGCCTGGCGGCGCTGGAGGAAGAGTTGAAAAAACTTCAGATTTTTGGAGGGGCGCCAGCTCAGGGGCCTTCGTACGACACGCTTCAGGCCGAGCTGAACAAAACTAAAAAACTGCTGGCGGCCGAGCGGCATAAATCTTCGGGCCTGGAAACCATGGTAGCTGTGCTCGAAGCCCAGGTTAAGTCTCACGACCATGAGATAAAGCTGGCGACTAACAAGAAGAATAGAGTCGTTTCTGATCTGGAGGCAAAGAATGTGCAGGCCCGAGCGCTGGTGCAACGCGTCCAAGAATTGGCTGGCTTGCTATCCACTAAGCGGGAGAGCCGATCAGCAGACCAAGCTAAATTTCAAGGAGATAAGAAGGATCTCCAGGACGCCCTCGAAGCTGCCCGAGCCGCTCTTAAAGAGTACCAAGATGGCGAGGCAGGTCGCTTTACGGTGATGAGGCAAAACTATGTCCGTTCGGAAGAATTTGGCAATAAACTCAGCAATCGGCTTGTTCTGGCCTTTGAAGAAGCCATCTATGCTACGACTGCCTATCTGAAGGCCAAGGGCCATCTTCCGGAGACGGCGTCCATCCCCCCCAGAGACCTAGCTGGACTGCTGGAAACCATCTCCGAGCCCATCTTCGATGTTCTGGAGTGAGGAGTGCCTTTTAAATTTTAAGTTTCATCTGTATACTCGTTGTTCAGCGAGTTAGTATTATCTGAATCTATCCGAATCTTATCCGACTTTTGTCTGCGTGTTGGCCATGTGACGAATCAACATAACCTTTTAATTTTGTTCTTGTTTACTTCTCAAGCCACTTTCATTCTGAGCGACACTCGGCGGTGTTCGAGCCGGAGGGTTTATAGTCGCCGATCCGACTCTGGGATTTAACGTCGCCGCTCGACGGTCTTCGGGCCGGGGGGTTTATAGTCGCCGGTCCGACACTGGGATTTAATGTCACCGCTCGACGGTCTTCGAGGGGACTATCTGCTCGACCGTAATTTCAAAGACCCTTCTATTTTTTCTTCCTGCGGTTGAAGGAAACAAAGGGTGACAAATATATGTCGTGTATTACATTGGCGCACCTTTTATCCATCTCGGTACGACTGGAGGTGGCATGCACTCCAGGGTCGCTCTAACTTTCGTCCATCTTCATCCTCGATGTAAAATACCGAAAATGAGAGAATAATAATAAGGAAATTTTTCAGAATTTTTTGAAATTTTTCGGGAATTTTTTGGAGCTCGTATGGCTTAGGTTGCGGGGATAAAAAAAACGGGGCCCCGGGAAAGGCTGCTTAGGCTGCCCCATTTAAGCGAGGAAATGTTTTATTTTCTTTTTCTTTTTTTTTCTTTTTTCTTTTATTTCTCTTCGTCGTTTCTTCCCTGATCCACGCCCCGTGTCCGAGCCCTCACCTCTTGTCGTTTCTTCTTCCCTTCCCAATGGACGGTCCCGCACCAACGCCGCCCTCGCGCCCGTTCCTCTTCCCCTCCGGTACAAAGGCAGTAGCAGAGGGAAGCTGCGAGTCTCTCCTTTCCTCCTCTCCCTTGCTCCTCTGCCCTAGAGCTCGAGCCGACGCTGTCGATCGAGACTTCTTTGCCCTAGTGCCGACAATTCGGTCCACACCCACCTCCGACCACCACAAAAGCAAGCCAAGCAGTGTCGAGCCCGCGTCTCTGCTCGACACTGCTGAAGCCGACATCGTCGGTGCCCTACAGTAGACCGATCCCTTCGTTCCTCCTTCCCGAGCCCTTCCCTTGCGCCACCGTGCCCTAGCTCTCTTTTCTGACGGCTCCAATCAGTCGTGCGACGACAAAGTTGTGCCCTAACAGTGGTCCTTAAGGTAGGTGATTTATCGAGCTGTGGATTTGAGTTCTTGGTCTCTATTTTTTGATCTGATCAGTGATCCTCTTGCTTGCTATCATTTAGTGTCGTTTGGTGAAGGATTTCTAACAGAAAGGTTACACTGTTAGCTACATCTGATTTGGATCACTGTTAGCTGTTGAAGAAGAGGAGATAAGGGGAATAGGGAGGACTTGCTGTGGTTTTCTTGGTTCCGGCAGAAATTCCAACTAGTAGCACTCTTGTTCCAGCAATCAACAGGGCTGTGAGTTAAAGGTATGTTGTAGGAATTTGGCTACGTGTTGTAGTTAGATAATGGATCATGTGTAGATTGATTAGGTTTATGTTTTTAATTAATTATGATTGGATTTTGAATAGTTAGGGTTAATGAAGCTAACCCTAATTAACTTGTGAATTATATTTAATTAGGGATTTACATAATGGATTTAATCTAAGTCTCATATTAGACTCGAGCTTATGTAGCTAACCGAGATTTAATAAATGAATTAGGGTTCTTGGTAAATAAGGATATTGGTTTAGCTATTTTGTTTAAACGAAAAAAAAAACTTAGCTAAACTGTACGATTTATTACAGGATTCGGATTCGGGACGAGCACATCGACATAAAGGTTGATTAGCTCGATCTACATTGGAGGCGGGTACCTTGACCTATCTATTTTGATACATCTTGTTGATATGTTTAGTAGATCTTAACAAGTAGTAATAACTATGATTATATCTGCATTGGCATGTCACTATTTGCTTCCGAGCATGTATTGTTTGTTATCTATTTATTACCTTTATGTTATAAAGGTAGTGACATGCCATGCTCTATGATATACTGGACTGGTTAGATACCCTACTTGACATGTGTACCTAGATCATACTATTTGATCCTCATATCTTGGTACACATTGTATGGAGAGGGATAGTATTAGGATATTTTCTGGCTTAGTGACATGCTTCATCTTGCATGATTGCATGTTGAGCGGTTGACGGCTTCATTATTGTTGAGCGCATCGCTAGTTACATGGATTTGCACACACAACCGCTCATGGGTTAGTGGTGTTTATTCAGGCAGGGTGTGTGCAGCAGGTTGCTCTGTTTGGCTCCGTTGGTCTGCTCATGGGTTGTAACGACCCAATTTTCCCTATTTCGAGTTCTAAAAGTCCTTATAAAAATCTAGAAATGCTATAGAAAAATTCTAGAGATTTTTAGGAATTTTTAGAGTATTTTTACGTAATTTTTGGAGTTTGTTTGGTACTTTTACCAAGAGAAAGAAGTTTAAAAAAATATATATATAAAAGTGTTAAAGCTGGGTTTTGAACCCAAGAGCTCGGACCCAAACCAGATTTTAATGGACTCAGCCAACCATCTGGTCTACGGATGTTTTGTTAATTATATATGAAGCGATATATATTTAAGTAGTAGTTAGGAACAGTAAAATAAATTGGAAATAAAAGTGCACAGCGGAGGATTCGAAACCGCAACCCTTGACTTGGTCAAAACCGCAGCCAACCAACTCTTCCACGAGTATTTCGTGAAAAGGTAAGGAGCGAAATAATCTTAAGCCATAACAGAATACCCTAGGTTATAAAAGGATAAGTTGGGAGAGGGATTAATTATTTTCTTTTCCCTCAAAATTTCTCTTCTCGCACTCGGCGACGGCGTCCGCGATTTCCTGTTCGAGGCTAGGGCTTCCTCTCCGGCGAGCGTCTTCTTCCGTGAGTTCTTCACCGATCCAAGCTCCTCTCGTAAAGGAGAACTCGAAGGCGCGAAGAAGACCGAGATTTCAAGCTCGCCGCAAGCCCTAGAAGAATTAGAAGTTCTTCTCTTCGGCTGTAAGTCCAGGGAACACATGTGAGTTGCTACTCACCTGCAGTAGGAGTTGTTCCGATTTTTGCTTTGTTGTCTTCTTGTTTTCTTGAGTTTTACCGTGAAGAAAACTTGGTTTTTGTTGGTTGTTGTGAATCCTAAAGAGAGAAGAGACAAATTAGTTCAGTAAGCATGAAGAACGGATTTGAATTTAGGTACTTTAGGTTCTTTAGCTTCAGTTTGAGTCCCTTGCTAATTACCATAACTTGTCAACTTTCACCTTTGTTTTGTAGTTCATTACAGTAGGTCTTTAGTTGATGATTAATTGCCATGATTTGTCAGAGTTCACCTTTGATTCGTAGTTCATATCAGTAGGAATTAGTTGATGTTAATTGCCATGTATTGATTCTTATTTCTATTTCTTAGCTATTGAATATGCATGAGCAGACTAAATTCCTAGATTTATTTGTTATTAATTGGGCATGCATAGTTCTCATTGCTATTAGTTAAGCACCAGTAGCTTTTATTTGCAGATTTTATTTGCTGTTCCTTAGGTCTTGTTTTGCTGGAAACAATTCGTAATGTTAGGTTCCATTAAGTGCAGATTTTATTTGCTGCAGAATTTATTTTTCTTCCATACTATCCAATGAGTATGAGCAGTTTTATTTATGAGCATGCACAATTTGGAACGCTAGTATGTTTGGATAGATCTTTTGTGCATATTCATGGGCAAGAACAGCCACCAATTCATAGTAGTTTGGATCCTTTTGTGTTGATTTAGTAAGCATGATATTCTGTTAATTCCATGCAGCAATGATTCCTTTACTTTCTAAGATTCCTTTGTTATTAGAATAACATGAGCAGATTTTCTAGATTCTATTGCATGCCTAGTAGTTGAATTTGTTTTACTTTCACAGCATTCTTAAGTTGTTCTAGTTTCCTATTTGCTATTGGAATAACATGAGCAGTTCCATTTTTATAGCATGCAGATTTTTATAAGTAAAGTATGCAGATTTTTAATAAGCAGATTTTCATAAGTATTGCATGCAGATTTTAGATAAGCTTAATATGCAGATTTTGATAAACTTAATATGCAGATTTTTGTTAAGCTTTACTTGCAAATTTATGTTAAGCTTTGTATACAGATTTTCAGTACGTAGAGTGTGTTCTAGTGCACCCCAAGTGCTTGATAAAATGCTTAGCTCAATATAATACTACAGTAGGCATTTTAATAGCTCAGTAAATGCAGTAGAAGCATTTAAAATAACTTATTTAGTCTTGCTTCAGCTTATATGGGACTACGGTCCAATGGGTGGGCTCCCACAGTCGCCTCTAGGTTCAGATAACCTAGTAAAAGCAAGATAAGTTAATTAGTTTAAGATCCAGTATTTTACTTTTAGCAGTGGCACTGTACTGGACCAGATGTCCATTGGGTTGGGCTCCCACAGTCGTCCCTAGGTTTAGATAACCTAGTAAACCCTACTAGACTCGGAACTTGCAATCTCTGGTTTAGTTAGGGATGCGCGCACAGCAAGTACAGTTGTCGGGCCCATCAGTAGCATGATTATTATTTTAATCTATTATGTAAATAGTTTTCAAAACTTCACAAATTAGTTAGGTGAATACAAGTTAGACTCAGTTTAGCATTAATTAGTTCAACTTATGTATCAGTTCAGTTTCCTATTGATGCTCAGGATAGTTCTATGATTAGCTGTACATGTTTAGTATTTCAGTTAGCATGATTCCTTTATTGCTATTAATGAGCATGAGTAGTTATACATGTTAGCTTTTCAGTTAGTTGATTTCTTTGCTATTTATGAGCATGAGTAGCTTTACATGTTAGCATTCAGTTTTAGCATGTTTTTTATTTATATACATGCATATCGAGTTTTTGTGAGTAGGATAGCGCTCACTAAGCTTTTAGCTTATAAATACTATTTTCCTCCTACTGCAGATAAAGGAAAAGCTAAAGTATAAGGAAGAAGGCGACAAGGAGATGCTGTGATGGTGTGTGATGTGTGGACTATGGAGATCCTTGAGACTTAGCTAAAGAACTCACTTAGTTTAAGAATTTGTTTAGCTTAATTTCTTATTAAGTTGATAAGAAAACTTTGTAGTAGGAAGTTATGTTTCCGCTTTTCATTACTTACATGATTTGATTTATTAAACTGTGTGGTTGTGAAAATATATGTTCCAGCCGCCTGTGGCTAAGTATACTCTGTATGTATTTACGGATATGGTCACCGGTACAGGGGAGATTCTGTCGAAATTTTTCGGTAGAGTTTCTATGTGATTTTTAATCATACCGGTTAAGTAGAGTTAGTAGTAAGTAACGGTCATCCTAAGAGAGTAGTAGTAGTAAGAAGGGTGGTCGTTACATGGGTTGTGTGACGCAGCGTGGTAGCTGGCAGGGATCCCTCCCCGTCATCGCGTACCGGGAGATGATAGCATTGCGCTCCCTCACTATGTTTGAGGTAGGAGAATAGGTGTACTCCGACAGCATCTCATCCACTCGGTCACTCATCAGGAGCAGCGACGACAGAGTGCACGGTTGTCACAGCCCTACCCACTCGGTCTCACCATCATGTGTGAGATGGTTGACTGACAGTAGGGGTGACCAGAGCATGTTATTGACATCATATGCATTATTTACATTTATTGTTTGTGGTTATTGCACTTTATATGCGACATATTGGATGGATGCATTGTTTGACATGCATACAGGTTTTATGATACTTTGGGTTTGACGACCTTGATACCCTTATACCCAGGTTCTGGTTAGTATAGTTACTCCTTATCTTTATGTTCTGCATTTCCTTTATGTTGTATCAGGAGACTGTACGCGTAGTTATGACTATTTGTTATAGTTACTATGCATGTCAACTAAGTATTCGCTGAGTGTTGGACTCACACCCTGTTATTATTCTTTTCAGGTTGAGGCTGTCCGGAGGAGTTCCAGTTGCTAGTCCCCTACCATTTCGCGTCGCGACGAGTTCGTACAGTTTGGGTTTTACTTATTGTGTTAGACTTTGTTTTTCAGACTTATAGCTTGACATTTGGATTTTGTATGTTTTGTTATCGATGGATTTATATTTGGATGATATCGGTTTTGTGCTTTATGAGTATAGTTGAGTAGGATATCGGTTTTATGCTTTGTGGGTGTAGTTGGGAGTTTTGCGATGTTTTTCCTTATCTGTACTTATGTGTAGTTTTCATTATAAACTGCGTCGATGTTTGTTATATTTATACTGTTATTATTCCGGCCGTATCGGCCGATGAGTATGTGGCCCTGAGGGCAATGTAGGAAATTTCAGATTGTCACCCGTACAAGGGAGATGTTGTCAAAATTTTCTCTGGCATGGACTACCTGGGGGCTTGACAATTTTTGGTATCAGAGCCAAGTTTGCGAGTCAAACTGGGTATTTTCAGATTTTTATGGATTTTCGTTATGTTCATGTTTAGAACTTCCGTTTCGGATTTGTTCGGATTTCTGATAATTTCTCGTTTCGGCATTTCCGAGGTCAAAAAGGGGGACTGGACAGCGACGGAACATTTCCAGACAGCAATTAGGTAAAAGGTAATTTTATAATTTTTTGTTACTTGTAGTAATATTTGGGTTATAATTGAACAAATATGAGGCGAGGTACACGTGCTTCCGTGCCGAGACATGGTGCAGGCCTACCACGTAAGAGGACGTTGGAGTCCCTGGCAACAGAGTCGCCAGAGACGTCTACTAGGGTCGAGCCTGCCGGGCAGGGACAGACTCCGCATGGTACTGCGGGTGCGTCGGGTTCTCAGACTCCGATGGTTTCAGATGTACCTACCACGACCGTACCCGCAGTGCCCACTCCTACGATATTTACGGTACCACCAGCGGTACCACCAGCATATTCGGCACCTGCTCCGGTCGAGCCTACGGCGTACTAGGCACCACCGCCACTTAGACCTACCATATACTCGGCACCAGCGACACCCGTGCCCCTAGTGCCTACAGCATATGCGGCACCCGCACCAGCAGCAGCAGTTGCTCCACCTCCGGTACCACCACTCATCGTACCTCCTGCCGCGTCCCCCTATGCTGACCCTGCAGTGCCACCAATGGCACCTACCTCAGTCTATGCAGCGGCACCGGGGATGCCTCCCCCGGCCTATGCAGCGGTACCACCTGTTATACCAGCTCTAGTGGTTCCGCCAGTTCCTGTAGTCGTCCCTACTACCCTCACTGATATAGTCACGGCACGAGCTCGGATCCCAGCATTGGCACAGTCGACGAAGAGTCGATTCACACTCTTCCGAGGAGAGCTTGATCCGAGTGTGGCACAATCTTGATAGAGATCATGGAGCGGACCTTCTTCTACTTGGCTTGCTCCGAGTGGGAGAAAACAAAGCTGGCTGCTTTCCATTTACGGGATGAGGCCGACACCTAGTGGGTTACGCAGCGATCCATAATTGGCGAGCAGAACATCACTTGGGCCAGATTCAAAGAGGCTTTTAAGAGCCATTACTTCTCACGTGCATATCAGATGGCTCGTCGGCAGGATTTTCTGATTCTAGGACAGAACAGCCGTTCGGTGACAGAGTATAATGCTGAGTTTAACCAGTTGGCCAAATTCTGTCCAGAATTAGTGGCTGAGGACAGTTCCCGTATGCATTAGTTTATTCAAGGACTGGATGGACATCTGCAAGTAAAGCTTGCTAGTTTTGGGAGTTCATCCTACATCGAGACACTAGACAGAGCCCTGATGATAGAGTCAGCTCAGCGGAGAGCGTTCTCAGACAGGAAAAGGAAGCAGCCGGGTCAGACATCAGGACAGATCCAGCAGGCATAGGTGACCGGACAATAGCAGAGTGGTCGCAGTCGGCCAGGTCAGGGTACTTCTGGGGCTTCTGGTCAGCCTTAGAAGTCAGGGCGATCTTCATCAGGACGCTCCCAGTCTTCTCAGCATAACCGAAAACAGCCGCCAACGACACTCACTGCACCAGATGTGGATCCAGAGACCACGTCTCCACAGCTTGCTCCCTGGAACAGTCAGTTTGTTATTATTGCAAACTGCCCGGGTACCTGAGTCGAGATTGTTCACTGAAGGATCAGCATTTGGCTTCCGGAGTGTCTGGTTATGGTGTTCAGCTTAGTCAAACAGGGACTCAGTGAGGCGGGCACAGAGCCCAAACTTCGCATCGTCAGCAGAGGGCAGTTCCCCCAGCAGCAGCTGCATTTGGCATGCTCGGACAGGAGTACCCCAGTACCCACATAGCACCACAGAGTTTTGTTCCGGGACCACAGTATCCGACTCAGGGGCAATATCAGTTGCAGCCACAGCCACTGGTCTAGTACCAGTCACAGCCCCAGCCGCCGGTCCAGTATCAGTCTCAGTCTACCTATCCGTCTCTGGCTCAATACCCGACACCATCACAGTGGCAGGCTCAGACTCAGGCACCGCAGCCTTTGACAGCACTACCACCTCCTCCACCGCCAGAGACTGGACATATTCACGCGGTTACCAGAGAGGATGCACAACGGGCCGACGGATCCGTTTTCCGCGATATGGTTTTACTTTATGCATTATCCGCTGATATGCTGATAGCTCGCATTCTTTTATTTCTCGTGCTTTTATGAAGGACATAGGTAGACTACCTACTCGTAGACCGCAGTGACTGACCATCTCCCTACCGTCCGGTGATACATTGGAGGTCACGCAGGAGGTCAGTGGTTGCCCGTTAGATTTTGGCAACATGATACTTATGGTTGATTTATTAGTGCTGGAAATGGTCGAGTTCGACATTATCCTTGGTATGGATTGGTTGTCTACATATAATGCCACCGTTGATTGTCAAACGAGGGTGGTCACTTTCTGACCTCCGAACTAACCCTCGTGGGATTTCACTGGCATCAGGGACGATGCCATATCGATCATTTCGGTGATTCAGGCTCAGAAGCTGCTGTCACATGGCTATCAGGGATATCTTGTGTCTATGATTAATACTGACGACAGCGGTAGTTCCCAACTCTCAGATGTTCCGGTGGTCCGAGAGTATCCCGATGTATTTCCAGATGACCTACCGGGCTTGCCTCCCCGAAGGTAAGTAGAGTTTGCTATTGAGCTGATTCCGGGGACCGCGCTAGCATCGAAGGCTCCATATCGTATGGCACCGAAAGAGTTGGATGAACTAAAGGTCCAACTCCAGGAGTTATTGGATAGAGGATTCATTCGCCCTAGTGTTTCTCCGTGGGGTTCTCCGGTATTATTTGTTAAGAAAAAGGATGGTACTCTGAGATTGTGCATCAATTACAGGCAGCTGAATGCAGTGACCATCAGAAATAAGTACCCTTTACCTCGGATCGAGGATTTGTTTGATCAGCTCAGAGGTACATCAGTGTATTCTAAGATTGATCTGCGATCCGGGTATCATCAGCTGAGAGTTAGAGAATCTGATATTCAGAAGACAGCTTTCCGTATCAGGTACGGTCATTATGAGTTTTTTGTAATGACATTTGGGCTTACCAATGCGCCAGCGGTATTTATGGATCTGATGAACCGCATCTTTCTAGAGTATCTTGATCAGTTTGTTATCGTTTTCATCGATGACATATTGGTCTACTCGCATTCCGAGGAGGAACATGCACAACATCTTCGCATAGTCTTGGAGACTCTTCGACGACATCAGCTGTACGCGAAGTTCAGCAAGTGTGCATTCTGGCTATCCTCAGTCGATTTTCTGGGACATGTGGTCTCTAGCAGAGGTATTTCAGTAGACCCTCAGAAGATCGAGGCTGTCACCAGTTGGGAGCAGCCGAAATCAGTATAGGAGATCCGTAGTTTTCTGGGACTAGCAGGATATTACAGACGATTCGTCGAGGGTTTCTCCCGGATTGCTATGCCATTGACACGCCTGACCAGAAAAGGCGTGAAGTTCATGTGGACAGAGGATTGCGAGACCAGCTTCCAGGAGCTGAAGCGGAGATTAGTGTCGGCTCCGGTTTTGGTTTTACCTTCTGGAGAAGACGGATTCGTGCTCTACACCGACGCGTCTCTTCAGGGTTTAGGCACTGTTCTGATGCAGGATGGCAGGGTAGTCTCCTATGCTTCTCGACAGTTGAATGAGCATGAGAAGAACTACCCAGTACATGATTTGGAGTTAGCCGTCATCATCTTTGCTTTGAAGATTTGGCGACATCATCTGTACCACATTACCTTTGAGATTCTTACAGATCATAAGAGTCTCAAATACATTTTCACCCAGAAGGAACTTAATCTCCGACAGAGGAGATGGATGGAGTTCCTGAAGGATTATGAGTGTACCATTAGCTATCACCCGGGGAAAGCTAATGTGGTTGCCGATGCACTCAGCAGGAAGTCCAGAAGGATTTTGGCTTGCCACCGAGTTTCCGTCACAGACTTGGTTCAGGGTTTCTCCGAGTTGGGCCTTCAGGAGCAGGGATAGACAGGGCAGGGTATTCTGGTTGCCATGGTTGCTCAGTCGTCGATCAGGACGAGGATCCGAGAGGCCCAGACCGATGATCATCATTTGTAGTTTATTGGCAGCCAGATAGCTTCCGGGCAGCAGACCGAGTTCACCCGAGATGAGGAGAGTATTATTTATTTCCGAGGCAGATTATGCATATCTCAGTTTCATCCGATCTTACAGGAGCTACTTCAGGAGGCTCATCGCTCTTGATTTACGATCCATCCAGGTGGAACTCGCATGTATCGAGATTTGAGGAGTTCCTACAGGTGGAACAGTATGAAGAAAGACATCACGGAATTTGTAGCTAGATGTCTTGTCTGTCAGCAGGTGAAGGCTGAGCACCAGAGAACTGCCGGATTATTTCAGCGGATTCCTATTCCTGAGTGGAAATGGGAACACATTAGAATGGACTTTGTGGTGGGTTTGCCGAGGACACGACGAGGCCATGACGTGATTTGGGGAATCGTTGATCGATTAACCACATCCGCGCACTTCTTAGCGATCCGGAAGACTGATTCCCTGGATCGATTGGCAGATCTGTATTGCCAGGAGATTATCAGATTGCATGGTGTTCCTTTTGTTGGAGTGTATACTGAAAGCCTAAACTTTGTAAATATTCATTATGAATAAAGAATCACATTTGGTCAAATTGTCTACATTTAGTTGTAGTTGTTCAATTAATTTATACTGTAGATAACATAGTATGTGGTGTCACATGCAGAAGATGATGTTATCAGTACCTTATAAATTATAAACAGTAGCTCACGACCAAAATGGAAAGGAACAAACCATTAGAAGGTCGTAGTGTAATTAGGTATCAGTTTATCTTGACTGTATAATTACACTAGTACACTTAGAGTGTATTGAGTAGGATCATTTGAGGTCGTTTCTTTTATACTGACTTTATAAAGAAACAAAGACCTCGGTTATTATGGAAGTGTGCGCTCTTAATCCTAATATAATAACAAGCACATATATTTGATATTTATTTCTTTAATTTATCAGTGGGTGAGATTTAGTTCGATGAATCAATAAGCCCGATAAGTTGGGAAATAATATCACTTATAGTGTGTGTTGTTGATTATAGAAGGAAACTGTGTCCTAGAGATACTAGGTTGATAATGTCCCCAAGAGGAGCTCATAAGGATTGTCATGTTAAACCCTGCAGGTGGACTTAGTCCGACATGACAATAAGATTGAGTGGTACTACTCTTGGACTTAGATATTAATTAAATGAGTTGTCAGTAACTCACTTAATTAGTGGACATTCGATATCTTAAACACAAGGAGACTAATACACTCATAATAAGAAGGAGCCAAAAAATGTAATTTGGGATTGGTGCGGTAGTTCAATAATAGTTCTCTAGTGGAATGAATTATTATTGATAAAATTAAGTTGTGTGTTCAGGGCGAACACGGGATGCTTAATTTTATCGAGAGACCAAAACCAATTCCTCCTCTCGGTCCCTATCGTAGCCTCTTATTTATAGAGTACTATATTCACCTATACCCACCTTCTATACCCACCAATAGGGGGCCGGCCAAGCTAGCTTGGGAACCAAGCTAGGGCCGGCCTAGGTATGAATTGGGGTGGCCGGCCCTAGCTTGAACCAAGCTAGAGGGGCCGGCCAAATTAAATTAAAAAAGGATTTTAATTTGAATTTTTATTATGTGGAAGATATAATTTATTAAAGAGAATTAAAATTAAAATATCTCTCTTATAAAAGATCTACAAAAGATTAAAGAAAGAGATCTCTTTCCTTATTTGTAGATTGATGAGATATTTTATTTTCTTTTTAAAAATTATTCACATGTTGTAAAATTAAAATTATGAAAATTTCTTTTTATCAACCATGAAGAGATTTTTGAAGAGAAATTTTAATTTTAAAATTTCCGGAAACAAATTAGGAAGTTTTAATTGTTGATTGAAACTTGTCCAATTTGTTCTTCATGATGTGGCCGGCCACTTGAATTTAATTGGGGAAATTTTATTTTATTTTTCTCAATTAAATCATGTCAAGGAAATTAAGGAAATTTTATTGTAATTAAATTTCCTAATTTGCCTAGGCCAAGGAATATAAAAGAAGGGGTGAGGGTGCCTTCATAAAAAACAACCTCTATTATTTCTCTCCCTATTTTGTTCATTGGTGTGGCCGGCCATCCTTTCCCTCTCTTCCTCTTGTGGTGGCCGAACCCCTCTCTTTCCTTGGAGCTCTTGTGGTGGCCGGATACTACTTGGAGAATAAGAAGAAGAAGGAGAGGAAGCGAGCATTTCTTGGAGCTTGGTTAGTGTTTTGATTTTCTTCCTTGGTGAAGCTTCTTTCTTTGTGGCCGAACCTAGCTAGGAGGAGAAGAAGGTGGTTGGTGGTTTCTCATCTCCGAAGATCGTTGCCCACACAACGTCCGAGGTTATAAGAGGAATACGATAGAAGATCAAGAGGTTTTTCTAGAAGGTATAACTAGTAGTTTTTCCTTTTCCGCATCATACTAGTTATTTATGGAAATAATACAAAATACAAGAGGCTTACGTTCTAGTATTTCGTATATGTTTTTCGATGTTGTGTTCTTTTATTTTATTTTTCCTTGTGATTTGATTGTTCTTTTCGGTTAACCTAAAGTTATTTTAGGAAATTAAATATTAGCTTTCTATAAAAGGTTTTGTCTAGTCGGTGGTGGTTGCTCCCATATCCAAGAAGGTCATGTGCCTCGCCACATCAGTACTGGGAACCAATTATGGAAATTAATATTTAATGGAATTAATAACTTAAGGCGATTTGGGTCGAACGTGTTAAGTTCCGTAGAAGACCCAAGTCAAAACCTAAAAGAACGAATAGATTAAGTTTTGGATCAAACGTGTTAAGTTCCGCAGGCGATCCAAAATTTAATTTAAAAGAACACATGGTAGCTAGGAAAAGGTTCAGACCTTTGTACAAAAATTTTTGTACAGTGGAACCTCTAGGTTTTCCGAGTAGCAACCAACAATTGGTATCAGAGCTAGGGTTTTGCCTCTGTGTATTTGGTATTAGTTTAATTATGCACATGTCATACATAATTTAAGTAGGTTAATAGTAGGATGTGCTAACTTTGTGGATGCAGGATCCAACTATTATGACTTTTAGTTATTATGTGTGTGATTGGACCCTTAGACATGTCAAGGGCATTTATATGTGTGTGCATGATTGTATTAAAATACAGCAGGAGCTGTATTTAGTTTTATTAGGATTTTATTTTTGATCTAGATACATGTACATTCCTTTTATGGAATATAGGATCAAAAATGTAAAATTCTATTTATGTCGCGGATCAAATCTTGCAAAGCGTGGAACCTTCTAAGGACCAGAGGCGCAGCGGAACTAGTAACAAGATGGATGCGACAGCTAGACCCGGTGGCGGTGGCCAAATATGGCAGCAGCTTGGGATGACAACACACGGAGGACAACTAGAGATAAAAGCCATAATAGTTGAAAATTAGATTTTCTATTTATTGCTTTTATATTGTGCTGTGTGTGCATGTTAGTTTACAAGTTTTAGTAGGCTAGCATAGTTAAAATTCCTCATTTATAAATAACTAAGTGGGAGAGGGATTTTTAAGTAAATCCCATGGTCTCCATTACTGGTTTGTAAGTGATGCAAACAAGCTTGCGCGTTGGCTCTGAGTGCCTTCCTCCATAACGGATGAGCTTGTTTACGGATCACTAGAACAAACTTCCATTATTGGATGACTATAGGAAGTTAATTAAGAGCGTGTGATCTTCCCCAACGGAAGGGGCATAATCTTATTAATGGACTTAGTATCAAGTAATGGTATACACTTAGACACATCTAATAGTATCCTCCCCATCGGAGAAACTGCTATTATTTGTGTGACCAAATCATGCCAACTATTAATTTTATTTGTCAAAAAGTTAGGTTGACAAGATAATAAAATTAATGGGTTAAAACCCTCCTTTTACAAATGTTGAATTTGTATACGTCCACACTAACGTGGCATACAAAATTCACGGTGTTATGAGGCGTTGGTTAATTTAAAATAGTATTGTTTGAGAAATCAATATTATTCTAAATTTAGAGTTCTGACCAAAAGTTATTTGTGATTCTTAGGATGACTTTCAACCCACTGTCCATCATACTTCAACAAAATAGACTTACTGGACCTAATTACATAGATTGGAAAAGAAACCTAGACATTGTTCTTCTTCTTTGAAAGCTATAAATTTGTCTTGTTGGCGGTGCCACAAGCACCTCTTGGTGAATCTACCCAGAGGAAATTGAATATCATAGGAAATGGGTAAGCGGATGAGATGGCGCGGTGTTACATTTTGGCTTCAATGTCAAATGTATTGCAACATCAGCATCAAGATTTACCAACAGTCTATGATATTATAAACAATCTCAAGGAACTCTTTGGTCATCAGGATAGAGCTTCTAGGAAAGAAGTCATGAGAAAGATAATGACAGCCACCATGCAAGAGGGTACTCCTGTAAGGGATCATATCCTAAAGATGATGGCTTATCTGAACGAGATACAGATCCTTGGAGGAGAAATTGATGGGGAAACCCAGATCGATATGATCCTCCAAACGCTACCGAGAAGTTTTGAGCAGTTTCGCCTGAACTATAATATGAATAAAAGGATTTATTCATTAGCGGAACTACTGACAGAACTTCAAGCAGCAAAAGGATTATTTCGTCACAATGCTCAAATTCACTATGCTGGAAATGGTTCTACTTCTAAACCGAGAGGAAAGAAGAAGAAGAAACAAGCTGGTTCAGCAAAGAAAGTGAATAAATCTCAGAGTACGGGATTTAAAGCTGGAGTGAAGAAGCCGAAGGGAAAGTGCTTCATCTGCAAGCAGGCAGGACATTGGAAGGCGGACTGTCCTCGTAGGAACCAAAACAAAGGTATATCTCATACTCTAGTTGTTGAAACATGTTTAGCGGTGTTATCTACCAGCACCTGGTGTGTAGATACGGGAGCCACTGATCATGTCTGCAATTCTTTGCAGGGGTTCCAGGAAACCCGACGACTATCTGAAGAAGAGATTACCGTCTACATAGACAATGCTACTAAGGTGGCAGCTGTTGCAGTGGGAGACGTCTACTTATCTTTTAGTAGAAATAGGAATTTGGTTTTAAGAAATTGTCTTTATGTACCCAGTTTTAGAAAGAATTTAATTTCAGTTTCTAAACTTTTTTTAGATGGATATTTAGTTTCTTTCAGTAACGATGTAGTTATTAAGAGAAATAAAGTGATTATCTGTTCTGGTACATTAGTTGGCAATTTGTATATTTTAAATCCAATTTCTTCCACAAGGCAAAGCATGAAAATTTATAACTCATCTTCTAACTCAAATAAAAGAAAAGAACTTTCGGAAATGAACCAAGCATATCTTTGGCATCTAAGGCTTGGTCATATTAACTTAAGTAGGATTCAGAGGCTTATAGCCGATGGACTTTTGGGTTCATTAGAGTTAGAAAATTTTCCAACTTGTGAATCCTGCTTGGAAGGTAAAATGACCAAGAGGTCATTCAAGGCCAAGGGATATAGAGCCAAAGAAGTGTTAGAGTTTGTTCACTCTGATTTGTGTGGTCCTATGTCTGTCCAGGCAAGAGGAGGTTTTGAATATTTTGTCTCTTTCATAGACGATTATTCAAGATATGGATACATTTACCTAATGCGCCGCAAGTCCGAGTGTTTTGATAAGTTCAAAGAATACAAGGCTGATGTGGAGAAACGACTAGGTAAAAGTATCAAGACACTACTGATCGGATCGTGGTGGCGAATACCTCTTAGGAGAGTTTAGGAATTACTTATCGGAGGGATTCAATCCCAACTGTCACTTTGGTACACCCAGCGAATGGTGTGGCAGAACGAAGGAATTAGGACTCTTATGGAGATGGTTAGATCGATGATGAGTTATTCAGAATTACCAAATTCGTTTTGGGAATATGCTCTGGAAACAGCAGTGTATGTTCTGAACTTAGTACCTTCTAAATCAGTTTCTTCTACTCCCATAGAATTGTGGAATGGGCGAAAACCCAGTCTAAGACATATTCGGATTTGGGGTAGTCCAGCACATGTGCTGAAACCAGATGCTGATAAGTTAGAATCCCGTACAGAAGTTCGCGTGTTTGTAGGATATCCCAAAGGAACGAAAGGTGGTTTATTTTATAGTCCTAAAGACCAGAAGGTCATTGTTAGCACCAATGCCCAGTTTTTAGAAGAAGACTATATAATGGATCACAAGCCCAGTAGTAAAGTTGTTTTAGAAGAATTAAGAGAGGACACGTCTACTTTAGTACCAACAGTACAAGATGAAGTACCACAAGAGACTACAACACGTGTCACACATGATACACAACCACAGACAGTGTCTCGTCGTAGTGGGAGGGTTGTGAGGTAGCCTGAGAGATTCATGTTTTTGGGAGAGTCTTCGGACTTAATCCCGGGTAAACATGAACCTGATCCCCGGTCATATGACGAAGCACTCCAAGATATAGATGCAGCATCTTGGCAAAAGGCGATGAATTCTGAAATAGAGTCTATGTACTCTAATAAGGTCTGGGAGTTTGTAGAACCACCTGATGGTGTAAAAGTCATTGGATGTAAGTGGATCTACAAAAGGAAAAGAGGGACAGACGGGAAGGTAGAAACCTTCAAAGCTAGGCTTGTTGCGAAAGGGTACACTCAGAAAGAGGGAATCGATTATGAGGAAACCTTTTCACCGGTAGCCATGCTTAAGTCTATCCGGATACTCTTATCCATTGCTGCTCATATGGATTATGAGATTTGGCAAATGGATGTCAAGACAGCTTTCCTTAATGGAAATCTTGAAGAAAACATCCATATGAAGCAACTAGAAGGGTTCATTGAAAAGGGCAAAGAGCATCTAGTATGTAAGCTCAATCGGTCCATTTATGGACTGAAGCAAGCTTCAAGATCTTGGAACATCCGATTTAATGAAGTAATCCAGTCATATGAATTTATTCAAAGTCCGGATGAGTCTTGTGTATATAAGAAGTGTAACGGAAATGTGGTGGTATTTCTTGTACTATACGTAGATGATATTTTGTTAATTGGCAACAATGTCAAAGTATTATCAGACGTAAGGGTATGGTTGTCCAAACAATTTGATATGAAGGACTTAGGAGAGTGTGCACACATTCTTGGGATCAAAGTAATAAGGGATCGCAAGAAAAGAATGTTGTGTCTGTCCCAAGCTTCATATATAGATACAATCCTTGCTCGTTTTAGTATGCAGGATTCCAAGAAAGGTTTCTTACCTTTTAGGCATGGAATAGCTCTATCTAAAGAGATGTCTCCTAAGAAATCAAAGGAGATAGAAGACATGAAAGCAGTTCCTTATGCCTCAGCTGTAGGAAGCCTTATGTATGCAATGCTATGTACGAGACACGATATTTGTTTCTTAGTGGGCATGGTCGTGAGATATCGAGTAACCTGGACAAGGACATTGGTTGCGGTAAAACATATATTAAAGTACATGATAAGGACTAGAGATTATATGCTAGTTTACCAAGCGGACGATTTGGTCCCATGGGTTTTGATTTCAATCGGATAGGGACAATAGTAAGTCTACATCAGGCTATGTGTTTACTTTAGGAGGTGGAGCCATTTCATGGAGGAGTGTTAAGCAGAAATGCGTATCAGACTCAACCATGGAACCTGAGTATGTAGCAGCCTCTGAGGCAGCTAAAGAAGCAGTATGGCTCAGGAACTTTCATGGACTTAGATGTGATTCCTGGTTTGCCCAAAATTATCACAATTTATTGTGATAATAGCGGTGCAGTTGCAAACTCGAAGGAACCAATGCTCATAAGGCAAGTAAACATATAGAGCGCAAGTACCACCTGATACGAGATATCGTGAAGCGAGGAGAAGTTGTCATCGCCAAGATTGCATCATCGGATAACCTGGCAGATCCTTTCACTAAGGCCCTTCCGGCGAAAGCTTTTGATCGGCATGTGGAGGGAATGGGAATCAGATGTATGGTAGAAGATATAGCTTAGTCATTAGTATAAGTGGGAGATTGTTGGAGTGTATACTGAAAGCCTAAGCTTTGTAAACATTCATTATGAATAAAGAATCACATTTGGTCAAATTATCTACATTTAGTTGTAGTTGTTCAATTAATTTATACTGTAGATAACATAGTATGTGGTGTCACATACAGAAGATGATGTTATCAGTACCTTATAAATTATAAACAGTAGCTCACGACCAAAATGAAAAGGAACAAACTATTAGAAGGTCGTAGTGTAATTAGGTATCAGTTTATCTTGACTGTATAATTACACTAGTACACTTAGAGTGTATTGAGTAGGACCATTTGAGGTCGTTTCTTTTATACTGACTTTATAAAGAAACAAAGACCTCGGTTATTATAGAAGTGTGCGCTCTTAATCCTAATATAATTACAAGCACATATATTTGATATTTATTTCTTTAATTTATCAGTGGGTGAGATTTAGTTCGATGAATCAATAAGCCCGATAAGTTGGGAAATAATATCACTTATAGTGTGTGTTGTTGATTATAGAAGGAAACTGTGTCCTAGAGATACTAGGTTGATAATGTCCCCAAGAGGAGCTCATAAGGATTGTCATGTTAAACCCTGCAGGTGGACTTAGTCCGACATGACAATAAGATTGAGTGGTACTACTCTTGGACTTAGATATTAATTAAATGAGTTGTCAGTAACTCACTTAATTAGTGGACATTCGATATCTTAAACACAAGGAGACTAATACACTCATAATAAGAAGGAGCCAAAAAATGTAATTTGGGATTGGTGCGGTAGTTCAATAATAGTTCTCTAGTGGAATGAATTATTATTGATAAAATTAAGTTGTGTGTTCGGGGCGAACACGGGATGCTTAATTTTATCGAGAGACCAAAACCAATTCCTCCTCTCGGTCCCTATCGTAGCCTCTTATTTATAGAGTACTATATTCACCTATACCCACCTTCTATACCCACCAATAGGGGGCCGGCCAAGCTAGCTTGGGAACCAAGCTAGGGCCGGCCTAGGTATGAATTGGGGTGGCCGGCCCTAGCTTGAACCAAGCTAGAGGGGCCGGCCAAATTAAATTAAAAAAGGATTTTAATTTGAATTTTTATTATGTGGAAGATATAATTTATTAAAGAGAATTAAAATTAAAATATCTCTCTTATAAAAGATCTACAAAAGATTAAAGAAAGAGATCTCTTTCCTTATTTGTAGATTGATGAGATATTTTATTTTCTTTTTAAAAATTATTCACATGTTGTAAAATTAAAATTATGAAAATTTCTTTTTATCAACCATGAAGAGATTTTTGAAGAGAAATTTTAATTTTAAAATTTCCGGAAACAAATTAGGAAGTTTTAATTGTTGATTGAAACTTGTCCAATTTGTTCTTCATGATGTGGCCGGCCACTTGAATTTAATTGGGGAAATTTTATTTTATTTTTCTCAATTAAATCATGTCAAGGAAATTAAGGAAATTTTATTGTAATTAAATTTCCTAATTTGCCTAGGCCAAGGAATATAAAAGAAGGGGTGAGGGTGCCTTCATAAAAAACAACCTCTATTATTTCTCTCCCTATTTTGTTCATTGGTGTGGCCGGCCATCCTTTCCCTCTCTTCCTCTTGTGGTGGCCGAACCCCTCTCTTTCCTTGGAGCTCTTGTGGTGGCCGGATACTACTTGGAGAAGAAGAAGAAGAAGGAGAGGAAGCGAGCATCTCTTGGAGATTGGTTAGTGTTTTGATTTTCTTCCTTGGTGAAGCTTCTTTCTTTGTGGCCGAACCTAGCTAGGAGGAGAAGAAGGTGGTTGGTGGTTTCTCATCTCGGAAGATCGTTGCCCACACAACGTCCGAGGTTAGAAGAGGAATACGATAGAAGATCAAGAGGTTTTTCTAGAAGGTATAACTAGTAGTTTTTCCTTTTCCGCATCATACTAGTTATTTATGGAAATAATACCAAATACAAGAGGCTTACGTTCTAGTATTTCGAATATGTTTTTCGATGTTGTGTTCTTTTGTTTTATTTTTCCTTGTGATTTGATTGTTCTTTTCGGTTAACCTAAAGTTATTTTAGGAAATTAAATATTAGCTTTCTATAAAAGGTTTTGTCTAGTCGGTGGTGGTTGCTCCCATATCCAAGAAGGTCATGTGCCTCGCCACGTCAGTACTGAGAACCAATTATGGAAATTAATATTTAATGGAATTAATAACTTAAGGCGATTTGGGTCAAACGTGTTAAGTTCCGCAGGAGACCCAAGTCAAAACCTAAAAGAACGAATAGATTAAGTTTTGGATCAAACGTGTTAAGTTCCGCAGGCAATCCAAAATTTAATTTAAAAGAACACATGGTAGCTAGGAAAAGGTTCAGACCTTTGTACAAAATTTTTTGTACAGTGGAACCTCTAGGTTTTCCGAGTAGCAACCAACACCTTTGACTATTATTTTCGATAGAGACCCCCGGTTCACGTCTTGTTTCTGGCAGAGTCTGCAGCAGGCCTTAGGCACTCAGCTCCGTTTCAGTACAGCTTTCCATCCGCAGACTGATGGACAGTCAGAGCGGACCATTCAGACTCTAGAGGACTTGCTGAGATCTTGTGTATTGGATTTCGGAGGCAGTTGGGAGGACCATTTACCATTGGTAGAGTTCGCCTACAACAACATCTTTCATTCGGCTATCCAGATGACACCGTTTGAAGCGTTGTATGGTAGGCCATGTCGGACACCCATCCTTTGGGATGTGGTTGGGGAGGCCCAGCTATTGGGACCTCATAGAGCTCAGCAGGAGGCAGAGTTGGTCCGTACTATCAGACGGAGGATGTCAGAGGCGCAGGACCGCCAGAAGAGTTATGCTGATCGGAGACGGAGACCCCTGGAGTTCTCTGCAGACGACCATGTATTTCTGCGAGTTTCACCCACGAAAGGGGTGAAGAGATTCGACCTCAGAGGTAACCTAGCTCTGCGATACATTGGACCTTTCCAGATCCTGGAGAGGATTGGAGCAGTAGCTTATCGTCTGGCGCTACCACCGACTCTGGCAGACGTGCACGATGTATTTCATGTATCTATGCTGAAGAGATATATAGCAGACCTAGCTCATGTGTTGTCTGATATACCAGTTTCCTTTCAGCCTGACGCCACCTACGAGGAGGTTCCGATATGGATTCTGGACCAGAAGGAGCGTCAGCTGCGGAACAAGACTATCCGACTAGTTAAAATCGGATGACAGCATCATTCGGATGAGGAGGCTACCTGGGAGCTCGAGGATACGATCCGAACTTGATATCCCCATCTTTTCACATGAGGTATGTGAGTTAATCACCGTTCAGCATTTATACTTTTATCTGTTATTGGTACTTGCTGATAGTATATAACGAAATTTGGGAACCAAATTTTTATTAGTGGGGGAGAATATAAAATCTCGAAAATGGGCGAATAATTATAAGGGAATTTTCCAAAATTTTTAGAAATTTTTCGGGAATTTTTCGGAGCTCGTATGGCTTAGGTTGCGGGGATAAAAAAACGGGGCCCCGGGAAAGGCTGCTTAGGCTGCCCCATTTAAGCGAGGAAATGTTTTATTTTCTTTTTCTTTTTTTTTCTTTTTTCTTTTATTTCTCTTCGTCGTTTCTTCCCTGATCCACGCCCCGTGTCCGAGCCCTCACCTCTTGTCGTTTCTTCTTCCCTTCCCAATGGAGGGTCCCGCACCAACGCCGCCCTCGCGCCCGTTCCTCTTCCCCTCCGGTACAAAGGCAGTAGCAGAGGGAAGCTGCGAGTCTCTCCTTTCCTCCTCTCCCTTGCTCCACTGCCCTAGAGCTCGAGCCGACGTTGTCGACCAAGACTTCCTTTGCCCTAGCGCCAACAATTCGGTCCACACCCACCTCCGACCACCACAAGAGCAAACCAAGCAGTGCCGAGCCCGCGTCTCTGCTCGACACTACTGAAGCCGACATCGTCGGTGCCCTACAGCCGACCGGTCCCTTCGTTCCTCCTTCCCGAGCCCTTCCCTTGCGCCACCGTACCCTAGCTCTCTTTTCTGACGGCTCCGATCAGTCGTGCGACGATAAAGTTGTGCCCTAACAGTGGTCCTTAAGGTAGGTGATTTATCAAGCTGTGGATTTGAGTTCTTGGTCTCTATTTTTTGATCTGATCAGTGATCCTCTTGCTTGCTATCATTTGGTGTCATTTGGTGAAGGATTTCCAACAGAAAGGTTACACTATTAGCTACATCTGATTTGGATCACTGTTAGCTCTTGAAGAAGAGGAGGTAAGGGGAATAGGGAGGACTTGCTGTGGTTTTCTTGGTTCCGACAAAAATTCCAACTAGTAGCAATCCTGTTCCAGCAATCAATAGGGCTGTGAGTTAAAGGTATGTTGTAGGAATTTGGCTACGTGTTGTAGTTAGATAATGGATCATGTGTATATTGATTAGGTTTATGTTTTTAATTAAGTGATCCGGCGATAAGAACAGGGGACCCTCGTTGAAAGGGGTCAACGCCACGTGGAAGTCAAAGAGCCGGGCGGTCCATCGAACAAGGTCGGACCAACTAGGCCGACCGGAGAAGGGGTCTGACCGACCGGGCGGCCGCCCGGTGTTTAGCCGATGGCAAAAGGCACCCCTATGGAAGTCGGGGTTCCGGCGCTCATTGGGCAAGATCGTAGGGCCGAGCGGACAGCACGCTCGGCCGAAGACATGAAGCACACTGCTAACAGTCGCCACAAAACACATTACCGATAATTTTCCAAGTGGACCATCATATATGACCGGTCGGACGGAAGGTGGACGTGGGCCGGTCGGACGCCCGGCAGGAGTTCGGGGAAAAAGACAAGGGACATCTTCTGACAGCTGGCATGCTTCGTGATATGGTCATACTCCAAATCACGCGACGTGGGGTTCCGCTGTCCCATCGAGGACATGCTTGGACTGTAGCAGTATGGGTCAGGTAAGCTCACTGACAAGCCCTTACTGGGGTATAGGCTACGGACACGTGTACACCTTGATATATGTGCACTCGCTTCTCCGCTGCCCTATATAAAAGCCCTCATCCTTCGCCGGAGGTACGCGTTCTAATATTTCGAGAGCCACTTTGTCACTGTTTGCTTGCCTGACTTGAGCGTCGGAGGGTCGCCACCGGGAACCCCTTCCCGGCCCGACTTCTGTGCAGGTTCGCCGGAGCTTCGTGCAACCAGTCGAAGATCCACACCAGCAGCCGGGGAGCGCCACGTGCCCAGCGTTCGTTGAGTCATCGTTCGGATAGGATCAAATTGGCGCCGTCTGTGGGAATGCTCCTGCATTCGAACGGAAACAATGGACGAGGCTGGACGACAACACACGGTGACGCTTTCCACGGAGGAACTCGACGCTCTGATCGAGTTGAGGGCCGCCAAGCTCGTGGAGCAAAAACAGAAAGCAACAGCTGAGCGGCCAGAGCAGCAAGCAACGTCAGCGTCTAGCGGTCGAGCGGAAGCACCACCTGCCACCGTTGCATTTCATCGGGCTTTATTCCGCACCCCCGAAGCCGCACCCACTCATAGAGATCGGGGATCTTCTTCTGATGAGATGCCGAGATGAGATGACAGAAAAGGAAAAGCCCCTCGAGCGGACTCATCGCCCGAGCGGATTAATCGCCAATTTTCAGAGGCTATCCTACGAGACCCTCTGCCCAAGCACTACGTCCCTCCGACGATCGGCGAATACAATGGAACCACCGATCCGGATGATCATTTAGGCAAGTTTGATAACACGGCAACCCTGCATCAATACACAGATGGGGTGAAGTGTCGGGTTTTCCTCACCACCCTATCTGGATCGGCTCAACGATGGTTTCGGAGGCTGCCGGACGGATCCATCACAAGTTTCAAGGACTTCCGGACGGCCTTCCTCCATCACTTCGCAAGCAGTCGGCGCTATCAAAAAACCAGCGTTAGTCTGTTCGCCATCAAACAAGAAGCCCGTGAATCGCTCCGAGCTTACATCCAGCGGTTCAACAAAGTGGCCATGGATATTCCAACGGCCACCTCGGAGACCATGATGAATGCCTTCACACAAGGCCTAGTGGATGGGGATTTCTTCCGATCGCTCATCCGAAAGCCGCCCCGAGACTACGACCACATGCTACACCAGGCCAATGAATACATCAACGTGGAGGAAGCCCAAGCAGCCCGGAAAAAAGAAACTCCAACTGAGTGAGCTCCTCCTGCCGAGCGAAAACAGCACGCTGCTCATCAGCCGCCTAGAGGACCAAGGGCCGAAGCAATCCGCTCCCCCCATGCTAGGTCCCACGTTCAAGAGGTAGCTGCCGCCCGGCCCAAGCCAAAGAAGAAATGGACCCCGATGTTCTGCTCTTTCACCGGACGGATACGCACAACACAAGGGATTATTGGAGTCTTCCCTTCATAGCTCATCCCGTTCCCCGGAATGGCGGCCGACGGTCTCCCTCAGTCGACAGGCGACAGAGAACTCATGAAGTCGATCGGACGCGAGCTGATAGGCGACAGCAACAGACTCCCAATCGGCATCGCTCTCCAAGGCAGGAGAATCGTCGAATGTCAAGAGAACGGACTCGACCATCCGCTCGGGAAGAAGAAAATAGAAGTAATACTTCCCGAGGCGAGATCAACATTATTGCCGACGGGCCGACCGGAGGAGACTCCAACCGAGCAAGAAAGGCGAGCGTCCGGCAGCTCCAGATCCATGCAGTTGGCTGCAGCCAAGAGCGAGCGAGTGGACCCGAAATCAGTTTTGGGCCTGGGGACTGGGAAGGAGTTGAAGTGCCCCACGACGACGCTCTGCTCATCAAAGCGGTAATAGCCAACTATACTATTCACCGCATTTTTGTTGACACAGGAAGCTCGGTCAACATAATATTCAAAAAGGCGTTCGATCAACTACAAATTGACCATGCCGAACTGCTACCCATGACAACCCCCCCTCTACGGGTTTACGAGCAATGAAGTCCTTCCGGTCGGACAAATCCGGATGGCTATTTCATTGGGAGAAGAGCCGCTCAGAAGGACGCGTACAGCAAACTTCGTGGTGGTCGACTCTCCCTCATCATACAACGTCATTCTGGGACGACCGGCTCTCAGTGAGTTCTGAGCGGCCATCTCTACCTTCCACCAGAAGATCAAGTTCCCCGTCAAAGACAAAGTGGGAGAAGTACGGGGAGATCAACTGGCAGCTCGGCGATGCTACGTCGAAATGGTCCGAGCCGAAGCAAATTCCGCTCGGAAGTCGCCACGGATCGAGGTGAATGCTATAACTGAAAAACCTCCCTCTTTAGTTTATGAAGAGAAAGAGGAAGTGCAGATACACCCTACCCGATCGGAGGCCACGACATTCATCGCATCCGACCTGGAGGCGAATCAGAAAGAGGAGGTGATCCAATGCCTCCGGAGAAACCATGATGTCTTCGTCTGGTCGACACATGAGCTGCCCGGAATTTCATCAAGTATAGCGCAGCATGAGCTACACGTCCGACCGGACGCACGGCCAGTGAAGCAAAGAAAAAGGGACTTCAGCGCCGAGCAGAATTCCATCATCCGAGCGGAGGTGGAAAAACTCTTGGAGGCCGGCCATATCCGCGAGGTGCAGTTCTCGAGCTGGCTGGTGAACGTAGTATTGGTCTCCAAGCCGGGCAACAAGTCGAGAGTATGCATAGATTTTCGGGATCTCAACAAAGCTTGCCCGAAAGACTTTTATCCTCTGCCCCTGATAGATCAGCTAGTGGACTCTATGGCCGGTTGTGAATTAATATGTATGCTCGACGCTTACCAAGTCTATCATCAAGTGCCGCTCGCCCGTGAAGATCAAGAAAAAGTCAGCTTCGTGACGGCCGACGGCACCTATTGCTATAATGTGATGCCGTTCGGATTGAGGAATGCGGGAGCCACATATCAGCGCTTGATGAATAAAGTATTCAGAGAGCAGATCGGGCGAAATCTGGAAGTGTACGTGGACGACATTCTCATCAAGTCCGTCCGAGCGGCTGATCTCTTCAAAGACATGGAGGAAACCTTCCTAACGCTACGCAAATATGGAGTCAAGCGAAATCCCCAGAAGTGTCTGTTCGGAGCAAAAGGAGGGCGTTTCTTGGGGTACATAGTGACCGAGCGGGGCATCGAAGCAAATCCCAGCAAGGTGAAAGCTCTACAAGACGTGCCGCCTCCAAGAAATACAAGGGAAGTGCAGCGTTTGACCGGTCGGATAACTGCTCTGTCCAGATTCATCTCCAAAATCGCCGATCGGAGCCTTCCTTTTTTCAAAATCTTGCGCAAGGCAAATAAGTTTCATTGGGACAAAGAATGCGATCAGGCGTTCGAAGATTTGAAGGCATATCTGAGCTCTCTCCCGGTATTAGCCAAGTCGACTGCGGGTGAGCCACTTTATATGTATTTGTCTTCAACCGAGCAAGCAATTAGCTCGGCACTAGTGAGGGCGAGCGGAGAAGAGCCCGTGTATTTCCTTAGTCATATTTTAAAAGATGCTGAATCTCACTACACTGGACTCGAGAAGCTGGCTTTCGCTCTGGTCCTCGCCGCTCGGCGCCTTCGTCCATACTTCTTGGCGCATACCATCATTGTCAAAACCAATAGCCCGCTCGGACGTGTATTACTAAATCCAGAAGCGTCCGAGCGGCTAATCAAATGGACGACGGAGTTAAGTGAATTTGACATCCAATACCAGCCCCGCTCGGCAATCAAAGCATAGTCCTTGGCTGATTTTGTGACTGAAGTGCAGAATTCAGAGCCGGAAGCCATGTGGAGAATATTTGTGGACGGATCGTCCACTCGGCTCGGGAGCGGGATTAGAATACTGCTGCTCTCCCCTCAAGAAGAAAAGATGCATTTATCCGTCCGGCTGGATTATAAAGCCACAAACAATGAAGCAGAGTATGAAGCCCTCATAGCCGGCTTGCAGGCAACTCGGCATGTTGGCGCTCTCTGGTACCTTCGAAATCAACAGTGCTCGTCTCAAGCTCTACGCTGAAGCCTTTGAGAAACTTAAAGCCAATTTTAGAGAAGTTATTGTCCAGAAGATACCCAAAGCAGAAAATCAAGCGGCCGATGAGTTAGCCAAACTCGCGAGCTCAATAACGCCTATCGCCATTCAGCAGCCAATTGAACAAGTATTGTTGGTGGTGCACGTCGACCGTATGGAGGGCCTTACATTCCCGAGCGACTGGAGGACACCCATTATGGAGATTCTGCGCTCGGGCGCCACACCGTCTGATCAGAATGAAGCCCAGCTGCTAAGGAGGAGAGCCGGTCGGTTCACACTCATCGGCGATCAGCTTTACAAGAAGGCTTTTTCACGCCCGCTGTTGAAATGCGTGAGCTCGGAGGACTCGGCTTACATCCTCCAAGAAGTACATCAAGGATCATGCGGAGGACATCCGGGCGAACGATCGCTGGCTAAGAAGATCCTATTGGCCGGGTACTTCTGGCCAACCTTACAAGCAGACGCCGCTCGGACCGTGTCGACGTGCCTTTCGTGCCAGAAGTACCATAATTTCTACCACCGACCGGCAGAGGAAATGAAGGCATCAACAGTCTCATGTCCGTTCGATCAGTGGGGAATGGATATCGTTGGTCCATTTCCTATGGCGACCGGACAGCGAAAATTTCTGCTAGTGGCGGTCGATTATTTTTCTAAATGGGTGGAAGCCGAGCCGCTAGCCAGGATCACCGAGCAGATGGTCAAAATTTTCATATGGCAGCACATCATCTGTCGATTCGGCATCCCTCGTCGACTGATATCCGACAACGGGCGGCAATTCACAGGGAAGTTGCTCGAGGATTGGTGCAAAAGCTATGGCATCGAGCAACACTTCACGTCCGTGGCCTATCCCCAAAGTAACGGTCAAGCCGAGGTAGCCAATCGGGAAATTCTTCGCATTCTATGCACTCGGCTCGATCACTTGGGAGGAAGCTGGGTAGATGAAGTGTCGGGCGTCCTATGGGCCATCCGAACGACTCCAAAGGAAGGAACGGGCGTCACGCCTTTTCATCTGGTATACGGCGGCGAAGCGGTGATTCTCGTCGAAGTCAGCGTCGAATCCGTCCGGATCCAGTGTTACGATGAGGGCAACGCCGAGCGGAGGAGCATGGAGCTGGATTTGGTTGATGAGGAGCGAGCCAAGGCATCCGTCCGGCTGATGGCGTATCGTCAACGGATGAAGCAAAATTACAACAGGCGCGTAATCCCCAGATCGTTCCAGGTCGACGACCTTGTCTGGAAGAAAGTCAAGCCGGTCGGTGATGTCGGCAAGCTGGAAGCTCCCTGGGCGGGCCCCTTCAAGGTTATCGAAAAGCTCCGCTCAGGCGCTTACTACTTGGAGGACGGAGACGGGCGGCAGCTGGACCGACCTTGGAGCGCAAATCATCTCCAGCCTTATCGAGCTGGGTGAAAGGTGCACTGATGTAACTCACTTTTGTGTATATTCTAGTCGCCCATGTCCTTGTAATGCAGGAAGCAAAATTAATTCAAAGGATGGCCAATGGGTTTGCCGAGCAGCAGTATTAAAGTTAGCCTTAAAAAGACCGTCGAGCTCCGACGTTAAATATCAAGAGACGAGCCGACGTCTATAAATCATCTGAGCGGAAGACCGTCGAGCTCCGACGTTAAATATCGAGAGACGAGCCGGCGTCTATAAACGTCCGAGCGGAAGGCCGTCGAGCTCCGACGTTAAATATCGAGAGACGAGCCGGCGTCTATAAACGTCCAAGCGGAAGACCGTCGAGCTCCGATGTTAAATATCGAGAAACGAGCCGGCGTCTATAAACGTCCGAGCGGAAGACCGTCGAGCTCCGACGTTAAATATCGAGAGACGAGCCGGCGTCTATAAACGTCCGAGCGGAAGACCGTCGAGCTCCGACGTTAAATATCGAGAGACGAGTCGGCGTCTATAAATCATCCGAGCGGAAGACCGTCGAGCTCCGACGTTAAAATTGAGAGACGAGCCGGCGTCTATAAACGTCCGAGCGGAAGACCGTCGAGCTCCGACATTAAGAAGCGAGAGACGAGACGGAGTCTACAAATCATCCGAGCGGATTAAAGCAATAAAAAGTACGGCCAATGTCCCGAGGCACGCGATTTCGATACCGTTCGATCGTCTCTACGCTCCGATTGGCCCAGTATCCCAAAAGTACTTGGCATTTGGTAAACGAGCTCTACCATCAAAGAACACGGTATATCTCGCCGAGCGGGGAGATCACGACGATTACTTTGTTAAAATCCCTTTTGGGGGAGCACGAGAAATAATAATGGGCGAGCGGATAAACACACATTTTGGTTATGAAAGGAGACAGCAAATACAAGGAAAACATTGCATTAAAGGTAAAGCTTTAGGCCGAACGGCCCAATTACAAAAAAGGATGATATCCGGGCGTGTGGCTGAATTACAGAAAACTACTCAATATAATCATAGAGGTCCCTGGGAATGTTATTCAGAAGCGCCACTTGATCGCCAGCCGGAATAGTAGTAGACTCCGGAAGAAGACCCTTAGACTTCAGATAAGTGGTGGTGGCGGTCATAGCCAAGTCGAAGGCTGTGTACATCTGCTCGCATATTTTCTCCGAGAATTCGGGCGAGCGGATGTAGCTCTGTCTTAAGGCAGTGATTCGACTCAGCTCGGCATCTTGATATTCTTTGAAGGTCGCCTGGGAGCTAGCAAGGGCCTCATTCAGACTCTGAAGCTTGTCCGCGTCGGCCGAGCGGCCCGCCTTCTCCCTGTCGAGCTGCTCTGTCAACTCCTTTATCTTCAGCTCCAGGCCCCGAGCCTCCACATTCTTTTTCTCCAGATCGGAGATAGCTGTATTTTTCCGAGTGGTGGCCAAGGTTATTTTTGTGTCAAGCGACTTGACTTGTCGCTCGGACTCGGCCAAGGCGTGGACCTGATCGGCTGTCTTCTTCTGCTCGGCCGCCAGCAGATTTTGAGTTCTCTTCAGCTCCTTTTGCAGCTCGGAATATGAAGGGCCCTGAGGACCGGACGGACCAACTGCTGCCTTCAGTTGTCGCAGCTCTTCATCCACCAAGGCCAAGCGATTGGAAACCGCAATCTCCTCCACCCATCTCTGGCAAAAGAAAATTAGAGTTGTTATCGGCCGATCGGAAATAATGCATACAAAACTTCGAATAGAGCGAACTTACCCCCATGGCCTCCCGCATGTGGCTATTGGCCAAGTTTCAGAGGGGGATCAGCGCTGTGCGTGCCCGAGCATCGGCCCACATCTCAGCTAGGGGCCCTTTCAAGGTAATGGTGTGCTCGAGCACGGTTGGGCGGTCGGCCTCTGGTAGCAGCTCTTCAGTCGGGAGATGAACAGTGACCCGAATAGTGCGGCCATGACCGGGGGTCGTCCGATCGGCGGTCGGAAGGGGATCAAAAGCCGGCGCAGAAAATTGGGAATGAATGGTCGAGCGCTGGACTGAGTGACGAGCGGGCGGAAGGGTGCTGATCGGAGTAGCCTCAACTGGAGCAGCTGGCTCGTCCCAGTCAGAAGGCGTCCGGTCGGATGAAATGGTTTCGGCCTCTGGCGCCTTGCCTCGAGAAGTCGCAGTGACCTGCTCAGATGGTTGGACCGCGGAGGTAGCCGACCGCAGGGGAGTCTCCACTCCGCGCCTCTTTTGTAGAGGCTGCTCCTCCTCCCGAGCGGAACCTTCCTCGGGGGCAGTTGGTTCTCCGGGGGGGGTGGCTCCGCTGGCCACGTTTTGTTGAGAAGCTTGAGCGGTTGACTCAGCCTGAGTCCCGCTCTCTCCTTCGTGGGATCCGACCGGCTGGATACCCAACGCTTCCATTTCTCTGGCCGCCGCGGCTTCTAGCGCTGCCGCCTTTCTCTTCAAAATGCCGGCCATCACCGAATCCATGACGATGTCCGCTGCAAGGGAAAGAAAAGAAATCAGTTAGCAATTAAAGTAAATGCCCAAGCAAAATTCTTACCGAAGCCGGTCGGAAGAGGAGTCCGTATGGGACTCAGGCCAAAGATGTACATCACTCCTTCGTGAAGAAGCTTATTGATGTCAAGTCGCAGACCGGCTAGTATATTTGCAGCGTGGAGATAGTCCGGTCGGGTCTTGAATTTCTTCAGCTCGGGAGTGGGGGGCAAGCTGACCTGCCACTTGGTCGGGAAGTTGGCCTGATCGGGCATACGGATGTAGAAAAAATAATCCTTCCAATGTTTATTGGAAGTAGGTAGCTTGTTGAAGAAGACTAAGCCGGGTCGAGCTTGGAACATGAAGGTGCCCGGCTCGGCTTGCTTAGGGTAGCAGAAATAAAAGAAGACCTCCGGTCGGAGGGGGATGTTGTGAATCTTGAATAAAACAACAACACCACAGAGGAGACGAAAGGTGTTGGGTACCAAACTGCCGAGCGGAACACTGAAAAAATTACAAACGTCTATGATGAAAGGATGTACAGGGAAGCGCAGACCGGCCGTAAATTGGTCGCGAAAGACACAGAATGCTCCGCGTGGCGGCTTGTGTGGCCGAGTGGAGGGACCGGCTAAAAGAAGTTCAAAATCGTCGGGAATATCAAAATTATCAGTCAAGATATCAAAGTCACGCCGGTCGAATCGGGACTGCATGGTGGTGTACCATGGGCCAAGGGACTGGTCTTCCGGGTGGGAAGAGCTAGCCATGGGCCGATCGAAAGGAATCGAAAAGGCAAAGAGGCAAAAGGAGGAAGACAGCGAACGAAAGGATATCCCGAGGATGAAAATATGGAAAAGGAATGTAAGGAAAGCACAGGAAACAAGGAAAAATGGCCTTACGATGAGAAGGAGCGGAAAGAAGGCGCCGGAGGTCGTCGGAAAGCAGAAGCGGAATCGCCGGAGCTCCAAAGCGCTGGGGGCAGGGGTCGAAGTCGCGGAGGCAGATAAGAGAAAGAGAAGAAAATGAAGAATTTATAGGGTGGAGGCCGGGCGGCCTCCACCGTCGGATCCAGGTCACGGGAATCAAAGCGTGTATCGGGCCGTCCATTTCGAATCACTTCGATCACATCAAAGCATCATGCCACCGCCGCCGTACGATGATGGCATTGCGCCACGTGGCATTCGACCATTCGAAGCATTTAATGAACGCATGCTCAGCCTTAATGTCGAAGATTGGCGCAGATTACGAGGAGATCCGATGAAGGCCACTGTTGATTCGCTCAAGGCCATCTCTGCGGTAGGCCGATCGGAGGAGCCTAGCACGAAGGAGCCGCCCGGCCAGACTCGCAGTCCAGTCAGTCAGACTAATCGCCTCCTTCGACTAGACTTGAAGGGGAGGCAAGTGATCCGGCGATAAGAACAGGGGACCCTCGTTGAAAGGGGTCAACGCCACGTGGAAGTCAAAGAGCCGGGCGGTCCATCGAACAAGGTCGGACCAACTAGGCCGACCGGAGAAGGGGTCTGACCGACCGGGCGGCCGCCCGGTGTTTAGCCGATGGCAAAAGGCACCCCTATGGAAGTCGGGGTTCCGGCGCTCATTGGGCAAGATCGTAGGGCCGAGCGGACAGCACGCTCGGCCGAAGACATGAAGCACACTGCTAACAGTCGCCACAAAACACATTACCGATAATTTTCCAAGTGGACCATCATATATGACCGGTCGGACGGAAGGTGGACGTGGGCCGGTCGGACGCCCGGCAGGAGTTTGGGGAAAAAGACAAGGGACATCTTCTGACAGCTGGCATGCTTCGTGATATGGTCATACTCCAAATCACGCGACGTGGGGTTCCGCTGTCCCATCGAGGACATGCTTGGACTGTAGCAGTATGGGTCAGGTAAGCTCACTGGGGTATGGGCTACGGACACGTGTACACCTTGATATGTGTGCACTCGCTTCTCCGCTGCCCTATATAAAGGCCCTCATCCTTCGCCGGAGGTACGCGTTCTAATATTTCGAGAGCCACTTTGTCACTGTTTGCTTGCCTGACTTGAGCGTCGGAGGGTCGCCGCCGGGAACCCCTTCCCAGCCCGACTTCTGTGCAGGTTCGCCAGAGCTTCGTGCAACCAGTCGAAGATCCACACCAGCAGCCGGGGAGCGCCACGTGCCCAGCGTTCGTTGAGTCATCGTTCGGACAGGATCATTAAGTATGATTGGATTTTGAATAGTTAGGGTTAATGAAGCTAACCTTAATTAACTTGTGAATTATATTTAATTAGGGATTTACATAATGAATTTAATCTAAGTCTCGGATTAGACTCGAGCTTATGTAGCTAACCGAGATTTAATAAATGAATTAGGGTTCGTGATAAATAAGGATTTTGGTTTAGCTATTTTGTTTAAACGAAAAAAAAACTTAGCTAAACTGTACGATTTATTACAGGATTCGGATTCGGGACGAGCACATCAACATAGAGGTTGATTAGCTCGATCTACATTGGAGGCGGGTACCTTGACCTATCTATTTTGATACGTCTTGTTGATATGTTTAGTAGATCTTAACAAGTAGTAATAACTATGATTATATCTGCATTAGCATGTCACTATTTACTTCCAAGCATGTATTGTTTGTTATCTGTTTATTACCTTTATGTTATAAAGGTAGTGACATGACATGCTCTATGATATACTGGACTGGTTAGATACCCTACTTGACATGTGTACCTAGATCATACTATTTGATCCTCATATCTTGGTACACATTATATGGAGAGGGATAGTATTAGGATATTTCCTGGCTTAGTGACATGCACCATCTTGCATGATTACATGCTGAGCGGTTGACAGCTCCATTATTGTTAAGCGCATCGCCAATTACATGGATCTGCACACACAACCACTCATGGGTTAGTAGTGTTTATTCAGGCAGGGTGTGTGCAGCAGGTTGCTCTGTTTGGTTCCGTTGGTCCGCTCATGGGTAGTGTGACGCGACATGATAGCCGGCAGGGATCCCTCCCCGTCATTGCGTACTGGGAGATGAGAGCATTGCGCTCCCTCACTATGTTTGAGGTAGGAGGATCGGTGTACTCCGACAGCATCCCGTCCACTCGGTCACTCATCAGGAGCAGTGACGACAGAGTGCACGGTTGTCACAGCCCTATCCACTCGGTCTCACTATCGTGTATGAGATGGCTGACTGGTAGTAGGGGTGACCAGGACATGTTATTGGCATCATATGCATTATTTGCATTTATTGCTTGTGGTTGTTGCACTTTATATGCGGCATATTGGATGGATGCATTGTTTGACATGCATACAGGTTTTATGATACTTTGGGTTTGACGACCTTGATACCCTTATACCCAGGTTCTGGTTAGTAGAATTACTCCTTATCTTTCTGTTCTGCATTTCCTATATGTTATATCAGGAGACTGTACGCGTAGTTATGGCTATTTGTTATAGTTTACTATGCATGCCAACTAGGTATTCGCTGAGTGTTGGACTCACACCCCGTTATTATTCTTTTCAGGTTGAGGCTGTCTGGAGGAGTTCCAGTTGCTAGTCCCCCACCATTTCGCGTCGCGACGAGTTCGTACAGTTTGGGTTTTACTTATTGTGTTAGACTTTGTTTTTCAGACTTATAGCTTGACATTTGGATTTTGTATGTTTTGTTATCGATGGATTTATATTTGGATGATATCAATTTTGTGCTTTATGAGTATAGTTGAGTAGGATATCGATTTTGTGCTTTATGGGTGTAGTTGAGTAGGAGTTTTGCGATGTTTTTCCTTATCTGTACTTATGTATAGTTTTCATTATAAATTGCGTTGATGTTTGTTATATTTATACTGTTATTGTTCCGGCCGTGTCGGCCGATGAGTATGTGGCCCTGAGGGCAATGTAGGAAATTTCAGATTGTCACCCGTACAGGGGAGATGCTGCCAAAATTTTCTCTGGCAAGGACTACCTGGGGGCTTGACACTCGAGGTAGTAGGCGCCCGACCGGAGCTTTTCTATAATCTTAAACGGTCTAACCCAAGGAGCTCCTAGCTTGGTCACATCGCTGACCGGCTTGAATTTCTTCCAATCGAGGTCGCTGACCTGAAATGATCTAGGAATTACCCGTCTATTGTAGTTTTGCTTCATCCTCTGCCGGTACGCCATCAGCCGGACGACGGCCTTGGCTCGCGTCTTGTCTACCATGTCCAGCTCAAAATGCCTCCGTTCAGCATTGTTCTCGTCGTAGACTCGGATCCGATCGGACTCCACCCTGACTTCTACTGGGATGATGACCTCTCCCCCATACACCAGGTGAAAGGGGGTCGCTCTCGTTCCTTCCTTAGGCGTCGTCCGGAGTGCTCATAATACCTCGGGTAGCTCGTCTACCCAACTCCCACCTTCATGGTCGAGCCGAGCCCGAAGAACTCATAAGATCTCCCGATTGGTGACTTCAGCTTGCCCGTTACTCTGGGGATACGCTATGGAGGTGAAAGCTTGTTGGATGTCGTACCCTTCGCACCATTCCCTGAGTTGCTGCCTCGAGAACTGCCTCCCATTGTCGGAGATGAGCCGTCGCAGAATGCCGAACCGACATATGATATGCTGCCATATAAATTTTTTGACCATTTCCTCGGTTATTTTAGCCAGCGGCTCGCCTTCGATCCATTGGAGAAGTAGTCGACCGCTACTAATAAGAACTTTCGTTGTCCGATCACCATTGAAAATGGTCCCACAATGTCCATGACCCACTGATCGAACGGGCAGAACACTGTGGATGTTTTAATTCTTCCACGGGACGATGTGAGAAGTTGTGGTACCTTTGGCAGGATATGCACATGGCGACTGTCCGGGCGGCGTCCTCTTGTAAAGTTAGCCAAAAGTAGCCAGCCAAAAGAATCTTCCTCGCCAATGAGCGGCCGCCCGGATGCCCGCCGCATGAGCCTTGGTATACCTCTTGCAGAATATAGTCCACATCCTCCGGGCCAACACAATAAGCATAGGTCTGGAGAACGCTTTTTTGTAGAGCTGGTCGCCAATGAGGACGAACCGACTAGCTCTCCTTTTGAGCAGATGTGCTTCCGACCGATCGGAAGGCGTCGCTCCTGACTTCAAAAACTTTATTATAGACGTCCGCCAGTCATTTGGAAATGTAAGTCCCTCCATCCGGTCGATGTGGGCGACCAGAGACACCTGCTCGATGACGATCGGCGATATCGAGCTGGCTAGCTTAGCCAACTCATCTGCAGCCTGATTCTCCGCTCAGGGGATCTTCTGTATCAGTACCTCACGAAAACCGACTTTTAGCTTTGCGAAGGCTTCCGCATAAAGCTTGAGTCTGCCGTTGCTTATCTCAAATGCTCCCGAAAGTTGCTGAGCAGCCAACTGTGAATCTGAATGAATCAAAACATTGCTAGCTCCCACATGCCGAGCGGCCTGCAAACCTGCTATTAGCGCCTCATACTCCACTTCATTGTTGGTTGCTCGATAGTCCAGCCGTACGGACAAGTGCATCCGTTCTCCATGGGGGAAACTAGCAACACACCAACCCTACTTCCTTGCCGAGTGGACGATCCGTCTACATACACCTTCCAGGTGGATTCGGGCTCGGGATTTTGTACTTCAGTGATGAAATCTGGCAATAACTGTGCCTTGATAGCCGTCCAGGGTTGATACTGTATGTCGAACTCGCTAAGCTCCGTGGTTCATTTGATCAGTCGCCCGGACGCCTCGGGGTTTAGTAAAACTCGGCCCAAGGGACTATTTGTCATGACAATGATCGTATACCCTAGGAAATAGGGCCGGAGCCTTCGAGCGGTAAGAACAAGTGCGAAGGCAAGCTTCTTAAGACCAGTGTAGCGAGACTCAGCATCCTTTATAATGTGGCTGAGGAAATACACTAGCTGTTCTTCGCTATTCTGCCGGACTAGCGCCGAACCGACCGCATGCTTGGTTGAAGACAGATTAATGCGGAGAGGCTCGCCGACAGCTGGCTTAGCTAATATAGGTAATGAATTTAGGTAGGCCTTCAATTCTTCGAATGCTCGGTCACATTCCTCATCCCATTGGAATTTGGTTGCTCAGCGCAGGATCCTGAAGAAGGGCACGCTCCGATCGACCGTCCTGGAGATGAACCGGGATAGTGCTGTTATGCGACCCGTAAGGCGTTGGACTTCCTTTAAGTTTTTGGGCGGCGGCATATCCTGTAATGCTTTGACCTTGCTAGGGTTGGCTTCAATGCCCGCTCGGTGACTATATAGCCTAGGAAACGACCGCTTTTAGCTCCGAACAGACATTTTTGCGGGTTCAACTTGACCCCGTACGCCCGCAATGTCCGGAAGGTTTCTTCTATATCTGTACAGAGGTCGGCCGTTTGGAGTGATTTAATGAGTATATCATCAATATATACCTCTAGGTTTTGCCCGATCTGCTTTCGGAACACCTTGTTCATGAGTCGCTGATACGTAGCTCCGGCGTTCTTAAGTCCGAACGGCATTACATTATAGCAATAGGTGTCATCCGCTGTAATGAAGCTCACTTTCTCTTGGTCTTCCCTGGCGAGCGGCACTTGGTGGTACCCCTGATAAGCATCCAGCATACATATCAGCTCGCATTCATGTTCCAGCGGTCCGTCGGAATTTGATTAGCGGATCAAAGTTAGTCTGTGCTGGTTATGAGTTGAACTTTAAATGTAATAAAGTTGTAATATTACATTTAGGAACCTTTATTGGAAAAGGTTACCTTAATGAAGGTTTATTTAAACTCAATGTAGAAAATGCTACCTTAAATAAATCTACTGATATTGCTTATAACATTGAGTCTTATGATATATGGCATGACAGATTAGGACATGTCAATTTTAATACCGTGAAAAGGATGATGAACCTTGACATGATTCCTAAGTATGCTATAAATGATAAGAAAAAATGTGAAGTTTGTGTGCAATATAAACAAACCCGAAAACCCTTCAAATTAGTTGATAGAAATTCTGATATTTTAGAATTGATCCATACTGATTGTTGTGAGTTTAACGTTGTAATAACGAGAGATCATAAAAGGTATTTCATCACCTTCATTGATGATCACTCTCGTTATTGTTATGTTTATTTGCTGAAAACTAAGGATGAAGCTTTAGATAAATTTATGGTTTTTAAATCTGAAGCTGAGAATCAAACAAACAAATCTATTAAGAGGTTAAGGTCTAATAGGGGTGGAGAGTTTACCTCGAACCTGTTTCAAAAATTTTGTCAAGATACTGGTATAATTCACGAGGTAACTACTCCATATAGTCCTCAATCCAACGGTATAGCAGAACGAAAATATCGAACCCTTGAAGATATGATTAATTCCATGTTAGGCAGTTCCAGGTTACCCAACTTCATGTGGGGGGAGGCTTTATATATTGCATGTCATGTGTTAAATAGAGTCCCCATGAAATCAAGGGAGAAAACCCCATACGAGCTTTGGAAAGGCCGGAAGATAAGTTTGAAATACCTTAAAGTGTGGGGGTGCCTTGCAAAGGTACTAGTACCTGAACACAGAAGGAAAAAGCTTGGTCCAAAGACCGTAGATGGTATCTTCTTGGGTTATGCTCAAAATAGTATTGCATATAAGTTTCTGATTATTAAATCTGAAATTTCTGGAATAGATGCAAATACTATTGTAGAACTTCGTGATGTTACATTTTTTGAGGATATATTTCCTATGAAGACGAGAACACCTCAATCTATATCTAGTAACCCAACTAGAAATATACCTGCTTCCGTAGAGACCCCATTATCCGTAGAAGGTACACCCTCCTCAAGTCACTCTACACTAGATGAATCTAGAGAGTGTACAGAATTGAGAAGGAGCAAGAGACAACGTGTGTCTACGGATTTAGGTCAGGACTTTATTACCTATAATATAGAAGGTGACCCTGTGACATATCAAGATGCTATGGCTTCTCCTGAAGCTAAGCACTGGAAAGAGGCCATTAAAAGTGAAATGGACTCTATTATCTCTAATGCCACTTGGGAGTTGGTAGATTTACCTCCTGGGTGTAACACTATAGGATGTAAATGAGTGTTTAAAAGAAAACTAAAACCTGATGGGTCAGTAGATAAATTCAAAGCCCGCCTAGTTGCTAAGGGATTTAAACAGAAAGAAGGGATTGACTATTTTGACACTTATTCTCCTGTTACTAGAATTACTACAATCCGAGTGTTGATAGTATTGGCATCCATATATTATCTTGAGATTCATCAAATGGATGTCAAAACGGCATTCCTTAATAGAGATCTTGAAGAAGAGATATATATGGATCAGCCTGAGGGACATGTAGTTTCTAGAAATGAGAATAAAGTCTGTAGGTTAGTTAAATCTATTTATGGTTTGAAGCAAGCCCCAAAGCAGTGGCACGAAAAATTTGATAGAGCTATGCTATCGTTTGGCTTTGAAATGAATGACTCTGATAAATGTGTGTATGCTAAAATGAAAGGTGATAATTGTATTATCTTATGTTTATATGTAGATGATATTCTACTGTTTGGATCTAACCTTTCTATTATTAATGAGACTAAGACCCTCTTAAGTGGTAAGTTTGATATGAAGGATATGGGTTGTGCTGACATGATTTTAGGGCTGAAGTTGACTCGATCAACTGATGGAATAGCAATTTCTCAGTCACTCTACATTGAGAGAGTATTAGAGAAATATGGCTATAGCCAAGTTAAATCTGTAGTCACACCGTATGATCCTTCAAAAACTCTCCACAAGAATAAGAGTGGTGTGGCAGTATCTCAATTAAGATACTCACAAATAATAGGTAGTCTAATGTATTTAGCAAATTGTTCTAGACCTGATATTTCTTTTGCTATATCGAAATTGAGCAGGTTTACCAGCTGTCCGGACAGAACGCATTGGGATGCATTAGACAGAGTACTCAGATATCTAAAAGGCACTATATCCTTAGGCTTGTGGTATGAGAGATTCCCTGCAGTCCTGGAGGGATATAGTGATGCTAGTTGGATAGCGGACACTGCTAAGTGTAAAGGTGTTACTGGTTATGTCTTTACACTTGGAGACGGTGCAGTTGCTTGGAGGTCTGTTAAACAGACGATTATAACCCGTTCTACATCTGAGGTAGAATTGTGTGCTTTGGATACCACAGTAACTGAAGCTGATTGGCTGAAGGGTCTTCTTTCTGAAATTCCCTTGATGATGAAGCCAATACCTTCTATTTCAGTACACTGTGATAATCAAACAACAATAGCTCAAATTAGAAGCTCCAAGTATAACCAGAAACAGAAGAGACATGTACGAATATGATTAAAGTCTATTCGTGAGTTAGTGTCTCTTGGAGTGGTGTCATTGGACTTTGTAAGTTCAAAGGATAATATTGCTGATCCACTCACTAAAGGGCTTGATTCTGAGAAAATCAAGAGATCCGGTAAGGGAATGGGACTGAGGCATGTCCTGGATTCATCTATAGCAGCAACCCAACCTATCTGATTGGAGATCCCAAGAAGTAGGTTTAATGGGGTATAAACAAGTTATAAGGATGAATCGTAAGCATCAAATTAATTGAGATGTAATCTCATAGTCTCTTCCCTGGATAGATGTTTGACTGCTAGTAAGGATGAGGTTAGGAGCTCTTAATGAGTTCAAGGTCTTAATGATAGGATGCTTGCAGTACATCCTTGGAGAACTCACCTATGTAAGTGTAACTGTGGGGTTACAGTGTGGGGGGTCTAGGCAACTCTCCTTAGCACTTATGAAACAAGATTCGGTGGCATGGTCGTAATGCACCAACCCAGAAGGACTCAACCGTCGCCAGTGATGAGTTGTTACCAATTGATCTTCACATATAAAAGGTTTAAGATCAAGACTCAGTTCTCTTCAAACCTATGTGAATAAGATTGGTATACTTAGGTGAAAATTCAAACTGGAAGGTATTTTCACTGAAAGCTCATTGCAACCAAGCCTCAGAACATATCTTTATTTTTCGATCAAAATAATTTGAATTAGTGGGGGATTGTTGAGTTTGAATTCAAAATATTCCCATTGTTTTTAATCCCACATTGCTAAGCTAAGAAGCTTAGAAGGCTTTATATATGGAAGTCTTCCATGCTAGCTTAGTCAAGTTAAGGAGGACCTACACGCATGCGCGGGCCAAGCCCAAATCAGGGGGTTCGAGCCGGAAATCCATAAACCGGGCGCGACTCACGCGATTATCGCGCGCTGGGGGGGGTGCAAATCCCCAGCTCGTGGGCCTCGCACTTACGGGCGGCCCGGTTCGTTTTTGCCAGTCTGGTTTAGTTCACCCGGTTCGTTTTTGCCTCTGGTCTGGTTTGGTTATGTCCGCGTGAGGAAAGCAAAGCAGCGCGGTTCTGTCCGCGTGAGGAAGTGAAGCATCGCGATTCTGTCCGCGAGAAAGCGACGCACCCGCGCGTGAGAAAGCAAAGCGACGTACGCTTTGGTGTGTACACTGCTTCGAAGTGTATAAATACACTTCTTCTGCTCCTTCTCAATTCACTCCGAAAAAAGCAAAGCATTCCTTTGCTCTCTGCTTTCTTCTTCTTTTTCTTTCCAAGTTCTGAGGCTTGGTTCTGCGATCTGAGGTTGAGTCCGAGTGTAGCGTTCGTCTTGGAGTGCACCTAAGTACGGCGCGAGCGGTTGTCGGATCTTGGGAGGATTTTGCTGGAGAGCCTCTGCACCGTGGGCGGCAATCAATTCTCTAAAGACAGTCGGCACGCTCGACGCTTCAACCGGAGATACACAAATTCCTAACCTTACTCTATTACTGTTTATTGCATGCTCGTCATTTATTGGTGCAATTATTACTGTATTAGTGTAATCAATTTATCACGGGCAGCTACTAGCCTTTGGAATAGTGACTAGCACATAAGGGAGACATTTACCTCGACTTTGCCAAGATTTGAAGCTCATACCTCATGGTGACAATACCTCATGTGCTAGCCACTAAACTGTCTCAAGGGGACTTAAATTTTATACTTCATGTGGCAAAAAAGGCGATTCGCTCGCCCCCAGCGCCCCCGCCAACCCGTCCCTAGGCCAACACGGAGGAGGTAAATCACGGGTGGCTACTAGCCATTAGTGCAAATGGCCAAGACATGGGGGAGGTTATGCTCGGTCACGCCGAGTTTCAACCCCAAGACCTCATGTGGCAACACCCCATGCCTTAACCATCGCACCGCCCCAAGGGGACTAAATTTTATACTTCAGCTCACATGGATTGTGAGTTTGATACCGCTGGAATTAAGTAAAGCAATGAATGATTAATTTCCTACTCGCTTCGTTGGAGATTATTGGATGCGCATATTGAAATTTCTACAAGTATATATACTCAATGAATTTAATAACTATATGTATTTTGATAATGTTATATTGTATATTCATATTTGCATATATATGAACTGATTAAAGAATGTGCATCTTGAATCACTAAACACTTGAATGTGAGGTTTGTTTTCTAATGTTTTACTTTTTTTTGTCCTTGGAGAAAAGATGATACCTAGGTGATGGTATCTGGGATATTTCCAGAGCACCATGATTTGGCGCTCGGATAACGACTACACTGAGCAGAAATAGCTTCCACCGAGCATCGGACTTGGGGCTTAGATGAGCTTCCACCGAGCACTGGAACCAACTTCCACCAGGTACTGGATTTAGTGCTCAAATGTTAGCTTCCATCGGGCACTGGAACCAGCTTCCACCGAGCACCGGACCGAGTGCTCACTGATCGTTTGTTGATGGGTACATGGCGCCTTCTAAATGGAGGGGCTCATAGTGGATGTTGGATTTGGTCCCCTGATTACCTTCCTCTAAATACATGGCATTTGATAAATGGAGAAACAACCAACAGTTGTCTATCTAGTCTCCTCATCGACTTTTATGAGAGTGGAAGAGTGTGAGACATCTGACTTGAAGATGCTCTTTTGATAGCTATATAAGCACTGATAAGGGTAGGTCACAGTATGGTTTTTCTTCTTACAAGCGGAGGCGACTCTTTGAGTGTCTTCTTCTCATTTCTCATCTCTACAAACCCTAGATCTCTCTTTCTGGCACTGACTTGAGCTTATAGTGGCCACGATGTAAAGTCGGTCAACCCCTAACTTGTTCAACTTCTCAGGCCATCGGATCTCGTGAATTTAGGAAGCGATCTAGCTTTCTGGAGAGGAGAAGCTCGAGCTAGCAAAAAGGGACTCCATCACTATATTTTTTACATAAATAAAAATATATTAAATCCAAAAAAAATGTGTACAACCAAGATAGGTAAGCCCAATTACCATAATCAACCATCCCTCACCCTGGAGGCTACTTATGTCTGACAAGAGTTAGATCAAAGTATACTCCCAGGGATCGTTATACATGAATTTGTACACTCCTGAATATCCACTCAATATCTAACTACCTCTCCCCAACGAAGCTATTGCTCCTTGCTTGCCAAACATTGTGAATCATGGAAGACAAAGCTAAATGATGGACCTTTGTCAATAGCCGACTCTAACTGTAGCATCTACCGAACACACGCATCATCCTCCTGTAAGTTAACATCTCCTATTTCATATGTAGTCAATCTCTAATGCTCCTCTAGAGCTCTGCAATAGGAGAGCATTCAAAGAACAAGTGCTCTTGTGACTCCAACACCTGACGATAGAAAGTGCATTGTCGATTCTCTAAGTACTCCTGCCTGTCTCTAGTGGGAAGACATCGTTGCACTAACCAGAATGTGGCTGCATGACTCGGTTTCGGTTGAACATCCACACCATTCGAGCCCATGATTTTTTGGGACTAGGGTGCCTAAAGAAATCATAAGCTCAAGTCACACCATCATCTCGAGAAAACCAGTCCACCAACTTCTGTCCAACCTCTGGTGCCCTTGCTGCTGAAAGGAGAAGATCCCTTATCAGGAGCAATCGCTTGATCAGTGGAGAATCTGTGTAAGCGACCTAATATTTGTGTGCCTCAAGTAAATGTGATGCACCCACTTTATCTAAAGTGCGTCCTCCTTGGCCTACCTTAGCCAAGAGGGCCAAGTTCCAAGCACGTAAATCCCGAAACCCCAAGCCACCTTCATCCTTTGGTGTGCACATATTGTTAGATTTTGAGAGATGTCCTAAGACAATCGCCTTAAAATTTTTACTATTTATTTGATAAATATATATTCACTATTTGAGTGCATATTATATATGTGATTGTCTTAAACTCATTTACTAAATGTTCGCATACAATTTATAGCATGAGAGAATTTATGATTGGATCACAACTTGTGATTATCTTTATATGTGCAATTATGAACGAATTAGAATTTCCCTCACTACAAGAAAAAAGCCTAACAACAATGGTTTTTCACCGTTGTCATAGGCCCTTTCGGACTATTGTTAAATGTCGTGTTGTTAAAGAGGATGCCCAAAGACAACAGTTTTTAACCGTTGTCTTTGAAGACAAAGACAACAGTTTTACAACGGTAAAAAACCGTTTTCTTTTTATTCAACGATAACAGTTGTTCACCGTTGTCTTTGAACGTATGCCTTTAATATATGCTCTTCAACAATAGTTTTGAACTGTCTACGACAACGGTTAAAAACCGTTGTCTTTTTTCAAATAAAAATAATATATATATATATATATATATTAAAATTCAATATACAATTTTCTAATATTATAAATCATTCAAAATACTAAATTTGAAAATAAAAGTTAATATACAATTTTTCTAATATTCAAAAATAATATTTACAACATTCTAACGAAATTGCATAAGCAACCAACAAAATGACAACTAACGATACTATTAAAGCAAAGTTAGAGCAACACAACATCCTAATCCTAGAAAAGTAACACAACATCCTAATCCTGCTATCCAACTTTGAAGAGTTGGATCATTCAAACTACTTTTGCCATGTACAACACTAGAAGAGTAACAAAAAACTGCTTCTTAATTCTCCTAATCCTTCATCTTCTTCATCCTTGCCATGTTTGCATTGTACTTGGATCGAAGTGGATCGTTCAAACTCCACCTGTAAGAAGAAGATAAAGAAAGGTCACTTGATCTAACATGCCTATGAATAATAAAAAATCTAAAATCTCATAAAGTAGACTTAGTTCATTAATAATGCATCATATTTATAATCAAATTACCATAACAATTCAATAGGAAATGTACATATTAGTAGATAATCATATACTAGTAACCAACCATTTATTTATTAGAAATGTAAAGTATGAGGAAAATAATTGCAAATAAAGAATAATTGCAAATTAAGTCATTCTAGAAAATCATGCAACTGCATACATTCGACCCAAGAAATTGTAGAAAATCATGAGCTTCAAAAGCATATGGATTGTAAAGTAAAGATGATCATTTGTCACATAGGAGCAGCAATATGCCTACAGAAATATTAAGCTAGAACGCACATGATCAGAACCATGTTAAGTGGAAGTCAAGATATCTTGATCACTTCCCAATATACATGTTTTCTTCCTTTCCTTCCTTTATTCAGAATTAAACAATCTTAACACCCTTCATGTATACATTCAACAGGGATGACATATGAGTGTTTTATGACTAAATTAAATGCATAATAAAAAGTATATATAAACTCACATTTCCATTAGGGGTGTTGAACCATACATTATACTTCATATTTTTGTGAATATCATCCTCACTGTATGATTTTATGATAAAGAACTTTGCATTAGAGTATTTGTCAGAGAAGTCTAGCTAGTTGTATTGTTCCCTGTCCAGCGATACTCTAGAGTTCTCACTCCGAAATGAAGATAGGTTCTGACTCTCACTAGAATTCATTGGAACATGCCCAACAACCTTCTGATTCTTCGAGCAGACTTCCTTTGGTCCTTTGTTTAGTTCACTGAATTCATGATCATTACTATGGCCTCAAGGATGATAATTGCCATCCATAAACATACCTAGATGTCCATAACCAAATCCATGCATTCTGCTACTAACCAAAGGCACAGTTGGACGCATTCTAGATGTTGGCCATGGGTCATTCATTCCCTAGGAAATATATCAATAAGCAGTAAATGCACGGATACAAGCATTTGTAATGTAATTGTTAACCTTGGCCATCAAAGAAAAAAAATATATAATTAGAACTCCTAACCATTCCACAACTAGAATTAAATCTAGTTTATATACGAAATCACCTCCACAATTTACCCAAATCCACAAATCACCACAAACAGCTAAATAACAAAAAAAAAAACAGAAAGATGGTTTCCCTTCTACAAAACAAATTCTAATTTCTTACACATCCCCTCCTCCTCAACAAATTAGAATAACCTATTAATTAACTCTGCAACAACCCCCACAACTAAACAAAAACTCACCTCAATTGGTCCTTGAATCTAGTCGAAACAGAGTTGTTGGCCGGAGCAATGCTGTTGGAGGGATTTTGGCCGGACGGATCTGTAATAAACGATCATACAACCAAACTCAACATCCCAAACAACGTATACAATCAAGTCCACCCAAATCTAGCACTAAAAATAACTTACCCTCGAGCCATATCTGATATCTCTCTCGGAGGGCTCGGGAGGTTATTGTGACGGTGAGCTGGGATAGAGGAATAGGGCAATGGCAACACCAGAGTAAAGATCGGTTAGAGCAAACCTGGTTCGATCGTCAAAGCTGCGATGTGTAGAGAGGCGCCGCAGGAGGTTAGATCTAGGGTTCAAACCCCTCTTAACCGGAGATCCACCAATGCGGGGTCAGCGACTCTAGGAGAAGAGAAATCTCCGAATGGACTCCAGCGATAAGTGGAGAAGAGCCTTAGCCGGCGGTGGACGCTTGGTGCTAGCGCGATCGATTTCCTCGTGGCTCCGGCGTCGGGGAAGAGTTAGGGCTCGGCGACGGCAGCTATGGCGTTGATCGGAGCTAGGCACTACTGAATGAGGCTTCAGCCGGCGTCGAGTAACTCTTGGCTGGTGGTTATGTATGCGGGGAGAAGAAGTATCGCGGCGTCGATAGGCGGCGAGGATCAGCGTCGGGTTGGGAAGGAGGGGAAAGGGGAATCGGTAGTGGTGACCTAGCCTCACGCGAAGGGGGCGGCGGCGCCAAGGCGATCGGCGATCAAGGCTGCGCGGCACTCGGGCTAGTGGGTGAGGGCAGCACGAAATTAGGGAATGGGAAACTCGGGAAGGAAATGAAAAGGGCACCATACAATTATTATATACTTAGGTTTTAAATTGATTAAATCTTAAGTTAGCTTCTCTATCAACTTCCATTTAGTGGTTATTTCAAACAGATTTTTTTTCCCAAACCTATAATTGATCCCCTTAAAATATGTCAAATGGGCTTTGAAAAATTTTCAGAAAATTTTTAAAATTCCTGAAAATCCAATAAAATTATCTGTCAAATAATCTTATTATTTAATCATTATTTGATCTCCTATGTTTGATCTTCAAATCAAGTCAGATTCAATCCAATCAGACCGTAATTCATGACTCTTTGAATTTCCTACAAAATCACATAAAAAGATGAGATTAAATTCCATAATTTATAGAAATTTATAATTAAGTCCAAAAATAGATCATAACCACACAACATAATATAAACACAAAGTTAAATATACAATAAGGTAAAAAAAAAATACTAAGTCTAAAAGCCAAAATAATGTATCAAAATGCTAATTATCAAAACACACGATGATATGGAGGTCATCCAATATATGGCCAGCAAACGATTGCAAGTAAAGTAAGTAGATTTTGAAATTACATAAACAACAATTGCCATCTAAGCTGCATACGATGTCATGAGAAATAAGTTGTCCCTGGATTCTTATAGATGAGACAATGAAATGGTTTTAAAAATCATTGTCTTTGGCATACATAAGATAATGATTTTTTAAAAACCATTCTTTAAAAAAAAAAAGGCCAACAATAATAGTTTTCAATAAAACCATTGTTAAATGAAATAAGGCAACAATTTTTGAAAAACTTTTATCTATTGAGTGTGGTTGAATCTCAAATTTCTTATCAATGCACTGACACTTTACGAGCAAAGCAGCGAGAGCAACGAGGAGCGTCTTTCATAGAGGAGTCGCGAAGGAGGAGTCGGAGCTAGGTTTTTGTTCGTGGAAGAGTCCCGGAGAAATGAGTTTTAGGTTTTTGTTCGTGAGTTTTTTTTCGTGAAGTTAAAAAAAACTATTATTTTTTTGGGATTCAACAACATTCAATAGACAACAGTTTAATAAAACTGTTGTATATTATCATATAAGCAACGCTAAAAGACAACAATTTTTTAAAACCGTTGTCTTTGACATATATTAGACAACAGTTTTTTAAAAATCGTTGTCATTTAAAAAAAATTATAGTGAACAACAACGGTTTTCAATAAAACCGTTGTTAAATGGCAAAAAGACAACAGTTTCTCGAAAAACTGTTGTCTATTAGATGTGGTTAAATCTAAAATTTCTTGTAGTGTCTAGTCATTGAATTGATGCATTCAGACATCATTAATTCTGTAAGACTAGCACAGGTTATATTCCTTGGTTCGGCCAAGCAACTGTTTTCTCACAGACTAGAGACATTGGGATGTCGAGAGTAAAACGTGAATGCTAGTTATGGTAACTAGTTCAATAAAATGACTCGCTGTAAGACTTCATATGGTTATCTACATATACAGATATGTCTATGAAGTTCTAACTGCAGCTCGAGTGCAAGTTTTCCTTCGACTTGAGGTAAGTCATCTTGGTCATGAAGATTTATACTTTGACATAGTAAGCATGCATCTCATCAAGGTGTGGACCCAGGATAATTAGGTAAAAGTTGAAGTGCCCGAAAGTGTTTGGATAGCCCATAGAGGATTCACCGTTCCTTGTGAGGAGACATATACCCTATGACTACTCGTTAGGATTATTACTTAAAGTCTTTAGCCAAAGTATTACATGTTAAGAGTATGAGACTCTTATATACATGTACAAGTAATTTGAATCCGCAGAACGAGAAAATATTACTTGGGCTAGATGTGACGTAGTCAGTCTAGTGGAAACAGACACATAGACCATATCCTGAACCAAGTGGGTATAAGACGAGTGAAAAGAATGAGATACGACTCACTGTAGCTGTTGAAGGGTTCAGAATTAATTCTGAGATCAACTATGATTTCACGATTAATTGGGGATCATGATGTACTACTAGATGTCACTCATGATCGTTCCATAATTAAGTAGTTAATTATGGATGGCCAAAATAAATCGTGAACATATTGGGTCACACGCACTAACAAGTCTCTAAAAGACGTAAAACAAGTCAAAAAAAAATAGATTCTTAGATCAAGAGATAAATGTTTGGTTGGACCATACATAAGACAAATATGAAAATATTTATCACATTAGAAGCGCGGATAGGCCACATCTCTTATGGAAGAGCTAGACCCAAAATTGGATTAGTCATGGACTAACTTGATTTAGTTATGAATCAACCCAAGAGGTTAATGGACTAATTTTTTATTAAGGAATAATGGGTTGAATTTGAGCTTTCTAATCCAACTCATTAATGAAAGTTATATATATATATATAGAGAGAGAGAGAGAGAGAGTTCATTAATTGGCTTGATAGGGTTTTATAGAAAACCTTAATCCAACTTTTATTCTCTCCCTCTTCTCCTCCTCCCGCCACCAACAACAAAAGGGGAGCCCCCTTTTGTTGTCATGAGCCATCAAGCAAGGAAGCCCTCTTTCTTGTTTTGTTTCTTCTTCCTCTTGATCCTTCTTCTTCGCTCGTGGCTAGTAACTTCTGAAAGAGAAGTTTGTACTCACGGAGTTGTCTTGAGAAACTCGGTGTGGATACGAATAGAGGCAAGGTTCAATAACGTCGCTTCGGTTGATGTCCTTCTCGTTACAGGCCATCCGTAAGGTATACCTCGAATAATTGTTATTCATTTTGTTTTGTTTTGTTTTATGAACTTGTCTGTGTGATTGTATCCTGCATGCATGTGTTGTGTGTTGTAATAAATTAGATTTATTTATGTTATTCTTCCACTGCGCATGTTTACAAAACGTGTTTTTAGCACACACTGCATCGGACATATCCGAACACATATCAGTCTAAGAGACCGACGGGTGCTTAGACGTTCACATTAAAGACCTGCATATACTGTAGACACGATCAATAATATCCATAGGAAGTGGTAAGATAGAAAACCATAAGCACTCCACTCCCTATAATACAGAGATAATAAGTTGTGTCTTGCTCGCATAAGATAGAGTTTTCTGAGGCCAAGAATTAATCTGTTCTCCTAGCGAATCCAACAAGGGGCTATAGGGTTTAGGGTTTAGGCTATAATCAGAATTCCAAAGTCTCACCATAAGCACTCCACTCCCTATAATAAAGAGATAATAAGTTGTGTCTTGCCAGCATAAGATAGAGTTTTCTGAGGCCAAGCATTAATCTGTTCTCCTAGCGAATCCAACAAGGGGCTATAGGGTTTAGGGTTTAGGCTATAATCAGAATTCCAAAGTCTCACTGCAGCCAATGGAATCCCAAGATACCTAAACGGCATGGAACCCTCCTGAAAACTTGTGATAGTGAGAAGTCGCATACTTGTCGCATCATCAACCCCAGCTAGGTAGATACATGATTTTTGTCTATTTATATGAAGATCTGGTGTTGCACTAAACTCCTGTAAATATGTAGTCAATGTTGATGCAATCGACATCCAAGGTTTTAATGTACGACAAATATGTTTAAGTATGTTTAATGGAGCTTGATAATGGAAAGTCCTAATCGTGGCTAGGCAAGGGTGGGAAGTCAACCGAGTGACTAGTCCTAACTACGGTTAGGCAACAAAAGTCTTAGTTACAGGCTAGGCCAGAGAAATCTCGGTAGATCATGGAAGCCAGGTGAATAGGTCTGGAGGACTTGATCCCTGGGTAGCTGAATACTGAGTCTTGGTGAGTGAAGCCAGATGGAGAAAACCCTAGGGGGTGGTAACCTTAGGTTATGGTGAGTGAAGCCAGATGGAGAAAATCCTAGGGGGTGATAACCTTAGGTAATGAGAAGTCTTGGAGGAGTGAACTCCAACCAAGGTTGATTGGATGGTTCTGGTCGACCGTGTATAGTCGACTAGGCCAGCAGATCTCGGTAAATCTAAGTTTAGGTTTATCATTATTTTCTGTATTACTATTATTGCTGTTAGCTAATGTAGTATTACAGGAAAAGTCTTAGTGGATCAGGCATTCAGACACTGAGCAGGCAAAGTCTAAACATGTCTTGAGGATCATGTTTAGCAGGTAGGTTGAGGTAAGCAACTGGAGGAGCGACAGTGAGGTCGTGTTCCTGTTAGGAACAACCTAAGGTCGTTGATCCAACTAAAGAAACCAGGAAGGTTTCCAAGTTGAGATCAAGACAGTTCTATTGTCTTATACTACTCATGCATCTTACTATTCATATATCGTTGTGCTAACTTTGTTTTGAAAGAATATTATTATTATATCTAGGGTTGTAAACGAGCCGAGACGAGCTGAGCTGAGCTTAAAATGAACCAAGCTTTTGAAATGAGTGTTCAAGCTTAGCTTGGTTTATTTTTGATGAGCTTGAGCTTGTTTGAAGCTTGGCTTGAGCTTGGTTCATTTAGATGTTATCGAGATCTCAATTCAAGCTTGGCTTAAACTTGATTCGAGCTTGACTTGAGCTTGGTTCGAGCTTGGTTTGTTTAGATGTTATCGAGTTCTCAATTCTGCTTGTTTGATTGTTTGAAACTTTTAGTTGTTTGATTGGTTATTAAGCTTGATAATTTAAATTTATTTATTTATTTTATTTTATTATTTATTTAGTATATTGAAAAGAATTTTATTAATGAATATAGTTCATGAACATTGTTCATGAACGTTGTTCACGAATATTGTTCACAAACGTAAACGAGCTGAACACATATGTGTTCAATCTTGTTTGTTTAGCTTAACGAGTTGTTCAAGCTTGTTTGTTTAATTAATCTTGTGTATATTGAATGAATATAAACAATCTCTTACCAAGCCGAACACCAAGCTTATTCACGAACGCTTGGTTCATTTACAGCCCTAGTTATATCGAACTAACTTTGTGTTGTAGAATTATATTACTCCTTGAATTTCAAAGAGTCATAACTTTTGACTCAGAACTCAGAATCAGGCTTTGTCAGCGGCCACATGTCCAGCACTCAAAATTCTTCATTTGACCAAGGGTTTGGTCAATTGAACAGGAAGTTCAATTGATCGATCAAAGTATTTTATCAATCGACCAAACGAAGGTTCGATCGACCAAACAGACAAAAATGGAGAAACAAATCAGGCTTGTAAACATGGTATCACAGCATGATCGGTCGACTGGAAATGAGGTTCAGTCGACTTAACAACAAAAGCATTAATGGAGCATTAAGTGCAAATCTTGGCGAGAAGGGAAAGTTCACCATTCGGTCGACCGAACAAGGTGATCGATCGACCGAACCATTAAAGATCACTAATGCAGACGATCGGATCTCTGCAAAGAAGGAAGGGAGCAAGTTCGGTCGACCGAATGTTGACGATTCTTATAAAAGTGGAGCTCGAGGTCCGAGGCTGTAATTTAAGTTTTCTGTTCACATCAGTGCAAAAGTTCTATTCGTGCTACTATTCTGCAACACATCTTCAAGCAAGCTACTGCTCCGAAAAGATGCCGACGACCTTCATCTATATACTTGTTTGGTATATTTTTATATGGCTTGAATTGTACTTAGTTTCAATAAGATAGTAGGCCGAAGGTTTCGGAAAGAAGGATTATAATGAATTATCTAACGGTGCGATCAAGGATCGCGGGTCTTGGAGTAGGAGTCGACCTAGGCTCCGAACCAAGTAACCACTTGAGTCTTTTGTATTGTTTTCCACTGTCGCTTTGATATTTACTTTACGAATCGATACGAGAAAAGAAAGAGTTTTTAAGGAGCGATATTCACCCCCCCCCTTCTCGATCCAACAGTCAATACTCCCACTGAGTCTGCATCACCTTTGTTAAAAAGAAGTAAATCATCTATGTAAGCCAAGTGAGATAGTATGAGACGGGCACACTGAGGGTAGAAGTGAAAATCAGAATAGTCGATATTCTACTATATCTATCTCCTGAATATTTCCACACAAATATCAAAAAGATATAGAGATAGAGGGTCCACTTGTCTTAGTCCTCATATTTATAGCTACTGAAAAGGATGTGATAGTCAGACACTCCATAATCCATGCAACCAATCAATCCAAGAAGTGCAAACTGATAAGGGCCTCTCGTAGGAAATCCCAATGCACCAAATCAAAAGGCTTATGGAGATCAATCTTCATGATGCACCTTGGAGAAATCTGTTGGGTTTTTCGGGCCGCGAAAACCACTTTTTCGCGTCGCGGAAACCCCGAAAGCCCCTAGCCAACGGATCCGTGCAAAGAAAAGTTTGAAAAACATACGAATACGAGTTTCTACCTAGATCTACACTTAGATCTACAAAAGAAAAGTTATACCTTTGAAGCGAAGCCCTTCGCGTTCCCGCTCGTCCAAATGGTGCCGGATCCCGAGAGTGCCAAAGTAGACACTCCTCTAAAAGTATCCACACGAACACGTAGGTGGAGAAAAACCACACAAAAGGTGTGCTAGCACCTTTGAATGGTTCGGCCAAGAGAGGAGAGGGAGAGCAAAATTGGAGCAAGGAAGAAGATGAAGGAATGAATGAGATTAATACACAAAATGAAACTCATCTACCCATTCATGTGGCCGGCCACATTAAGAGGGTGTGTAGCTCCCATTGAATGCCAAGAGTCACAACTCTTGGTAACTCCCATGAGGTAGCATCCCACTTAAGCAACCATGATGATATGGAGCATCATCATTGGTCCACTCAATGCCAACTCACCAATAAGGTGGCATAAAGTCAAGTCAAACTTGACTCTTCATCTTCCTCTCAAGTCAAGTCAAACTTGACTTAATCTCTCTCATGGTTGATCTAATCCAACCATTTAATTCAAGTCAATTTAATATAATGAATCTAATTCATTTAATTAAATTGATTCAATGAGTCATAATCCAAATTAGACTCATTAAACACATGAATCAACTTGAGTCTAACTCAATTAGCCCAATTAGGATTACTCTTAATCCAATTTGATTCATCAAATGAATCTAATCCTCTTGGTTCATCATATGAACCTAATCTCCATCTAATTGTCCTTAGTGTGTGACCCTATAGGTTCTTGTAACGTTGGCAATGCCCCTAAACCTATTTAGGAGCACAAGTAATGAGCGGTATCTAGCAACACATCATTACTACCTAATGTTACAAGAATGTTGAGATCCAATATCACCTTGTGACTACTAATTGTGACTCCTCACAATATATGACAAGTGTCCTTCTATCCTAGACATCTAGATTGATCAATGTGAGGCATAGACCGTGTCATCCTCTGATCAATCTAAATCCTGAACTCCAAGTAGACTCACTAAATCAAATGAGCTCAATATCTCATATTGACTCATTTGGGCATGGCCATGCACTTCGTGGTCTCACTCTATCAAGAATAGCGATGTCTCTCCCGTCATATAGGAGGGATAGATCTCATCTACATCACTCACATCCCTCTGCATAATTCATTACATACCCAGTAATCGCCTTTATAGTCCACCCAGTTACGGGTGACGTTTGACGAAACCAAAGTACATAACTCCTTATGTAGGGATCCATGGTGACTTCAGGTCCAAGGACTAGTAGTCATACTAATAGCCACATGAGAAAGTATATGACACTCATATAACGATCCATATATACTTTCTCATGGCGGGTCATTCAGTATACATTCTCTAATGCATACCCATGTGTCAACTTGATATCTCTATATCCATGACTTGTGAGATCAAGTCATCGAGTTGACCTACATGCTAGTCTTATTGCATTAACATTGTCCCTGAATGTTAATACTCGACTAGGAATGATTAAGAGTAGTGTTCCCTATATCATCTCACTATCGGTTCAGCTAACCGATTGATATAGGTAAGAACCTTCTACTCAAGAACGTTATTATGCTTAGTTTATTTTGGCACCAATACAAGTAAGTATAATAACCAAAAAACCAAATGTCTTTATTTATATAGAATATGATACAACAAGTCCATAATACAATCATCAAATGATTGACTCTAGGGCTCTAGCTAACAAAATCCTCTTCCTATTGTATCTTTGAAAAAGGTCTTGAGCCAAGTGAATATTGTTTGTGATGAGGTGACCTTCCACAAATGCGGCTTGAGATTGGTGAAGGAGATGATCCATAACACCGAATATTCAGCTCGCTAAGATCTTAGAAAACTGTGCAACCGGAGATTGGCCTATAGTTCGTCACCTTGGAAGCATGTGCTGACTTCGGGACAAGAGATATCAAAGTATGATTCCATCTTTTAAGTAGCAAAGGTTTTCATGGATTCCATCACTAGCTATATCCTAGTTATGTTTTCTTGTAAGCAAAAGTTTTTTTCAATGGGTTGAGTTGGCTTTCGTTTTTTAATTTGTTGGTGCATAAATCTAACCATATCACTCTACACTACCAACATATGTAGACCTCACCTGGGCAAAGGGAGGTATTGCTTTTAAATGTAGCTTATTTTGAGAAATCTATGTAGAAACCTTCATTGTACTTAGTTGAAACGAACTCACAATTACTAACATTTTTGACTCCATCTCCCTATTAAAATGAGTAGAGTTTTGGGGGTCGACTACTAAATGGCATGTAGAATTAGACATGCAATTCTGATGGGTGAGTTTTACTTCTTTTTTTTCTTTTAACCATTCTTATAGCACTAAATTTTAAAAGTTAACCAACAGTATGCAAGCAGGTCCTTGTTAATGTGATCTATGTTTACTTGTGTCATTTTTTCCTCAAAATTTAAAGAGGCTTGAGATATTCCTTTTGTTTTTTTCTAATTTATTGTAATACTTATAATAGAAAGTATTTTTTTTAATAAGGTGGTGATTTAGCACAAATAGCGAAAAAACAATGTTTGTTGATATATTAGAGTGAAATCAAACTTTGGGTCGAAGCTTGATATCATTTGGGGTTGAGCCGGCTTATTTTCCTAATTTGTTGGTGCATGAACCCATATCCCTCCTACCAATACATGCAGACCTTTGAGAACATACATTGATTCAGCATACACCATTATCTTCCCTCAGCTCCGGTCCTTTTACATACAAGGCCCAGAGTGAAAAAAAAAAATCCAAAATAAATCTCGATCCCCACTACTCAAGGCCCTAATTATATACCTAAAAAGATAAAAGTAAAATATAATATCAAAAGATTCTGAAATATGAATTTGGACTCAATTATTCAAGGCCCCAATTACATGCCTATAATATATAATACTAAAAAAAAAAAAAATTGGCCCTCTTAAATCATGAATTCAGGATCATCGTCCAGTGCCGCCCTCCTTCAGAGCCGGCCTGTCTTCCCTTCGATATCTATTAAATTTAAACGTGGATTAGATGAGTGAGATATGGAACTAGTAAAAGAAAGAAATTATTGTTAATCTTCTACTTGATTGGTGTTGATTCTCCTACTTTATTTGATCTCTTTTTGGGGAATTCGCTATGTACAAAACTTAGACATTATCCCATTGATTATGTCAATGCACGACTCATTGTTTCTTCATATTCTTCAAAATAAATTACATTCTTTGTTAGTAATTCTAAGAGCACTATGACTCAAGTCATTTAAACTTTTTTCCAACTGATCTGTTAATTTAGCACTTTTCCATGGCCATCAATTTTTCTCAAAAATGGTATCTCTTGTTTCCTAGGAGTTGTTTGATGAGCAAACAGTCAGTTGAGTGCAAGTAGAGGAAGGTCTTCGTTTTGGATGTCACTGCTAGGATTAGCATTGAAGTAGGGGTCACACTTAGGACAGACAAATTTGCTCTATTTAAAAAAAAAAATTCCACTCTAATTCATGACCTTCATACTGTTTGAAATATTTCCTTCTCATCTCTTCAAGTTTTAATTGTTGATAGACTATATAGACTCAAAATGCTTTGTAGTAAATGATTACACCACTGCAACCACCTACAAGATTATACATACTTCTCTGTTTGTCTTCTAATTTCTTCTTTTTGGTAACTTGGTGAGTGAAGGAAAGGCTATATTTTAACCTCTGTTTTTTTTCTGTTGAAAATAATTTAGCTACTAATCAATCTTTCGATCGCCAATCAATAACCTTGTCTTTCCCCTTAATCAATGCATCTGTACAATGAAATATGTCTAATATTTGCACGCTGATATATACACGTGGAAAAATGTTTGCATGCTGAAAAGATATCTTGTAAACAGAGGTGGATATATCCTAGGTAGGGGTACAAATGACTCAAACCGTTCATGAGTTATTTGAAACTCGATTCGATAAAAGTTCGTTTGAACTCGTTTAATGAGACTCGTTAAGATAAACAAACCAAACTCAAGCTTCACAATATTCAGCTCGTTAACTCGTGAACATGTTCGTTAAGCTCATAAATCAACTTTTAAATAAAAAAAATAATTTTGATATTGAATTTATAGATTTTGCACTCTACTTATGAAAAACATAGACAAATATATTAAATTTATTTATTAGAATAAAATTATAAGTTTTAATAAGAATATTATAATTTTTTTAAAATATATAATTTAGTTTTTAATGAATATTTAAATTTATAATTTATATTTATTAAGTTCGTTTAGATTCGATAAAAGCTCGAATAAGCTCGTGAGCCATGAATATATTCGTTAAATAAAGCTCGAGTTCGACACGATTATAAACGAGTCAAACTCAAACATCCAAGAGTTCGGCTCGGCTCGGCTCGGCTTGACTCGATTATACCCCTAATCCTAGGACTGAGGGGGCCACGACTTCCCCAAGGCGGAGGAAGAGTTTGGGCGGGGGAGATCCGCGCCGCTTCTCTGGTGAAACAACTTTGGCTCAGGACCTTCAACATGAAGGAAGCTGCAGCTGTCTGCGATCATGCCGCCTTCAAACTAACAATGGTAGAGCTAGTCCGGATGATCTACTCGGACAGTGAGCCACCAGCACCAATGTTACACGGGCTAGCCTCCTTTTTCTTTTTTATTTTTTCTTTTTTTCTACAGCAAATTTAACCTTTTTTTCTCTACTCACCTCGGCTGGGCACTCGAGCTATAGCCCGGATAGGACTGTGCCGGACTCCGCCCTGGGCCATGACTAACTTCCCCTACAACAAAGTTAGCTTTAGACTGTTCTAAAATTTATATATCTTCACTAAAATACATAGATTAATATTTTGATGGCCCTTCAAAACACATAATTCAGTTAGTTAACCATTCAAAGCATATAATTCAATTTCTTTTTGCCAAGAACTCTTCTGGTATCTCGTGCAGCAGCCGTAGGGGCACCTATCGTTTCGGATCAGCCACTTGTCAATGCATTGCTTGTGGAAGCCGTGGTTGCACGCCGACAACACCCGCACAACGTCGCCGTCTATGAACTCTTCCCAGCAGATGGAGCACTCCGTCACCGGCAACTTTAGCTGAGTCTTCCTCGCCGAGAAGACAATCGTACCTGTCGACATGGACTCGACGCAGTTGCAGGGATCAGGTCGTCCGAGGAGGTGGCAGATAACGATTTTGAGTGCGGAGCCGAGGAGCAGGATCACGTAAAAAAAAAACAATATTTGCTCAATGGTAAAGGGGAGGGTAACGATTTCGAGCTCGGAGATGACGATGAGGGTGAAGGGGACGACGATCAAGTAAAGATTGGCCCAGGACATCACTAAATCAGCCGATCAAATCTTCTTTTCCCAAATTTCTCTGTCCTGTATTCCTTGTCGATTGGATGGATCACATTATATCTTAAGGTATCATGACATCTTTAAGATGTGTACAATATCCTTATAATATCTTGAGATGCAATATTGCACAAAGGATTATTGTTTGGGATGGTCTATATATAATTAATTGCATTTATTATTAAAAATCGGACTTGAAAATAAAATCGTGTACTGATTCATTATTTCATTTGAAAATTTTATTGCCATATATATATATATATATATATATGCAATCAAATTTTTTCTAAAAAAATATTTTATCTTCAATAAATAGAATAATTGTAAAGAGCAATATTTTGTGTTATGTATAGAACGTAAAGAAATAGGAAGATAAAAGAATTTTGGAAAATATTCTTCATTGAATATTATGTACGATTGATCTCTACGTATATAGAAGAAAGATTAGGAAAAAGATATAATACACGAGAAATAAAGAAAATAGTATCTTCCTAAAATAACACTAACATATTTCAACAGATCAATCTTTCCATAATAATATCTAACATATTTAAAAAGCTAATAATATTATAATTAAAGTGGTTTTAAAAATGATCCCAGCAATTGTTTTTTTTCTTTAAAAAATCTTATAAAAATTTAATTAATAACAAAATGACTCTTTTTACTGTATTTTCAAATTTATACATATTTTATTTGTCTAAATTTCTATACAACAACAACAAAGTTTTATCGCATTAGGTGAGGTCGGCTATATAGATCCTTTTACATCATTAAATTCTATTTTTAACGATAACATCATCAATATTTAAATAAAGTTTATCTTGGTTTATCGTGACTAACAAAGTCTTTTTTTATCTTTCTCTTCCTCGTTTGATATGCGTGTTTGTCATAGTTTTACATTGCCTAACTAGAACATTTATTGGTAGTCTAAGTACATACCCGTACCATCTTAAACGTGTCTCTCAGAATTTTTCCTCAATAGATGCAACTCCGACTTTTTCTTTAATGTTTTCATTTCTTATTCTTTCCATTCTCGTATATCTACGCATCCACCTTAACATCCTTATCCTTGCAACTCTTATCTTATGCTCATATGCTCGAGTCAAAGCCCAACGTTCAACTCCATATAACATAACAAGTCTAACTACGATTTTGTAGAATTTTCCTTTAAGTTTTAAAGGTACTTTACCGTCACATAAAACACCCGACGCTCTCCTCTATTTCAACCATCCTACTTGTATTCTATGTAAGACATCTCTCTCAATCCCTCCATCATTTTACAAAAATGATCCTAAATATCTAAACCTCTCATTTCCGGGTAACTCGTCGTCTCCTATCTTAACAATTATCTCATTATATCTAATATTGCTAAATTTAAATTCCATATATTATGTATTTAGTCTACTAAGTCTAAAACATTTCCCTTCTAGTGTTTCTTGTCAAGATTCTAATTTAGCATTTACTCCTTCACATGTTTCATCTACCAAAACAATATCATCTGCAAACAATATGCACCACGGTACTATGTCTTGAATATGTGCAGTGAGTTCGTCCATAATTAGTATAAAAAACATAGACTTAGAGTTGATCCTTAATGTAACCCTATCTGTATTGAAAGTACTTCAATTACTCCGCCTAAAGTCTTTACTCTAGTTTTTACATTCTCGTACATATCCTTAATTAGTGCAATATATGTTACGCTAATATTTCTCTTTTCTAGAATTCTCCATATAATTTCTCTTAGAACTCTATTATAAGTTTTTTCTAAATCAATGAATACCATATGTAGATCTCATTTTTTATTCCGATATTTTTCAATTAATCGTCTAAGAAGATGTATAGTTTCTATTGTCGACCTTCCAGGCATGAATCCAAATTGATTTTTCGATCACCGTGGTCACCTTCCTTAATCTTTTTTCTATTACTTTTTCCCAAAGTTTTATGGTATGACTCATTAGTTTAATACCTCTATAGTTTGCACAATTTTATATGTCTCCCTTGTTCTTATATAAGGGAACTAGAGCACTTATCCTCCATTGATCAAACATTTTTTCATTTTCAATATTATGTTAAATAATTTTGTAAGTCATTCAATACCTTATTTCCCTAGGCACTTCCTGTTGGGGGATCTTGCGACCGGCTAGAAGGGGGGTTGAATGGACGGCGCCCCCAATTACTCGCTTTCTACGTATTCGTTAGTGCGCAAGCGGAATAATACAATACAAATACGAATAGAAAGAAAGCTAAAGACAAAGAAAAGAATGCAAGCCAATACACGTCGATGTAACGTGGTTCGGAGATAACTTAGGGTGGAGAAACCTCACCATAACACTCACCAAAAGCACTTGGACACAAGGGAAACCTTAAGCACTTAGTGACTACTAATTAGGCTTTAACCAAATCTAATTTCGTCGCCTTGGTCGGCTATCCCAAACTCCTTCTTATAGAGCTGGGAGGAACACAGCCATGTTATTTTACCGTTACCAGTCGACTGGTCCTTGCACCAGTCGACTGGTGCCTGGCTGTTCGAGCACAGAACCTCCCTGTGCTCACCCTCAGTCGACTGGTCCCAATACCAGTCGACTGGTACAACCCTAAACTTAGGGTTTCTCATCCCGAGTACATTTCTCTCGCACTCGGACCCTCAACGACTCACTTGACTCTTCTTTGCAGCTTTGACCTCTTGCTTTCAAGCCTACTCCCTTTAGCTCTCGTCCCTCGGATGCATTCAAGCCCGCGGCTCGTCCCTAATGTCATCCTTCGCGTATGCCTCGAAGTCACTTCCCTCGGTCCTTGTCCTTGCTGCCTTGTCCATGGTCCCTCGGATGCTCCATCCTTCACCGGACCCGAAGCCATCAAGCTGAGTCATATATGTATCCTGCAAACCTGCAGACTCACATACACATATCAAATAATGAGGGTAATCCTACTTAAACTCTTTGCCCAAACACCAAAACACATGGTCCCACGGACCATTGGGATTGCTTCCAACAATCTCTCTCTTTTTGGTGTTTGGCAATACATTTAAGTTAGGGAAAACATATAGCAAATAAACATGCTAATAACAAATGGACTTACGTTGTCAAGGCTACATACTTGGACTTACACTGCCGAAATAAAATGCTCCCCCTACACCTAAGCTCCCCATTGAGCTAGGAATTTTCCACAGGGATATTTAAGAACCTATCACAAGGCTCCCCCTATGCAAAGGTACTAGAGGTTTTCCCAAACAAACATTACTTCTCTCCCTTTTTCTAACATCTAAAAAGTTCTCCAATAATATCCCAATTGTTGAAAACTTATCATCCAAATTGAGCATAAACTCATGTATTTAACCCTCATGGATCTCATACATCTAAACGAGTTGGCACAGTCAAGAATAGTGCTGAAAAACACTTTCAGGCTAGTATCAGTCGACTGCCCCCGAGTACCAATCGACTGACCCCTTCGACACAACCTTACAGAAATATTTTGTGGTAAAAAAACACTGTTACCAGTCGACTGGTATCTGCACCAGTCGACTGGTACCTATTTCTGTAAAAATCAGTAAAAATCAGTCTTTTCAGGCTAAATTCAGAAATGCGTCAGAAATTCCATAGACCTCCAAAATTTTCTAAATTTTATGGAGAGGTCTATTGTACCCTTGTCTACTTGGAAAAAATATATTACAAAATATATCTATTACCAATCTCAAGATTGACACAAAATCTAAAACTAGCTAAATGGTTCAATTGAACCTTAACCTAAAGTCCTAATTTTGGCTTCATCTTGATGTATTTACTCATACCAACCCACAATGCATCCCTAGCATTGGTTTATATGATATCTGTACATCCAAAACCAATTATCATTCTATATGACCCCAATATCATATTTCTAAGCATGAAACACAACCCAATTGTGTGTCAACTCCCTAGGTTTAAGACTCTAATCTGTCTTCAAACTATTTGGCACACTCCATGGCTCCTCTAGACTCCCAAGTAAAATGCACTTGAGATCCATTTGTCATGGGTCTCAAATTGACTCTTTGAGCTCCCCCTAGAGCTCTTAGCCTTAGTCACCTCCCTAGGTGACTCATCTACAATTGCTAGGCCACATCGGTGTACCTCCGGTGACACTTGGCCTACAAGCTTAATCTTCATAACCATGGATACCTTGTCCTTGGTTAATTTCTTCTTACCATTAAATGGCTTTCCCTTGCCATTTATTGACTTCTCTTTGCTATAGTCATATGCAACCCTAGTATAAGACTTTCCCTTAGCATTGGAGACACTAGATCGGTATCCTAGACCCGATCTATCATTGTTGGGTCTTTGACTACCCAACACCATACCTAAATTCTTAGATCCAACATTGAATCTTTCTAGGGTTTTCTCCAACTTATCAAGCTTTGCCTTCAAGGCTTGATTTTCCCTTTCTAGGTTCATAATTCTAGAATTGACTTGTCCAACTTGGACATTCCTAAACCTACCCATTCTAGGCATGTGTCTCCCCTTCTTAGGATTAATGCCTTGATTTTTCTTAGGTTTACCGTTTCTAGATTTATCATGCATAGGTCTCCTAGGGTTATCTCTAACATTTACCCTATTCCTATCATGATATCTAAATCCAAAATTTTCCATTGCTACATAATGATAATCATTACTTTTCCTAGCATGCATGGGAACATAAAAATTTGAATTACATTTCAAATTAGGGTATACCTCCCTTACCCTTAAAGCTCCCCCTTGACTTGAGCTCCTCTTTTTCTCTTTCTCCCATTTCTTCAATTATGCTAGCTTCTTGATCTCCCTCTTCTTAGGGCATTTTGTGTGGTAGTGACTCATTCCACCACATGCCAAGCATCTAATGTGCTTCTTCTCCTTTTTCTTCCTACAACTCAAATTAGATTCTAAAGGAATTGAATTGAGTTTAGGAGATGCCTCTTTCTTACCCAATGGACATCTACTCTTGTAGTGTCCCTTCTCATTGCACCCGAAGCAAATGATATGGTCTTTTGACTTCGCCTCGGTGGAGGTGCTCACTAGGTTAACTTCCAAGACTTCCTCTTCACTTATCTTGGATTCTTCTTCAACCCTTGAGGATGTTGATAGTGTTTCCTCATCCTCCTTCTTCTCCTCGGATGTTGAGCATGACTCAACTTCCGGTTGCTCCACCTCCTCTCCTTGAGCAATTGAACTCATCTCCTTGGGCTCTTCTTCTTCTTCTTGTGTAGGCATGAGTTCTTCTCCTAGAACCATCTTTACCTTGCTCCACAACTCATAGGCATTCTTGTATTCACCTACACGACTTATCACATTAGAAGGCAAAATTTCAATCAACATTGATATTACCTTTGAATTTGCCTCCGATCGTGTGGTTTGCTCCTCCGTCCAATGTTGTGGTCGAAGATTCTTCCCTTTCTTGTCTCTTGGAACTTCAAATGGTTCCTCAATGACCATCATGGTATCCCAATCCGTCTCGAGGAAATTCTTCATTTTCACCAAGCAAAAGGTGATGTTCCATAAGTTTCCTCCTTCAAATTTTGGCGGATCCATCAAGCCGGCCATCTTCTTAGCTTCCTCTGTGGTTAGTCCGACGGAGAGCGTCCTCGCTCTGATACCACTTATTAGGGGATCTTGCGGCCGGCTAGAAAGGGGTTGAATGGACGACACCCCCAATTACTCGCTTCCTACGTATTCGTTAGTGCGCAAGTGGAATAATACAATACAAATACGAATAGAAAGAAAGCTAAAGACAAAGAAAAGAACGCAAATCAATACACGTCGATGTAATGTGGTTCGGAGATAACTTGCTCCTACTCCATGGCTGTCCATAAGGTGGGCGATCCCTCAATCCGTCGGTGGATTAGTCCCCGGAAACTCTGGCTAGCTTAAACCTCCTTGTGGGTGGAGAAACCTCACCACAACACTCACCAAAAGCACTTGGACACAAGGGAAACCTTGAGCACTTAGTGACTACTAATTAGGCTTTAACCAAGTCTAATTTCGTCGCCTTGGCCGACCATCCCAAGCTCCTTCTTATAGAGCTGGGAGGAAAATAGTCATGCTGCTTTACCGTTACCAGTCGACTGGTCCTTGCACCAGTCGACTGGTGTCTGGCCGTTCGGGCACAGAACCTCTCTGTGCTCACCCTCAGATGACTGGTCCCAGTACCAGTCGACTGGTACAACCCTAAACTTAGGGTTTCCCATCCCGAGTATATTTTTCTCTCACTCGGACCCTCACGACTCACTTGACTCTTCTTTGTAACTTTGACTTCTTGCCTTCAAGCCTACTCCCTTTGGCTCTCGTCCCTAGGATGCATTCAAGCCCGTGGCTCGTCCCCAATGTCATCCTTCGCGTATGCCTCGAAGTCGCTTCCCTCGGCCCTTGTCCTTGCTGCCTTGTCCATAGTCCCTCGGATGCTCCATCCTTCACCGGACTCGAAGCCATCAAGCTAAATCATATATGTATCATGCAAACTTGCACACTCACATACACATATCAAATAACGTGGGTAATCCTAACTTAAACCCTTTGTCCAAATATCAAAACACATGATCCCATGGACCATTGGGATTGCTTCCAACACTTCCATACCTCTATCGCAATATCATCTGAATAAGAATTATTTTTTATAATTGAATATATATATATAAAGATGTTTTAAAAATAATGTATTTTGGAGAAGAGGTGGAAGAGAAGAAGCTCCATTGTGAATGAGACTTTAGTCCCACATTGGGAGTTTCAAGGTACTTGTGTTGGTTTATATTGATTCACATACATTGAGGATGTGAACAAATGCATGGGGAGAGGCTCTCTTTCACGCGTGGGTGCGCAGGGGGGGTGCAAATCCAGGGCTCGGATTGCACTGAACCAAGTTGACTCATGTTCAAGCGTGCCTTGCGCACACGAATATCGAACCAATCGAGGCAAAAATTTACCCAAGTGGAACAACCAACACATAAACGGCCAAGTGAAATGCTGGCGTTGAGTATTGATCATTAATGTTGTCCTTTGATCTTGAGCTCCTATATAAGGAGGCTGAGACCACAGGCAAAAGGTTGCGTAGATAACACAGTGAAGCAACCAGAAGCTCTCCACCTTATTCCCCTGCTCTATCGCACAATTCTTGCTCGGCAGAGTGCCCGTGATAGTGTTCGGGTACCACTCCGTGACCACCAGTGTGACCGTTGTATCCTGGGAAACAGACGACCCGAGTAAACCTCGAAGCACAGCCGAAAGTGGGAGAATCTGCTTTAAGGAAACTGCTATTTGCAGGTCTCGGTCAGCTCGCCCGGTCGGTCTCTTTCTCCAACCGACGACCTTACTGCCCGGTCGGGTTTTTTGCCCGATCGACCTTTCTGCTCTGCAGACCTGGTCTTCCGTTTTGCAGATTTGGTCTTCTGGTCTATCAAGACTGCTCTGTCCTGGTCTGTCAAGACTGCTCTATTAAGACCTGCTCTGCTGCTCTGGTCTGTCGCTCTACAGACCTGCTCTACCGCTCTGCAAACCTGGTCTGTCGCTCTGGTCTGTCGCTTAGCAGACCTGCTTTGCCGCTCCGCTCTGTTGCTCTGCAGACCTGCTCTGCCACTCTAGTCTGCCTCTCTGCAGACCTGCTCTGCCGCTCCGCTCTGTCGCTCTACAGACATGCTCTGCAGACCTACTCCACCGCTCTAGTCTGCGGCTCTGTAGACCTGCTCTGCCGCTCTGGTCTACCTCTCTGCGGACCTGTTCTACCGCTCTGGTTTGCCGCTCTACAAACCTGCTCTACCGCTCTGATCTGCTACTCTACAGACCTACTCTACCGCTCTGGTCTGCCACTCTGCAAATCTGCTCTACAGCTCTGCCGCTTTGGTCTGTCGCTCTGCAGACCTGCCCTGTCGCTCAGCTCTGCTGCGTTACGGAAACCAGCCCCTGTTGGCAGCCTGAGATTATCCGCTCAGGTCATTTCGACTGTAAGTTGCATTTAAATTCTGTATAATTTTTAAATTCAATTAAGCCCTCTAAAATCTCCGACAACAAATTATTTGTGTCCAACACTCGGGAACTAAGTAATCGGAGGTTCCTTGATGTCTTCATCCTTGGGATTTAGCCTTGAAGCTCCCAAATCATAAACTTTTGCAGTGTATTAATTCTTCTTTTGAAAAGATCCTAAATGCAATACTTTGTTTTCTCATCTCTTCCAATAATTGCATGCCTCCATGTTCACTTAAATATCTATCTTCTTCTTGACAGGATAAGTTTTCTTCTCTGATAAATCATAATGGTTCATCCAAAAATAAGGGCTAGTAGCAGCATTTTATTCTTTCAATGGTGTGAAACCATGTTGCGCACTTCTTATAAACAAATATTATTTTATAATATGATTTTAGTAGTGAGTTTGATTGGTCTATCACATATTCTATTACCTGTATCACTTTGAAAAGCAAGTCTGGTTCTGAGAGTCAACTATGATATAATTGATATGAGATTTTTAATCATATTTTAATAATAGGTAATATTTTATATTTATTATATTTAATTTATTTCTTTATAAATTTGAATAAATATAATAATGCCTAGAATGGTAGATTCTGTTCTATAACATATTAATTATTTGAATTGATTGTGAAAGACTATAGAGAATACTATTCTCAATCATTCTTAGTCAAATATTAATATACAAAAGAAATATTAATACATGGACACTAACATGTAGATTAACTGATGACTTAACACCAGTTGATTGGTCCTAGCACCAGTCGACTGGTATCGAGCCATTGAAGTTGTAACGGTCGAATTTCACAGAGGACTAGTCGACTGATATTAGCACCAGTTGACTAGTAATGGTAAAATTAGCTTGGATGTTTTCCCCAAGTTCTATATAATGGAGCTTGGGGTGACTAACTTTTGTTGACAAAAGTAGACTTGGTTAAAGTCTAATTAGAGTCTCTAAGTCTACTAACAATCTGAGTATTCTTGGTCGAGTTGTGGCGAGGTTTCTCCACCGACAAGGAGGATTGTGCTAGCCGGAGTTTCTAGGGACTCATCCACCGACGGATTGGGATCGTCCACCTTACGGATAGTTATGGAGTAGGAGCTTTATCTCCGAACCACGTAAATCATTGTGTTAGTATTTGCTTGTTTTCCTTATTGTCATTAGCTTTTATATTTGTATTTGCTTGTATTCTGTTGCGCAAGCTAACATTGTAGGAAGCAAACGACTTAGGGGTACCATCTATTAAACCCCCCTTTCAGCAGGCTATACGATTTTCAACAAATTGTATCAGAGCCAGGTTGCACTTCATCGGACTAACCGCCGAGAAGAGCAACTTTCAAGGATGACTGGCTTGATTGAACCTCCAAAGTATGAAGGAGAAAGCTTATGAGACATCACATATTGGATGATAAATGGAGGTCTTCTTCGAAACGGATTGGGACATCATGATGATTGTTAAGGAGTCGTTTGAAGTGTTGGTGCAATTTGCAGTAATGATCTAACTCGGGTTTTGATGAATGACAAGAGAATTAAAGTTAAAATGTTTTGTGGTCTAACATTTCCAACAAGTATACAGGAGTTAATTGGTCTGAAGGACCTGACACCAGGCTGAAATCCAGCTAAGTCCGTGGGATCCGATAGCTGGTGGATAGTCTAGATAGGTCTGCGGGGTCCAATATCTAGCGAAATTGGTTGGGTCTGCGGGACCTGACAACCGGTCGAAGTCCAGTTGCGTATGCGGACCTAACAACTGGCGGGAATATCTAGTGGGTAAAAGGCAAGTCAACCGACTGCAGTTAGTAAGTAGAGGTAAGTAACTAGAGGAGAGATCCAGTGAGGACGCATTCCCTGTTAAGGGAACTGTAGGCGTTGGTCCAACTTAGGTTCATTTGGGAAATCTAAGATGAGACCTTGACTAGATCCTAGTCTCGAGGAGATAAGATCTAATTACTACTTATATTTTATTGTGTTGAGCTAACTCTGTTTTGTAGGATAAAATATATTTTCTATTGCTTGGACTAACCTTTTTGCAGGGAAGAAGCTGCTAAAGAAAAGGAGGAGTCTAGGCGCCTGGAAGGAATCCGGGCGCCCGAAGCTGGTCCAGGCTCCCGGACAATGGGTGTCGCGGGCACCTGAATGGGTGCCGCGGGCGCTCGGAGTCAGTCCAGGCTCCTGGACCTGAAAATCCATCCAAAAGTTGATACGGAGCGCGTCGACTAGTTGAGCCACGTGGTCTAAGCATTCAGAATATGCCTATATAAAGGCTTTTGACTAAGAGATTCAGAACAACAATCACTACAACATTTACTCTTGCGTTGTGCTCCGAAAATGCTCCTACGACGCTATGAAGCTCCTCTGACAACCGGCGATCAAGATTTTCTTACTTTCTCTGTGGTTGGTAACATTGATTGTTAACTTTTGTACTTACCTTTTGTAATCATTCGAGCTATTAGTGGATTGTCCAAAGAAAGCATTTGACGAGTGTGAGCCTTGGAGTAGGAGTCGTCGAAGGCTCCGAACCAAGTAAAACTTGGTCGTGTTAGCATTGCTTCTTATTCTTCCACTGCGTATCTATTTTAGTCGCAATTTATGATAATCACTATTAACCCCCCCCCTCTAGCGTCTTTCCGATCCTACATGAAGTCCCAAGAGACAAGAAAGGAAAAAGACTCCGATCACGCCATTGGACCGAGGAGCAACGATCACGATTGGAGGCAAACGATAAGTTAATATCAATATTGATTGATATTTTGTCATCTAACGTGATAAGTGATATAGGTGAATACAAGAATGCTCATGATTTATGGAGCAAGATAAAGTTGGGTCTAAAAGAAGAACTTAACCCTATACATGAAAAGGAAGAGCCCAAGGAGAATAACTCAATGGTCCAAGAAGCCAGAAGTTGACACATGCTCAACAACCGAGGAGGAGAAAGATGAAGAAATTTCATCCACGAGTGTGGATGAGGAAACATCCGCAAGGGTTGAAGAAGAATCCAAGACAAATGAAGAGGAAGTCTTGGAAGTCAACCTAGCAAGCATCTCCATCGAAGTGAAGTTAAAGGACCATATCATTTGTTTCAGGTGCAATGAGAAGGAACACTACAAAAGTAGATGTCCATTGGGTAAGAAGAAGGTAACTTCTAAACCCAATCAAGTTATTTTAAATATTAACATGGGTTGTAGGAAAAGAACCAAGGAGAAGAAGCATATTAGATGATTCACATGTGGTAAAATGGAACCCTACCACACCAAATGTCCAAGGAAGGGTAAGCTCAAGAAGTTGGAGCATTTGAAGAAATGGGAAAAGAGGAAGAGCTCAAGTCAAGGAGGAGATTCAAGGGTAAGGGAAGTATACCCGAATCTCATTCTCTCATCACACTTTCTCTTTCATTATACTTTTTATCTCCTCATTCTCTTATCATCCTTTCTTTCTCCTCACTCTCTCATTACACTTTCTCCATCATCATACTTTCTCTCTTCTCATTCTCTCTCGTTGCACTTTTTCTATAATTTTCTCTCCCATCACACACTCTCACTCATCATTTTCTCTCATCATATTTTCTCTCTCTTTATTCTCTTCTATCACACTTTTTCTTTCATCACACTTTCTCTCCCATCACACACTCTTCTCATTTTTTCTTATCACACTTTCTCTCTCATCATTAGCTCTCATCACGCTTTTGCTCTCATCACACTTTCCCTCTCTTTATTCTCTCTCATCACACTCTCTTTCCTCATTTTATCTCATCACACTTTTCCTCTCTTCATTCTCTCCCATGACACTCTCTTTCCTCATTTTCTCTGATCACACTTTCCCTCTCTTCATTTTTTCTTATAATCCTTTCACTCTCATCATTCTATCTCATCATACTTTTTTTCTTCTTAATCTCTCACATCACACTCTCTCTCCTCATTTTCTCCCATCACAGTTTCTTTCTCATCATTCTTTCTCATCATATTTTTATCTCACATTCAACTTTCTCTCACATCTAATTTTTTTCTCCTATTTTCCTCTAAGGGTAAAAAAAGAAAATTTAGATTCATTCCGATAGAAAATATTCAACTAACCAAATATTATTTTTAAGAGTGATATTCATACTTCTCATTCCCATTCTCATTCTCATTCCACAATACTATGATTCTTATTCTCATTCTCATTCTGATTTCTAGGAAAGAATCAATGTTATCTTAGATTGATAAGAGGATGATATGATTTATGTGTCATTGATTAATCTATATATCAAGGATAGAAGAACCGAATTATATAAGATAATAAACATGAACATGCTAGGTCGAATCTCGACATTCTCGTCACTTGGGTAGCAATGATACATTGTTAAATGTCACTCATTGCTTATATATCTAAAATGTTGATTTGGAAATATTGCCAATGTTACGAGAGCCTATTGAGTTATACATAAAGAACATATTGACTTAGAGATGAGTGTTTATTTTTGTTTAACTAAAATACTATGGATCTTAAGAATAATGAGTTAATCTAAAGTGTTGGTGTCATCTTTGTAGTGATTGACACTAGTGCTAATGGAATATTATTGATATTAGCCCTAAGAGTCAAGTATAAGATGATTAGGCTTATTAGGCTAATGAGTTCAATCCGAGTTTGACTCATTGGGTTGGATGATCTAATCCGAGTTAGATTCAATTGAATCCACTAATTAAAGAAGAGAAGTGATGATTAATTTGGATTAATCATGCATTGAAAGAAAAGACCAAAAGACAAAAGACCTTTTTGAATTCCTTCCATTAAAGAGTTTAATGGATCATTAATCAAAGAAAGACCAAAAGTCAAAAGACCTTTGGTATTTCTTGGATGAGTACAAAAGAGATTTTTTTATTCATTTTCGGAATGAGACTTGGTTTTTGCTTGTCTTCTCCTTTCTTCTTTCTCCTTGGTTGAACACCACCTTAGTTGGTTGCTAGCACAACCGAAGGTGGTTTTTCTTAAATCGTGAGTTCGTGGATCAGACGGAACATGTTCGTGTGGATATCGTAAAGGCGCAGTCACTTGATCGTGTTGAGATTCATCGAGAATAAAGTTACTATTGGGAATTCGTGCTCATGCAACAAAGGTAGAACTCTTAATTTAACTAGTATATGGTTTCCTTCGTACGAATCTTCTAGCAAAAATCTTGTTACGTTATTTATTCCACTACGCTTGTGTTATTTTATGCTCAAGAACCTTACACCCTAATTACACTTAGATCACCTTTCTACTTAGATTTCATTAGGGTGAATATTCGATTAACATCAAATCGAATCAAATTAATCAAAACTGAATTAATCAATTTCTTTTTCTAGCGGATCGAATCGACAAAATTTTTTTAATAAAAATCGAATAAATTAAACCGATAATATATTGATTAATTCGATCGAAAATTGAATTAATCAAAATTTTTGGAATAACGAGATATTTAATTGAAACTGAATTATTTTCATTCTGGAAAATTAACTGGTTCAATTTTTTTATTTCAATTTAATCGAATAATAAATTTTAAAATTAAAATCTAATCGAATTAACCAACAAAGTTAATTATTTTTAGGGATTTTGTGCGCTTGTTACATGCTTTTCTTTGATTCCATTGGATCTGTTTTTGAAGCTTATCCTTGTTTTTAGTTGCTAGTCCTATAATTACTTTATTGTCTGGGGTTTGTAGTTTGCTTATTTGATTTTTGACGTTATAAGAGGTTTTTTTTGTCCATATATATTCCGAACCGATGGAACTTCCCTACTAAAATCGTATAAATCGAAAAATAAAAAATTCGATTAATTTAGTAAAAACTAAAATAATTAATTGTTTCATCGTCTTGATATGAATCGATGAATAGTAAAAACCATCAATTGAGTGTTAAAATAGAATATAAAATATAAAATATAAAATATAATATGAATGACTTATAACTAAATTCTATATGATAAATTCTACCTGTCAAAAAATATTTGATACTTCTATATAATTCTATTGTTGTTATTTCAGCCCCGACTATGGTAAAATGATATAATATTTAGATTATTATTTAGATATTTATGATTTAATCTTCAACTATGATAAATTTATAAAAAAAAAATTTTTAAATGAGGCGTGTAACTAAATGATACTAGGTTTCTTGACTACCCACTGTAAGCGTTCATGATTTATCTTGGTGGTCGGTAAAAAAATTTCGTAGGATCAGACCGGTCACCCAAGGCTAGTCAATGAAGTTAACTGGATTTATATTTTTTTTATTGTTGCTATTTCAGAATCTAGAATCAAATTATTTATCTATGATGCGACTTGCAACTAAGGGATACTGAGCTTTCAGACCGTCCACCGCTTGTGCTTTCCAATTTATCCTGACGATCTGTGGAAAATTTTCATGGAGCCGGATCGATCACCCAGACTCGGCGTTATCAACCTGGTTAATTTTTTATTTTTTTATTGTTATTATTTTAGAATCTAGAATCAAATTAGTTATCTATGATATTTTTTCCACTATTTTAAACAAATCATAGCACATATCAGAAATAATTGTAAAAGAAATGATGTAATATCTAAATTATCCAGTTCTTAACTATAAAAAATAAATGTATAAATATATGCTGAGGGGTTAAAATGACGTGTGAATTGACGGTGAAATTTTTTTCCCCCATAAACGTAACTGAATTAGAAAAGGTGGATAAATTTTATCAATATATTAAAAAAAGAGTCTACCAACATAGAGACAAACTGTGGAAGTATATTCCTTAGTTTAACTATACAAAATCCTTGCTTAGCTCAAGAGTTATAGGTAAACTCCTTGTACTATATTTTTATTTTTATTTTATTTTGTACTTTTGCATCTAATATCAGTAAATACAAATTATATTCACGATGACAAAAAATGAATATATTCTTTTGAGTGTTCTCGTCAATCTATTCTAGAGCCAACATAGAGGAGATAAATTATGGACGACTACTAGCTTTTGGAGATATTTATCTTGACTTTGAATAAGTATATATATTCATTATATTGAAGTGGAGGGAGAAATTACTAACAAGTTGAGAGTGATAGGTATGGTATAAGTGAAAAGTGAAAAAAAAATCCTAATAGAATAAAATTAGAAACCTTGATATAATTATTAGTTAAATTTAAACCGAAACATTAATTTTTATTGATTATTGATCCGGTGATGACGAGGGCTCCACTGAAAGAGAGTCGAAGTCAGAAAGATATGATGATATAGAAGATATAGCCAAGCAGAGTGCTTGATCTGACCAAGCATATCCAGTCGAGCGGACAAAGGGTACAATTGAGCGGATGACATATGGCCGAGCGGATATTGTATCGCAAAGCGGGCCATGCACGACCAGGCAAGGAAGACAAGAGGCCTAGCTCTTCCTCAATCAGGTATAATGGACCCACCGGCTATTAGCATCACTCAATAGCTGGAGGTCAAAGGAGGCAAGCACCGCTCGAAGGATTGTTTGACTAGATCTCCTATCCAGCCGAGCGGGAGGCAACATCCCATCAGCAAGGCGATTAAAGGGAAGAGAGTAGATGCGCACAAATAGGATGCCTAGATAAATAGCAATCCGACTGGACAGAAGGTCCGGTCGAGGTGAGGGACAACATGCTGTGCAAGGCGACCAGAAAAAGGAACAACCTTGAGCGGCCGTGCGAGGAATCCCGGTCGAGCGGCTACTCTACTCGACCAAATAGTGTGACCCCTTGCTCAGCTCATTGTATCCTTTTGGGAATTGGTGTCGTCGACACAAAGCAGGTGAACCATACTTTAGAAGCTTCTAGACTGTCACGTCGAGGAGTTGTATGACTACTTAAGGAAGGGTGTCAGAGATACTTTTTTGAGCTATCTTTTCATAGGACATATGAGAAGACGTGTCTGTACTTTGAGATGCGTGCACAGGCACTACCATGGCTCTATAAAGGGGGGCTCCCTTCCACTGTGGAGGTATGCGCAACCCAGTTATTGCACATGCTTTAATTACAATCTTTCTACTATTTTGTTTTCATGCGGAGGACTGACTTGAGCATCGGAGGGCTAACGCCGGGAACCCCTTTTCGGCTTTACACTGATGAATTTTGTGCTTTCAAAACATGCGTGGAGTCTTCTTCAAACCGAGTCGTGAGCCACGTCGCCAGCTCACCATCTTCTCAAATTTTAGACAGGATCATATTGGCGCCGTATGTGAGAACTAGCCTGCATCTAAAACGTAAAGATGGATGACGCTGGACGACTGACAATGGTAACACTAACACAAGAGGATCTGGAAGCGTTGATACAGGTCAGAGCGATGAGAATGTTTTAGTAGCAACAGGAAGCAGCGCGCGACGACTGAGTGTCCAAGGACCCAACAACATTGGAGCCAAGTCAGCTACCTGACTATGGGTCCCAAGTAACCCGCCCAATGGGTGACCATATAGCAAACTGATAGGTGTCGATCAGCAGACGCCTAACACATCGATCCCCTACCATCAAGTGTGGTTTCGCACTCCTATAGAAGGATAAGGCCGAACGAAAGGATGCAAGGATCATCTAGCGAAGACATGACCGCTTGGGACAATCGAAAGGGTTGGGCTCGACGACTCTCCTGAGCAGGCCAACAAACAATTCTGTCAAGCAATTCATGAGGACGAGTTGCTATCGAACTTCAGACCGTCGACAATCAAGAAGTACAACGGGTCCATTGACCCCGAAGACCACTTACTTAAATTCGACACTGTATCCACCCTCCACCAATACTCAGATTGAGTGAAATGTAGGGTATTCCTCACCACGCTCTCAAGATCAGCGCAGAGGTGGTTTCAGTGGTTGTCGATCGACTCCATCTGTGGCTTCAGGGACTTCCGAGCGGCATTTATGTAGCATTTTGCTAGTAGTCGCTGCTATCAGAACACGGAGGTGAACCTGTTCGTGGTCAAGCAAGGGTTCAAGGAGTCACTCGTGGCCTACATCAAGAGGTTCAACCAAGTTGCTATGGAGGTCCTGTCGGCCACCCAGGAAGTTCTGCAGAGCACATTCTCCCAAGGACTCGTAGAGGGAGAATTCTTCCGCTAGCTTATCATGGAGCCGCCAAAAAATTTCGACGAGCTACTCAGACGAGCAACAAAATACATCAATGTGGAAGAAGCTCAAGCGGCGTGGAGGAGGCAGCCGATTGCCAAGCCTACAGCTACAAATGAATGTCGGGCGGTACAAACCAATCCGCCTCGAAGGGACCTCGATCGGGTACAATGCAATAGCATATGGAGCATCAAGCGCATGTTGTGTAGCATGTAGAGGCCGAGCATAAGAAGCAGGGACGGATTTACCTAATGGTCCGAGGGGGCCACGACCCCTCCAAAATTTTTAAATAATATTATTTTTATATTAATTTTTTAAAAATAGTTTAGTATATAAATTATTTGGCCCCTTTAAAAGGTAATATGTATTATTGGTCTAATGATATGTATAATATTTTTTCAAACGCACCTCTCAAGTTCGAATCCTTAGAGGATTTTTTGTTTTCATATTTCAATTAAATATATATTATCCATGAAAGTTAGGAAGGATTATTATTATATAATATATTTAATAATTATTTTAATTTTGTCACTTGATATATGGCCTCCCCAAACTTAAAATCCTAGATCCGCCCCTGAGAAGAAGTTTAAAGAGCCTCGGCAATAGACTCCTATATTCTGCTCGTTGCACAAAACGACGACTTATAATACGAGGGACTACTATCGTTTCAATTCTCCGCCGCACCAACCCACTCAACGGGGAACTCGCCGCCGATCTCCGTCGCTCGAACGCCGCCACCACCACCGAGCAGATAGGTAGCATAAGGAGGACCGCACATCGGCCGAAGCGACTAGACGTTCATCATAGTTAAGGCATGAGGACAAGCCTTCCCATGCGTCTTCCAAGCGGCCATAACTTTTCACACGGGAGGAAGAAAATAGAGGCAATGTCGTCCAGGGAGAGATAGGATAACGGTTAGGAGCCCAACTAAGGGCAACTCCAACAAGGCTCGGAAGACTCAGCAGCTGGAGGTCAACGCTAGCCACAAGGCTCCCCCGTCCCTAATATATAACAAAAAGGAGGGAGTCCAGATTCATCCCAGCTGCACGAGTGTCTAGGTTTATGTAAATTGTAAGAATATTTGTTCAATGAATGCAGGAAAATTTGAATGAAAGCACCAAGTGTCAAAAACTCATGTGCTGAGAGACCGTGTTATAAGTGGGCATGCTCTCACGCAAAGTGTCAAAGACTCACATGCCCGAGCGGGCGTGTTATAAATGTGCCTAGCTAGCCACACCCAGTGTCAGAGACTCATGTGCTGAACGACCATGTTTGAGTTCCAGATTCATGCGTCGAGCGGTCGTATTATAAGTGAGTATGCTTCTACGCCAAGTGTCAAAGACTCACGTGCCCGAGCGGTTGTGTTATAAGTGTGCCTAGCTAGCCATGCCCAATGTCAGAGACTCTTGTGCCGAACGACCAAGTTTTAGTTCTAAACCCACGTGCCAAGCAACCGTGTTATAAGTGAGCATGCCCCCACACCAAGTGTCAAAGACTCACGCGCCAGAGCGGTCATGTTATAAGTATGCATAGCTAGCCTCGCCAGTGGCAGAGGCTCATGTGCGGAATGGCCAGGTTTGAGTTCCAAACTCACGTGTCGAGCGACCGTGTTATAAGTGGGCATGCCCCCACGCCAAGTGTCAAAGACTCACGTGCTCGAGCGGCTGTGTTATAAGTGTTCCTAGCTAGCCAAACCCAGTGTTAGAGACTCCTGTGCTGAACGACCAAGTTTGAGTTCTAGACTCATGTGCTAAGTGACCGTGTTATAAGTGGGCATGCCCCTATGTCAAGTGTCAAAGACTCACGTGCCCGAACGACTGGAGGCAACACCCCATCAGTAAGGCGATTAAAGGGAAAGAGAGCAGATGCACACAAATAGGATGCCCAGATAAATAGCACTCCGACCGGACATTTTGTCCGGTCGGGCGAGGGACAGCATGTTGCGCAGGGCGACCAGAAAAAAGGAACAGGCTTGAGCGATCGTGCGGGGAATCCCGGCCGAGCGACTACTCCGCTCAGCCAAATAGTGGGACCCCTTGCTTAGCTCACCGTATCCTTTTGGGAATTGGTGTCCCCGACACAAAGCAAGTGAACCATACTTTAGAAGCTTCCAAACTGTCACGTCGGGGAGTTGTATGATTGCTTAAGGAAGGATGTCAATGACACATTTTCAAATTGTCTTTTTATAGGACATCTGGGAAGACGCGCCTATGCTTTGAGATGCGTGCACAGACGCTACCATGACTCTATAAAAGGGGGTTCCCTTCCACGACGGAGGTATGTGCAACCCAGTTATTCACACGCTTTAATTACAGTATTTCCACTATTCTGTTTCGTCGGAGGAATGACTTGAGCATCGAAGGGCCAACGCAGAACCCCTTCCCAACTCGACACTGACAAATTCTGTACTTTCAAGACACGCATGGAGTCTTCTTTAAGCCGAGCCGTGAGCCACCTCGTCAGCTCGTCTATCTTCTTAGATTTTGGACACGATGAATTACCATTAGGGACAGGATGAGTTTATAATTGTAGTTGTGGTGACTTTTACATTGGTGTTAACATCCACTTGTGACTTCCAGCAACATAAAAGGAATGACTTATAATTAAATTCTACGTGACAAATAAAAAATATTTCATTAATGTATATAAATAATCTACAATAGAAGTTTGAGTAATCACACATTATTAATAAGTTAATTGTGGATTCACTTAGTTAACTGTGCCCATGATGATAATTTATTTTTAATTAGACTTCATTATTTATATAATGATTTAAAATTAGGGGTGTAAATTAATTGAATCAAGTGGAATAATATAAAATTGAATCAAGTGGAATAATGTAAAAATGTTGATATTGATCTTTAAATTTAATATATATATATATATATATATATATATATATATATATATATATATATATATATATATATATATATATATATATATATATGATATTTAAATTAATTCAAAGTTTGAAAATAAAAATAATTTAAATTCGAGGTGGATTTAAAATGAAATTCAGGTATGATTCGAACATGAACGAATTATAATTTGAAATGACTTAAATTAAGCATATTCAAATTAAAATTACGTAGAAACAAATAATTTGAGTTGTTCGGTTCATAAATAGCTCATAAATAATAAAATATTATCAAATTAAATTTGACTTAAAATATTGAACATATTCAAATTTAATTCCTATTTGATAATTTTAAATGTAAATTAATTTTTTTTAGTCTGCTAAAAAACACATGAGCAGATTACATTCTTTTGAACTCCTATTTGAAATAAGCTACTGACATTGTATTAGAATATTAAACACTACTAATTATAATATAACTCTAAATTAAGTTAAATATGCAATAAATAAAATTTTTGCCACTCAATTTAATTTCACATGTGAATTATAGTTAATAAAATGAATATTATGAATTTAATTATGTATTTAGACTGGTGAATTAATAAAAAATATTATAAAATTAGACAAGCAGTCACTATTAACATATGTTTAATTTATAGAGAAAATTTAACAATTCACTATATCACTTAAATGAGCATACCTAGGAACATTAGAACTATAGAATCATTTTTGATGACTATAATAATATCATACTCCGGCTTGATATGATAATAAAAGGTAGAATATATTCTCAAATAATCAGGATTCAATTTTTATATAAGTTATACCCACAATGATTAAATTACAGTTGAGCTGGCATAGATCACTAAGATCTATGTGTAGGACCTTTATTATTGATATGTGACCTAGTTGGTCACTATTTTAGATTGTGAAAATAATTTTTTATAATATATAAATTATCTTTTTAAATTTTACTAATAAGATTAAATATCTCTAATAATATTTTATTAAAAAAATATATTTTCTTAAAATTATTTATTTTTTAAAAAATATTAAAACCTTAAAAAAAAAGTTGAGCCTTCTTGAAATTTTCTAAATTAGTTAGGTTGTGAGATACTATAAATAAAAAAAAGGTGAACCTCACACGCACGACAAAAGAAAAAGTTGGGTTATTTTGAAAAATTAAATATTTTGAGGGGCAAAGTGTTATTTCCCTTTGTTTTTTTTTTAATGTTTATTTTAGTTGAATGCACAACACCGTCGGCCCTCTTCCACTTGAATTCTACTCCACAACTCGGCCCACGATTTTTTCCCCATCGGCAGACCGCGAGATATAAAGTCGACCCGCCCCTTCGCTCGGGGGCCGGAGGGCACACGAGCGAGAGCCATGGCTTCCTCCTCTCCCATATCCGCTGCGGCGACCACGGCGACGACGACGACGTCTCCTTATCTCTCCCCCGCTCCGCACCTCCGCCTCCGCGCCGGCTCTTCCGGTGGCTGCCCGAGGGCCACCCTGCGAACCCGCCCCATCTCGGGACGACGCTCGTCATCCGGTCTCCGCGCTTCTTGCCGCCTCCCCCCCTCTCCTCTCCAGCGGACGTAATTTCCTCCCTTGCTTAGCTCATGCGTCAACGGCCGCTTCTTCTTTGTTTTATTGCGTAGCTCGATTGACAATTGGAGCTGTGGGATTGGGGGATTAAAATTCCGAAGTAGGAACGATTATGGAGACGCCTATTTAAAACGGTTGTGTGAATAAACTAGGGATTTTTGGTCTCCTATATATTTAAAACGGTTGCTTGAACAATTATGAGGGGTTTCCTTTTTTGATTCTGTGTTTCGCGTTCCATTTTTGGTCTCCAATTCTAGCTGTGGGACAGTGGATAAGAAACGCCAAGGAGAGTGAATATTTAGGGTTCTTTAGCCTCCTGTATTCTTAAAAATAAATATTTGGAGGAGTTCATTTTCCTTTTACGCCCATTTCCCCATCTTATCATGTCGTCATTGTGTTTGAAAGAATAATATTGCTTCACGCTTCTTGCTCAGAATTTTGGAGTAAGACATGTGAAGGATCTGAATTAGTTTAGACATGCCTATGTGAAAATTTTTGTGTCAATTTACCTTCTTATGCCTTTAAGCTGAAATACTTGGAGGATTGCCTCTTTTTTGTCAGCATCCTTTTCATCTTTGTGTTCATGTTTGTTGGCATGCTTGTTTGCAGCAGAATAAGCTTCACTTGAAAGATACTTATTTGGCAGTGACATGTTTCTTCATAAACGACATGAAGGATAGTTTATTGGTATTCTTATAAAATGTTGCCTTCTACGGTGTATATGTTCATAGACTAGTCTTCAGTTGAAAGGATTTATTGTTTTCTTTCCTTTTGAATTCTGTGATTTTTTGCTTTTATGTGTTTGCTTGATTATAAAATTCTATATTTGTTCAAACCAAGCTACAATTCAAGCAGAAATTCTGACCATTTAGATACAATGGCTAAATTTAAAACTATGGCAAAATCCATAGGTTTCCTGTTATGTAGGATATCTTAAATGTGGACTTGCATGTTTGTGTCTTAACTTTCTTTCCTAGTCTCTAACTCTATACTTTGAGATTCTCCTACAAGTCTTTAACTCTGTAGGTTATGCTTGGTTGTTTCCACTCATTTGGTTTCTTGAATGCAGATGCTCACTTTTTAGTGAAAAGAAGAAGTCACTTACTGCCACAAAATGCAGTCATGGAGTAGCTGTTACAAAGCTTTCTCCTAGACACATGTATCCTATATCTTGCTTCCGAGCACACAATAGATGTGGGAATTTCTGGAAGAGATACACACCAGGCTTCTTTGTGGACACATCATCCTGTCAGTTTCAGAGACATTTATTTGGGAGTAGATCAGTAAGTTAGTTTTTAATGATAATTTGTTTTAATATTTTCCCTTGGTGCATTGTGAGATAGTTTTTAGAATTATGTTTTCATCAGACAAATTGCTTATTCTTTCTGCTGGAAGAAGATTATTTATTTTACTCGATGAGTGTCTATAGGCATCTGGTTCCTATCAACATTTCCCTTTGCTTTACTGCATAGGTTGAGCTTTGGGATGTTCTTCATTAACATTGTAGTATCGTACGTATAAGGACATGTTACATGTCAATTTCTCATTTGTTTGCTAGTTCATCTTAAACTACGTTAAGGGTGCATTGCCAGATTAAGTTACACCTTGTAAAGTATCCAAAAGGATTTATATTAGATGTTTAGGAGAAGCAGGTATGTTGGAGAAAATTGAACAATATCTCAAATCAGCCATTGTTGGATGACTCACAGTAAAAAAAAAAAATTATTCAAAGAAACAAAGATGACCATGCCATTAACAAGTTGGGATGTTTTTCATGTGTATCCTTGTTGTACTTGCAAATCTCTTTGCTATTGGTGTTGCAATGACCTAATAATCATTTTATTCAGGTAAAATAGACAACAGTGTTTTTTCTTTAAGTTAAGATCAAGAAGACAATGTGCAGGGATTTACAAGAAGAAAAAAAAAAAGATGGCAATAACTCAAGAGGATTAAGTAAATGGCTTAAGGGAAGTTGGCACAATGTTTCTTCATCAAAATAATAAGTTGATAAATAACTCTTGTTCATGGAGAGATTAAGCTTTCACTACTTAATTATTTTGTTGCTTCCAATCAGTAATTGGGGAAATTACTAGCTGAAAGACATATGATACACCCTATATATAAAACAGAACACATATAGAATCATTATTAAATTCAACTTTAATTGGCTTCTAAATCATTGTGTATTATAGTAAAAGAAAATACTCTACAACGTTGTGCATGATATGACGTTCATTATTTTAAGTCATCAACATAGAATTGGTATATATTACAATTCGTTCTTATGCTGTATTATGCAACACCAGTTATAACTGTGTTACAATTAATTTTATCATCAAATTTCATATCTTGGCGTTATATTGTGAGAGAGAAGGAAAAATATGAAATATATAATTTGTTATTGCTGAGTGATTTACAATAATCTTATCTCATTGTCTTAGTCTAGGTGTAATTAAAATAATAAAAGTATATAAAAAAAAGATATTTTATGTTTGAACATGTAGAAAAGAATAAAAATGCATATATAATCATTAACCAGTTTAGTTTAAAGTTGTCTATTTTTTGTGCATCTTTCTCCATAAACGAGAACTTGATCACAATGAGTGAATAAATTAGAAATCACGATCAGGTCTTCCACCAACAAACACAAGTATGAAGTAATAAATTGAGGAAAGTCCTTTGCGATGTTAATTTTCACATTTGTTGTTGGACTTTAGATAAATGATGTGCTGATTACGCAAATCTTATCTTATGAAGTCTAAATAATAAATATCACATATATCTAGGAAATTATTAACATGGATTGGTTACTACTATTAGCTTTCATGCGGAGATAGCACTGTTTGCATGTTGATTATGTCCTCATTTGTGAGATTAATTGGGCCATAGAAGGGAGTACCAGTTTCAAGGTTGAAGGAATGTGCTCCCTAGGAAATCAACAAACAAAGACAGACTCAAGTTTTTGTTAGTTAGGTAGCAGATCCTGAATATTAAAAATCAAACATGATCAATAAGTTAAAAAAAAAGTATTGGAACTTCATTTTCTCATAACATGAAATAAAGTTGAGCTACACGAAATTCATCGAAGGAGACTCCTTTATATTGCTTGAGGTATTACAAATAGTCCAAGTTATGCTCCATCCCATGGTGTGCATCAACATGTTAATGTTTTTTATTTTGATATTAATATTTATCTCTCGCTAATGCTTAGGGAAAATTGTAAGAAAGTCAAATACTTGAGAAGAGTGACAGAAATTAAATCAGTAGGTTGATGAGATAGATATCCATAAACAAATTCAGAGGATCATTTATACATATATCAGTTAATGAAATTGGTGTAATCAAATTTGATAGTTAGCAAAATAGTGCTTTGTATGCCAAGTTGTTCATCAATTAGAACACTAAGCAAGCTTCTTAAGGTATAATTGACAACCTTCAACCATCGAGTTGTGGCTGAATGGGCAAGAATTTATATTGAGAACTGTCCTTAGGGACTTCCTAGAATAAATAATAAATTTGACATCTTTATCTGATATAATAAATGAAGGTAACATGCAACCTAATAATTCCTTAAAATAAAATTGTCTCCAATATAACTTGTGGAAGCTCCAGATAGGTCCATTTTTACTTTTATCTTATTGTTTGCTGGCTTGTTGGAAGTCTTGTTGGAGAAGAAAACATCTGGAAGTAGGAAATTTTGTACTTTTGCTGATGATTAGAACAATAGGACATTAATGGGCTTTACAATACCATGGTTCTTCAGTATAACATAGATTATATAGACTAGGTGTACCTTAAAGGATTTTTTAGAAATAAAATAAAATTCTGTCTAAAGTCAAGTTGAAATAGAATAATAAAATAAAATTGTAATCCAATTTGTTTTAATTAGATAAATTAATTTTAAAGAAACTTATTATATCTGTATTTTCAATGGTCGTATGCTATGTTTTATAGAAAGCAAATGTCATAGTATCTTCAAGTTTCATTTTTTTATATAGTTATTTAATTTTTCATGAACTGGCACTTGTTTGACATTGTGGATTATTTTTCCTGGTGCTTGTCAGGTGAAATTGGCACATGTTTCACATGCTTTAGGCCCCGAGGAACCACATGTTGCAAGTACATGGTCAGATACTGTGCTTGAGAAGCCAGGTTTAAGTTTCTTGGATCTGGAATCTGAAAAAGCAGAACTTGAAGGATTTCTAAATTCTCCACTTCCTTCTCATCCAAGACTTCACCGAGGACAACTCAAAAATGGTCTTCGATATATTATTCTTCCAAATAAAGTTCCAGCAAACAGGTGCTTATTAAGCCAATTCAATTAATTTCGAGTAGTATATGCGACTTGTCCCCACCTAGTGGGAAAAGACTTGGTTGTTGTTGTTGTTGTTGTTGTATATGCGACTTGTCTGAGTCATCATGTACTCTTGATTATTTGAATGAGGATCTTATTAAAAAAAAGAAAAAGTAGATCTAAGTTTTCAATTGAATTTACTTAAGTACATCATGTGATAGTGGACACACAATTAGTTCATTGCCTTCTTTGTGATTCATCAACGTCCACCAAATATATGCTCCAATATTAAATTTAATAAAGGGCAATATCCATGTAGCAAATAATTGAGACTTACTTGGCTTAAGGTTCATTTTTCTTACTAATATGTTGATATTACAGGTTTGAGGCACATATGGAAGTTCATGTTGGATCTATTGACGAGGAAGAGGACGAGCAAGGCATTGCACATATGATTGAGCATGTGGCATTTCTTGGTAGTAAAAAGCGTGAAAAACTTCTTGGAACTGGAGCCAGATCTAATGCATATACGGATTTCCACCACACGGTGTTTCACATTCATTCACCGACTACTACAAAGGTAGTTCTTTTGTTCATATTTTTAACATTTCATTTTAAGGCTGAGATTTTCACTTGATCATTTCCTTCAGACATGGTGCTTAACTTTACTGTGTGTCTGGAATTGTTAATATGTCTGTTCTGTCTTACTATATTGTTACTAAAACTAGGTGAACATGATAGTTCAAGGGGAAATTGAATTCAATATTAAGTGTTCAAATTTTTAGACTTTGGTTTCACTAAATATATCTATATGCAAACCATCTAGAGGACACTTTCTTTGCACAGCCGTGAAACATTGGAAATCAATATTGGTATTGGATAAGATTCTTAAATAATCTAAGTATTGATTGTATTTAATTGTTGATCAGTGAAATCAGAATTTGCTAAGAAAATATTTTTTAAAAATAAAAATATAATAATTTCATAGGAGATAACAAATAATGTCTAAATATTAGATTATTAATAGCATTGTATTTAGAATTAATGAATTGGATTAGCAACACATTTTATACATTATCTTAAGATCAGCAATATCAGATTATTAGTATTCTTAGGTTAATAATATCATCATAATAAATAATAAATTCACTTTTAAAATTATTGTAGATTATTTTATCTGATACAATTTATTTTGTTTTCCAAAATTATATGGGATTTATTTAGGATATCAATCAAATTTTAATTCAATTGAGTTTGTAGAAGAGAACTTTGATGTCAATGTTGATTGAGACTTGAGAGGCATGTATTTTCTTATCAGTGATAATTTTTCTGAGTTTCTGCAAAAAAGAAACTTATCAGTGATAACTTTTCTAAGTTGACATTGTACAACAAGGATGAATGAGATACTGAGCAAGGATGAATGATCATTCATTATGCTCTCAACATATCTCCATTGGCGGGAAGGTGATTCAAGTTGTAGTTCGAATGTGGCAAATATTTTCCTCTTTCATACTTGTAGCTTAGAATGCCAGATTTTTTTATTTTTTATTTTTTATTTTCTGAAATCAACCTAATTTGGCCAAATTCAATTGATTCTTTTCTTTCACTCTAGAATCAACTAATTGCAACCTTTTTCATCTATTTTAGTGGATTCTAACTCATTTCTACTGTTTTTTTTTAAAATTTTTTTTTAAACTTCTTTATTGATCTTTGAGGAGAGCCAATTTTGAGGGAAGATTGGATTGACCTTTGTGATACTGATGCCACTCAGGATTTTTTATCAGTATTGTCAAATATGAGAAACCATGCTTGTTTGGTATAAGACAATGCGGTATGACTATTATATATCCATTCATCCCGTTCTATTCCCCTCCTCTTTACTCTTGCTTTCTTACTTCATCTCTCCTAGTGTACTCCCATTTTTTTTCTATTCTAGCCTTTAGGTGTCAAATTGCTGTTCATATTAATTGATATTATTTTTTTAGATATCATCTAATGCAAGAAAAATTTTAAATGGAACTTATGTGGTACGAAGATGTACAAGAATTACATTGATTTTATTTTGGTTATGATATAAAACCTAAATCTAGAAGTAGAACTCTGACGCTGTTACCTAATGATTTCTTTGTCAATGATCATATTTTCATATGCTGTGTTATCTAACAAATTTTCACATATTTTTCTATTCACATCCAAATATATAATATTTTAGAATATAGTTATTGTTTTAAATTAATATATTTCTTTAGTATGAAATCAAATTTAATTTTGTTCTTATATATATCAATATAAATATTGTGGGCACTTTTCTTCATGATGTTGAGATTACTAATTGATAAATTGGTTCTCTCAGGACTCTCATGCAGATTTAGTTCCAAGTGTGCTCGATGCTCTTAATGAGGTAAAAATTTAACTGTTGTCTTTCCCTAAGCAAATAACTTTTTTTTTAAACCAGTATTTACTCAAGGTATCATTTTGAATCTGTCTTTATTATGGATGATTGTTCATTATTTGTGATATGTTTGTGCTTTTGATAATATCACTATGTTGGGCATGTCAGTTACATGAAAACAGCTTACTGTTAAGAATTACATTTTCAAATTTATCTTGATCTTCAGATTGCTTTTCACCCTAAGTTTCTTCCATCCCGTGTTGAGAAGGAGAGGCGAGCTATTCTTTCAGAATTGCAAATGATGAACACAATAGAGTATCGTATTGATTGCCAGGTGAGTAGGATTCAATATGTAGGCATTCATGTGCTCCATGTTTGACAATCAACAATTATTAATATCTATGGGGTTCTCCTAGCAGTTGCTTCAACATTTGCATTCAGAAAACAAACTAAGCAAAAGATTCCCAATTGGTTTGGAAGAGCAAATCAAGAAATGGGACCCAGAGAAAATCCAAAAGTTTCATGAGCGATGGTATTTTCCTGCAAATTCTACATTGTACTTAGTAGGTGATATTGATGACATCCAGAAGATAGTCACTCAAATTGAGGTGAGCTTAATTGAAACAGTTCCTTTCCTAGTTGTATATGTGCTATAACTTCATATATTTGGTACTAACTATTGAATTGTAACATAGTTTGTCTTTGAAGGAACTCTTGCAAAGAATGAAACAGAAAATGTTAATACTCCCAGTAAGTTTGGTGCCATGGCTAGTTTTCTTGTTCCGAAGCTGCCTGGTGGCCTTGGTGGAGGTCTTTCTAATGAAAGATCTTCCATTTCGTTTGATCAACCAATGTTGACAAAAAGAGAGAAGCAGTCCGTCAGGCCTCCTGTGGAACATCAGTGGTCACTTCCAGGACTAGGTCACAATGCTAAGCCTCCAGAAATATTCCAGCATGAGTTGGTTCAGAATTTCTCATTAAACATGTTTTGCAAGGTATCACCTTACCGCTAGATAAAAGATCTATGAGGTTACTCTGTATGTAATAACAGCTTCATGAATGCATTCTCTATTTAACTTATAGAATATTTTGAGAGTAAAACCTTGTTCAAAGTTAGATCATCTGTGAATTAGTTATTTTGATGGAAATCAGAAATCAGGTTAGGCCTGTCGTCTGACTTCTTTCTATAGTTCACATTACTTGGTTCTGTTGATTATTATCTTCTATTTTGTTGTAGATCATTCTCTTGCGTATTTTGCATTTTCTAGTATGATAACTTCTAAAAACCACATCTAACAACATCCATAGTGAACTAGAATGCTGTTGGCTTTAACCCATCTTCAGTTAACTTATTTGCTGTTTTTTTATATGAATGTTGGCCAATTTTGATTGCATTCTATGGACTTATGGGAATGTTTTACTATTCAATACGATGTCTTGAGCAGATTATGTTGGCTGTAAATTTTTTTTGCAATGTTTGAAGCAAAGCTAATTGAGGCAACAAAATAATCATCTTAGAAAGCTATCCAACATATAATTTCATCGACATGATTTACATATGGCTTTTTCAGTTGCTGTCTTGTTCATGTTTGCTGATCTTGGTATGTTCTGTTGGATGGAACCTTTGAATTTTAAACATTTTATGTACTATGTGTGTGTTTTTATTAGTGAAATTTCAATGTGGCCGTTTCCCGGACATGCATTGTGAGTGTGTGGCGAAAGGTAATGAAGCTGAAAGCTTCTTTCACTACTGATAAAAGATGTGACTGGATAATCAGATCATTCTCAGGGAGGGTTACATTGGACTCACCAATTAGTATAAAACTACGTCAACAACCTCAAACATGAATGGGATAAAATCCCTATACTTAACCACATCGAAAGCATGTTTTGTTACGTTGTGGTGTATTATGCTATGATATTTCATTCAGATACGCATCTTAACTTGTTAGCTTTCTGAAAACCTGTTCTATTTCAATAGGGTATGTCTCACAGAATTGACTAATGCCTCATATATATTTTTTCTTTTAGATTCCTGTGAACCAAGTCTGCAAATATGGAGACCTGCGAATTGTCTTGATGAAAAGAATATTTTTGACAGCTTTGCACTTCCGTGTCAACACTCGATATAAGGTAATTATTTCCAAGGATATTATCTTGAGGCTGTTGAATATTTTGGCACCTTTGACCGTAGATGTTAGTATAATTAGCTTAATTGTAGGGATTGTAATTGATTAGCTTAATTGAAGGGATTGTTTTGAGATTGTAATTGATTGTAATTAGCAATAGATAGGCATAATTATAAGGTGTGTATATAAATATATATGCATAGATAAAAAAAGATAGAATTTTCCTACCTCTTTCTCATTTACATATAGTCGACCCCACCTAGTGGGATAAGGCTTGGTTGTTGTTGTTGTTGTTTCTCATTTACATGGTATCAGAGCAAGTTGATCCTTCTTTGATCTGCTCATTTTTTTTTTCTGCTTCTGCTACTGACGGTCCTCGTGCCGCCACTACCCGAAACTCTACTGTTGCCACTGCTCTAATCTACTACTACGCAGGTTTCTGCCTCTGACTCTCTTATAATGACGTCTTCAGATGTTAAACCTAATTTGACTACTATTATTAAATTGAATAGGACCAACTATCTCTTATGGTCACGTTTGTTTAAACTATTCTCGGGTCCTATAAGAAGAAGGAATATATTCTTGTGACCCTCTCGACCCTAAAGATTTGAAATATTCAAATTGAGTTTCAAATGACTATTATGGCTTGACTCCTTAATAGTATGGAGGAATTTATGAGCACTAATGTTATGCTCGTGGAAAATTGCCAAAGAGATGTGGGATGCCTTATGAGGCATGTATTCGAATAATAAGAATGTTTCTCATGTTTTCAAATTATATGAAAAACTCTTCGCTCTTCGCCAAAACGATCAGTCTGTTATTAACTACTTTGCTACTCTTAAGGGTGTTGTTGATGAAATTCTGCTATAGCACTCTCTCTTGTAACACTCAGACTCGAAAGAATCAGTGGAAAGAATTCTTGGTCGTAAAGTTCCTATCCAGTTTAGATTCCACTCGATGTCTGGTTTGGGATAATTAGCTAGCAAGTGATAACATTCCCACGTTATTGAATGCTTTGTCTCGGGTTCTTCGTGTGACCATGGGCGGTCCGGACACCCGTTCTTCCCCATCTTCCGACACTTCAGCTATGACTGCTCGTGGTTGGGTCCTCACAGGGTCGTAATGGTGGTCACGGTCGTGGTCGTGGAATTGATGCCACTAGGGGTGGTCATTCATGTGTTCACCGTGGTCGTTCCAACCATGTCTTAGCGAAGTGTTGGGCAAAGTTTGGTAAGTTTGATTGGATTAACAGTGCATCTAACGAACCGTCGACACCATCACTTGACAATGATATGGCCTATGTTTCTCATACTGATTATGAGAATTTGCTTCGCTCTTCTCCTAGCATGCACCTCATCCTCTACAGGTGCGTTTGCTGTATCTCATAATAAGTCTTGGATGATAGATTCCAGTGCTTGTGTCCATATTACAAGTCTGTTTTCTCTACCACTTTTGTTTCCTCAACTTTACCTCCTGTCCGTTTAGACAATGGTACTTATTCTCCAATTACGGAACGAGTGTTGTCAGACCTACTACAAATATCACAATGTTCTTTTCACATCTAAATTTCCTGTTAGTTTACTCTCCATAAGCTGCCTCACAAAAACTCACAATTGTTGTGTATCGTTTTATCATCCTATTGTATTTTTCAGACCTATAATCGAAGAGGATGATTGGTGGAGGACATGAGCGTGATAACCTATGCTATCTAGATTCTGTTACACCTGCATGTTCCCATGCACTCTTAACAACTGTGTCTTCTTATTAGTGCCATTGTCGTCTAGGTCACCCATCTCCTTCGTCTCTAAAACGTTTAGTTCTTGGTTAGTCCATCGATTTCTAGAGTCCTGTGAGTTCGGCAAACACCATCGCACTTCTTTTCCTTCTGGAACTGATAAACGTAGATGTTTTGCTTTTGAACTTGTTCATTGTGATGTTTGGGGACCTTGTAGAGTTGCGTCTAGAGGTGCTTTTAGTATTTTATAATTTTTGTTGATGATTATTCCCATATGATGTGGTTATATCTACTCAAAAATAGAAGTGAGGTTCCTGATATGCTAAAATCATTTTATAATGAAATAAAAATCCAATATTTTGTTGACTTGCACACTCTTCATACTGATAATGCATTTGGGTTCACTTTGAAAACTATTTCGACATTTTGTGATACTCGACATAATTCATCAAACGTCTTGTACATACACTTCCCAATAAAATGGGGTTGCTGAACACAAACACTGTCATATTTTAGATGTAGCTCGTACACTTCTCTGTTATATTCATGTCCCTATGTATTTATGGGATGATGCTATTCTCACAACGTGCTTCCTCATAAATAAGATGTCGTCTACTGTGTTACATGGGGATATCCCATTATCATGTCTTCATCTTGACAAACCTATTTTCTCTGTGTATCTTCGCATATTTGGTTGTGTTTGTTTTGTTCATATTGGTTACTAAGGAAATGGGACGTCTGAAGTCTTTCTTGGGAATTGAAATTGCTCACAATAAATCTGGAGTTTCATTATGTCAACGGAAGTATGCTACAAATTTACGCAAACAAATTGGATTGCTAGGAACGAAGTTGGTTGATGCTCCTATGGATATCAATTCAAGTGTTTGGGATGATGAGAATTCTTTAAGGATAAAGTAAAATATAGACAGCTTGCTAGGAAACTCATCTACTTAACATTAATGAGACTAGACATCTCCTTTGCAATGATGAGAATTCTTTAAGGATAAAGTAAAATATAGACAGCTTGTTAGGGAACTCATCTACTTAACATTAATGAGACCAGACATCTCCTTTGCAGTTGGAATTGCCAATTGTTTTATGGAAAAACCGAAGCAAGTTCACTAGGATGCCGCGATCAAGATTCTTAGGTACATCAAAAAATCTCAAGGAAAAGGGTCGTCACTTAAGAGAAATGGACACATCGAAGCCTATTATGATGCTGACTATACTGGATCAAAGATCGATAGACGATCTACTTCTGGATATTGCACTTATGTAGGGGGAAATCTAGTAACATGGCGAAGTAAGAAACAATATATTGTTGCTAGGTCAACTGCTAAAGCAGAGTATAGAGTACAGAGCCATGACTCACTATAAAGATGTTATTGTCAAGGTTTAAAATTTTGACCCCTGCCGATATTTCGATCTTGGATCGGAACGATACAGTTTCGGTACCGTATCGTGTCGTGCCGATATAGTTTCGGTATTTTTTAAATATAAAATATATTAATTAAAAAATAAAAATATTTAACATAAATATTTAAAAATAAACAATATAAAAAAATCTTTTAAAAAAGGAAAAGATATGAAAATAGATAATAAATAAATAAAATTTTTATGAGGGTTTAATAAAGCCTATTTAGATTATCTCCATCATAACTAGGAGTTGATTAAAATAATTAACCTAAGTTTAATTAAAAAAATCCGAAATCCAACACCACTCGTAAGCTCGTGCTATTTCAGCGGTGCTGCAGGGTTGCGCGACCCCTCAGCCATGGCCACGGGGATCACGTGACTCCTCTGGGCCGACCACGGTAGTCGTGCGACCCCTTTGTAGTAGTCACAGGGTATCACAACGTCTCCGTGACGGTAGGGAAAGACTTATGCAACCTCTCTGCTGCTGTTACGAGGTCGACCGTCCCCTTCGCTGCGACCACGAGGTTGCGCAACACGTCGCAACTATCATGGGTCTGGTGTCGGGCATGGGGTCGCGCAACACGTCGCAGCTGTCGTGGGTCTGGTGCCGTGGTCGTGCCGGTGCCAGTCGTCGAGCGGAACGAGATGTTTCGCCCGTTTCGATCGTCTCGGCACGACACTTTAAACCATGGTTATTGTTGAAGAATTTTCTTAAAGAATTAGGATTCGCCTACAATGAACCACTACCTATGATCACCAAGCGACTATTCACATTCAGGTAACTCAGTTTTTCATGAGAGGACTAAGCATATTGAGGTTGATTGTCATTTTATTCGTGAGTGCGTAATGAGTTAGAAAATTGCCACTCGATTCACATCATCATCCAACCAAATTGTTGATGTCTTCACTAAAGCGTTAGGAGGAAAACAATTCTCAGAACTTTGTGATAAGCTGAATATAATTGACATATGCTCCAGCTTGAGGAGTGTTGAATACTTTAGCATCTTTGACCGTAGACTTTCGTGTAATTAGCTTAATTGTAGGGATTGTAATTGATTAGCTTAATTGAAGGGATTGTGTCGGGATTGTAATTGATTGTAATTAGCAATTGATAGACATAATTATAGGGTGTCTTATGTATACAAATATCTACACATAAATAAAAAAAGGATATAGAATTATCCTACCTCTTTCTCTTTTACAGAGGCAATGCATTTAGGGGTAGATTTGTCACCTTAGTGGACCCCTAGAGCCGGCCCCACGGGTATGGAGGGAGGTAAATTCAGGTACAGAGGCAGGAGATGTATGGTGGGTGAATTCCAGGTGAGTTCCTGCGAGATTCGACCCCTGGTTGTTACACTAGCAATGCCATGCGCCCACTGTCTGTCCTACGCTTTGGGGCAGAGGAAATGCTTTCAGGGTCATTATAAAAAAAAGGGCAGCCCGGTGCACGAAGCTCCCGCTATGCGGGGTCCCGGGGAAGGATCCATTGTACGCAGCCTTATCCTGTTTTTTGCAAGAGGTTGTTTCCAGGATTCGAACCCGTGACCTTTTGGTCACATGACAACAACTTTACCGTTGCGCCAAGGCTCCCCTTCTTTTAGGGTCATTATAATGTTTGATATTTTTATTTCTTTGCTGGGGCACAAGCAAAATTGAGTCTCGTTCCAAATCTCAAGTTTTTCAATAATTAGTCACTTAATGAGGTTGTTTAAGTTAGATTTTCCAATCTCAGTTTGAGCATCCGAATAAGTAGATTCGTCCTATTCTTTCCTAAATTTTTGTTATCTTTCAAAATGTTAAAAATTGATGATGATTTTTTTTTTTTCAAAATTACTCACAATGTTCTAAATAACGACCTAGGCTTGATATATGGTTTTTTAGGGGGTCCAATCTCCTAGGTAGGTTAGTTGGTGCCTTTGAAGCCATCTAGAAAGAAAAATAGTTTAGTTTATTACTACTCAAGAACTTATATGATGATTTTTCTCAGCTAAAAATATCTAAAAAGTGATTTACTCAACTAAAGAATTCTAATTTTTGTGATTGTGGAATAGTGGATTAAATTTGTTATAACGTAAATTATAAGTTTTGAATAATTTTTGTGCTACATTGTTTAATTATTATTTTTTACATTGCGTGGATGACATATATCTTCTTCTAGGTAGAGTTGTTAATTGGATGGATTAATTAGTGTACTTTAGTCAAAATATGCTAGTCATTTTATCAAAATTTAATATTTAGTTATATGCCCTCACGCAGCACAGGTAGGTTGCTTGCGGTTTGAAAACACATTCTAAAATTGCTAATCACACCTTGATTTGCCCCCTTGGAAAAATATTTTAATTTGCCCTCAGCTCAAAATCCTAGGTACTCCACACATTTACTAGAAAAGTTTAGTTGTATGTGATGCATCATCTAGTTTTTTACATGGATTAAACATGCTATTTGGTAAAATCCAACCACAATCACTAAAATGGTATGGAATCATAACTCCAGTTAGTTCTAGGAATGTGTCAGGGTAACTATATTTTTGAGGAACTCTAACTATTTAGCATGCACATGCTTCCTTCTTTTGCAATTGGATGAAACTAGTGCCTTTAAGTTAGAGGGAATATGACCTCATTCAATTATATCTAGGGACCCTAGTGTTGTAATGCCTACATGATGTTGTAAAACTCCTTATCCTGAGTAAATATTTTGTAGTCAAGTTTTTTATTTTCCTTTAAAAAAACAGTTACCCTTTGACTTGAGCTCCAGGTGTCCATACCAACTATATCATATTAATAATACTAACAGTATATTCAGCAATTGGGTAGCTTGGGTTACAATACTTTGACCTATACGGTACTATTTGATGGATATTCCCTGATGTAACTTGAGCTTCATGAATGATGTTAATTTCATATTTGTTATTTTTATGTAGGAATCTTGAAAATGGACTTGTGTGTACTTTTGATTTAAATTGCTTCTAGTATTTTATGGCTCCTCGAAATTTGCAGAGCTCAAATCCTCCATTTACATCAATTGAGTTGGATCATAGTGATTCAGGAAGGGAGGGATGCACTGTTACCACTCTTACTGTGACAGCAGAACCTAAAAATTGGCAGAGTGCTGTAAAAGTTGCTGTTCAAGAGGTTTGTATGAATAATGTATTTTTTAAAGCTACTGAAAAAAAGTTTTAGTTGGTTTAATATTGTATCTGAAATTCTAAATTTATGACTGATTTGAGACTACTTTTTGATAACTTGAGATAACTTTTTGACAACTGTTTCTAGCTGATGAATCATAATCCTGTATTTTGTTTTTTTCCATGCCAATTCAAGCTTTATATGCTGTTGAATCATAGATCTTTTAGCCTGACTTTTCCTCCAACCACCTGCAAAATTTGTAGGCCCAATTTATTCTCACATCAGAATTCCCCTTTTTTGCACCAACACTGCATGAACTTTTTTTGTTTCTGTAATTGCACATTCGACATGTCTTAAATGTCTCAATAATTCAATCCTTAACCACTTGGAGCTTATTGTATATTTTACTTTTCTTTGTTATAAACATCTTTAGTATTTATTATCATTTGGTTGCATAGGTTAAAAAAATTGTGAAGTGTAGTGGAGTTGGTGTTATACCTTTTGGATATTATTGAGGTCCATGATTTGTGCTTTCCCATCAGGTTCGAAGACTGAAGGAGTTTGGTGTCACGAAAGGAGAACTAACTCGTTACATGGATGCATTGCTGAAAGATAGTGAGCAATTGGCTGCAATGGTTGACAGTGTTCCTTCTGTTGACAACTTGGAATTTATTATGGAGAGTGATGCTCTTGGTCATACTATAATGGACCAGAGACTGGGACATGAGAGTTTGGTTGCGGTTGCTGAAACAGTAACACTTGAAGAAGTAATATTATAGTTTATGTTAATAAGGGTTATTCATTATAAACAAATTTTATCTTTTTAGATGCCAGTAGCCAACCCCAATCAGTGGGATAAGACTTAGTTATTATTGTTGTTGCTGATGTAGATGCTAATAGCCCACTTCTGTTTTTAGGTTAACTCCATAGGTGCAGAAGTGTTGCAGTTCATTTCAGACTTTGGTAAACCTACTGCACCACTTCCTGCAGCTATTGTTGCATGTGTTCCCACCAAAGTACATATTGATGGGGTGGGAGAATCAGAATTTAAAATCCATCCTCATGAAATCAATGATGCTATAATAGCAGGTTTGAGGGAACCCATACATGCTGAACCTGAGGTATATCTTTTCCTATCATGGAATCTAGTTTCTGATCAGTTTTTTTATGGTTTGTACTCCGCATAGTAATATAAATGCTATTATCATAATCTAATTTGAAGTTCTATTTCCACGAAAAGGATCTCAAGTTTAAACTCATATTGATAATTATAAGAAAGTGATCTGAAATAAGGTTGCTTTCATCATAATTATATTGAAGTTAGAGCAATTACAGTTTGTTACATGTTGCTTTCAACAATCCAAGCTTCTTATGCTCATTGGGAACTTCTAGTTTTTGAAATATCTTCACAATGTTTGAATATGTCTAACTATCCCATGTTAAATTTCTTGATTTCATGTCTTTCCCTCTTGACTAGATTGTACATCTTTTCTTAGAAGCATGTGTAGAAATGGCGCAAAACTGGTAATAGTGCGTTGTTTTGTTTGAAAGTAAAGTGGCATCTAAAATTGTTCCAGGCATATATTGCCGATTTCCTTGCATTTTTTATTAAAACTTCCAATTTTATGTTCATTGTTCAAATTTGTGAATCTATGATAACTATGATGGATCATGCAGTCTTCCAAAAAGGAAGAGAACATGAATAATTGCTCAAACTGATCAGTAATCTTTGGATAAATATGATCCTTGGTCAATGCTAATGGATATCCACTGTTTAATTTCTCATTAATCTCTTGTACATATTTATATCATTCTTAACAGCCTTACTTTGAATTTCTTCAAATCTTATTTGATACTATGATATATATATATATATATATATTTTTTTTTTCTGGCTACTGTAACTATAATTCACATCTTGAATTTTGTATATTAACATTAAAAATGATGTGTTTATTATTAAGGGCAGCACCAGCAGTGTGAATGTTAAAAGTGTAAATGTGAATCTAACATCTACATGTTTAGATGTAAGATGGATTTAAGCAGTCCTGATCTGGTTATATGCTTAATTCCTTCAAAAATTATCAGCACAAGAAAATGACACATAAAATTGCAAAATTTACCCAATGGAAGTGATGATTCAAAGCTGCTATTTCTGTTGACCTTGTATATTTTTTTGAAACGTGTGGTTTTCTCATCCAGGTCAATTATCAGTTTCTACTTGAAAAAATGGTTTCAATTTATACAGAATACACGACATGTGTTCTGCAATCATATAGGTTCCTTAATTGTTGATTTCTCTCTGCAGCTTGATGTACCAAAAGAGCTAATAAGTGAGTCGTTGCTGAAGGAGTTGAGAGTGCAAAAAAGCCCATCTTTTGTTCCCATCTTAAAGGATGGGAATTTGACTAAGATATTTGACAATGAAACTGGCATAACTCAGTGCCGTCTTTCAAATGGGATTCCTGTAAACTACAAGGTAGTTTTTCCATTGAAATGTTTTGTGATTGTGATCTTGATTTTATATCTACTTGTCTGTGCATAAACTATGCAGTCCATTTTCAAGCAACAAGAACCTATTGTCTATTAGGAATAAAAAAATATCATGATCATCAATATTGAGAACAATTGAGCAATTATATTCAATTGAAGACTGAAGAGAAACCAATTAAGTTCATCTTATTATTTTATTAAGAATTTGGACCCTTTACTAGCTAATTTTGGTGAAATCTAAAATGAAGTTACGCTAATGTCCTTTTTTTTCACACTGAAAATAATGTTAAAACTTATTAGTAATTTTCTCGGGTTGTTTTTTTTATATTAAAAATACATGGTTCTCTTTAGTCCTACCTTAGGCTTGTGGAAAATCTTTTATAAATACCTTGGATCGGCGACATTAGAAAGCATACTTTTCTCGGCCTTTTGGCTAAGATCAAGTGTAGTATCGGTTCTTATCAGTTTAATATCTGATATAAAAAGTTAAATTAATTTTTTATGAGTGAGAGTTTGTTACAGTAGCTTGCTGCTGGGGTTCTTGAGTGTCACCCTTGCGTTGCATTATTGCATGGGCCTGACGCACCTAGGGATGGCAACGGGGCAGGTTCGAGCTAAATTTGGCCAATCCAAGGATCTGTTTGACCAGGTTTTAAATCCGAACGGGGTGGGTTTAATACGGGGCTGAGTTTAAACCCGGCCCATTCCCATTCCTAAAAGGGAGGCGGCGGGCAGAATCACAAATGGAGATTGGAAATTGAAAATGAGCTACAGATACGGTTAGGGCTTCCTCATTATTATATATATATATATATATATATATATACACACACACGGAGCGGGTTCATTGAAACCTACAACCTGCCTCGAACTCGCTTCTAAACCTGGTCAGGGGGTGTAGACCCGCCCTGTAACCCGTTTGACCAGGTTTAATACGGGGCCGGGTTTAAACCTGGCCCATTGCCATCCCTACGCGCACCCTTACCAAGTCCAATTTATGAGTTTGGGCACTAATTTACGCGTATTTATGTATTATATTAACATAATAACTTTTAGGATAATATCCCATGTGGCGCTTAACTACAAAAATTAAATACCAGTTTACCAAAACAATTGATGGATTTTTAAGGAAAACTATTTTCTCTATATAATTATTACTTTTAATACCTAAATATGTTTCAATTATTAACCCCCTCCCCTTCCCCCCTCCTCAATTTTTGGCTCCTCCATGACCTATAATAGAGGTAAAGTTTAAAATTTTGTTCTGTCTTGGTCAACGTGGATGATAAATATCATTACACCAATTTACCAAAATCGAAACTAGCTATCATAAGTGAAATTTACATGGTTCCAGCGTTGACTGTGCCACCCCCATGTATCACCTGTTGATTAAGTAATGAAAATTAAAACCCTATGAAACTGGTTTAAGTCATTTAAACCCAAATGAACTTGGATTCATTTCCAAGTGATTACTCAATTGAACATATAAGTTATGCAAATTAAAGGTTTAGATATGTATAATATAAAGTGTAACTTCTGATATTTATTTTGCCTACCTACCAATAACCTATGTTGGATACCTGGTACTCTGAGCTAACACTTGGTCCTATTCATGATGTGTAAAGTCATTTTAGATGTCACATCCATGTCTCCATACTAGTATTCATGTTTGAGCAACATAGCATATGTAATTGTATACAAGCATTATATTAAATGATCAATCAACACATGATAACTCATTTGAAACCCATAATTAAAGTTCAGATTCCTGGTACTGTGGTTTTTACCTAACACATAACGATCAGTTGACCAATTGAAAAGTATGATGTTCACCATGGATATTTCAATGTTTTCATTTAATACAACACACTTATTCAAGTATTTAAAAATATTTCAATGTCTTGTAAGGTATGTTATAAGTTGGGGTGCTTGTTATACTTTGTTGACTTGTTTATACCAAGATTTAAAAAATCCTATGCAAATGATATGGTTGATCCACGACATAACCAATATTCATTTTGAAAAGATGTTGATAAAAGTGATTTGGCTCAATTTTTCTGGTTGTTGGATTGATTGAAATTTCTTCATCTTTGATCAATTAGTGTTTGTTTTTCTTCTTTTTCTGTGTTTTTTTTTGTATAGATTACAAAAAATGAAGCTAGGTGTGGTGTCATGCGCCTCATCGTGCGTGGTGGAAGAGCAGCTGAAACATCTGAATCAAAAGGAGCTGTTGTCGTAGGTGTTCGAACTTTAAGTGAAGGTGGATGTGTTGGTAACTTTTCTAGGGAACAGGTTTGTTCTTTGTAAAACTGGAATTGATTGTTTTCCCCTTTAAAATGTTATTGTGCATAGACATGGCATTTTCAGGTTTGAGAATTTGTTGCAGTCTCTATTTGACTTAAAATCTAGTTTCAACTTCAAATTGTTTGTATGTAATCATAACTAATTGGTTGTATATCTTTATTAGTGTGGATTTGCAGTGGCTCTGTCTTGGATGCATTTTTTTGATGATTCTGATTGAGAAATTTTTAGAAATTCATTGCTACTTATATATTCTTTTAAGCCAGGCAATACTTTGATGACAAATAGATGGGTTGCTGGTAAAGACAGCTTATGTGCTTTGTATAGAATTAATTGTTGCTTAAAGAAAGTTGCTAAATTAATGGGGATTGATAGTTTTATTACTGTAATAAACAACAAACTGAACTGTATACTATGAAAAAGAAATGATCCACTTATTAACATAGCAATATCAGAGTAAATATCTAAGTATTCAACCCATTACGGGAGTGAAATGTATTGTTTCTTGAGCTGCTTTGCAACATGTTGATTCTTCTTCTCTACTCCAGGTAGAACTTTTCTGTGTTAATCACTTAATCAATTGCTCGCTAGAGTCCACCGAGGAGTTCACTGCAATGGAATTCCGTTTTACTTTGAGAGATGATGGAATGCGTGCAGCTTTCCAACTTCTTCATATGGTACTTGAGGTAAGTATTTTGTTCCAAATCCATTTTCAAGTTTATCCCTGTAGAGATTAATTTCCTGTGCTGTACATTCATAGTTAAATTTATGTACAATGATTTTTGCTGAAAATTTTAGTCAAGGGTACTTTAAATTTACACTAGGTCAAGTTAAAGCTTATATGTTTCTTATTGTGACTGTCTTTCAGCACAGTGTTTGGTTAGAAGATGCATTTGATAGAGCAAAGCAGTTGTATTTATCCTATTATCGTTCAATCCCCAAAAGCTTGGAACGTTCAACTGCTTGCAAACTTATGCTTGGAATGCTAAATGCCGATGAGAGATTTGTTGAGCCAAGTCCAGAGTCGTTAGAAAATTTGACACTTCAATCAGTTAAAGATGCTGTTATGAATCAGTTTGTTGCAGATAATATGGAGGTGGACAATTTTTTCTCATCATTTTGTTCTTTATAACTGATTTCTTTTTGTACTGAACTTTTTATCCTTCTAATCTTATCTTTGTTGGGTTATTAATAAGGCATAAACCAATAAATATTGTTAGATACTTTCATTAGAGTGTCTTTGACCATCTGTTGTTCTTGTAGGTTAGTATCGTTGGAGATTTCACCAAGGAAGACATTGAAGTCTGCATTCTTGATTATCTGGGTACAGTCAGTTCAACAAGCTCCAAAACTAAGCAGGATATTGAACCAATTACTTTCCGTCCTTTCCCATCTGACCTGCATTTCCAACAAGTATGTAATCATAATCCTTCTCTTTAGTGAGATTGGCTATCAAACAATATTAAGGGTGTCTGGACAAGTCTCAAACATCTTTATTTTGATAACGAAAATAGAGTAGTTGAAGACAATCAATTTCTGGAGTTTGAGATTACATAGAGATCTCCACCAAATGAATGGGCACCTATATACCCAAATCCAACTACAGTAGGCGACAACCCTCAAGGGCTTAACTATTTATGTTGGAAATAAGAGAATTCAGTACCTTTAATTTTGGAAAGTAAATAGGGAAAAACTATTTATCAAGTTTGAGATTTGGAGATACTGGTCTCCTTGTTTAAATAAAAATTTGGTTTACTTGCACTGTATCTCTTTCCTAGATGTCATTGAGTTAGCTATTTTGATCTTGTGTTCATGAATGGTGTCAAATTATGTGTGAATAAGGATACTTTGGATTTGTTGGTTACATCTTTTGGATTGAGAAATATAGAATAACTAGAAAATGATTAGGCTAAAATGGATTTGGTAGTAGGGAGTCTTGGTATCGCCTATTTATTTTGTTTTCTCTTATGTCAGTGCTATCTTGCTTCACCTATGAACTGCTTGGCTTATGTTAAGAATTTTGTGGATAACAACCATTTGATTGTTTCTTGATATAGAGAAATACTCAGTGTTTAGATGTATAATATGGTTGCTCAAAAGTATTTTTCCCATTAACAGGTACACTTGAAAGACACTGACGAGAGGGCATGTGCATATATTGCAGGCCCAGCCCCAAGCCGTTGGGGATTCAATGCTGAAGGAAAAGACCTTTTCAAATTGATAAATCCATCAAATGTGAATGGTAAATTATGTCAAATTGCTGGATACGTTTATCTATTATTATGCCCCCACATACAATGCTGTGTTGAACCATTAAATGTAGAGATGGTTCATATCTAGTAACCAATGTTTTCAAAAGGTTTCTTTGATGACAATACAAGTAACGAAGGTGAATTTTTTTTTACAAATTATTTAATGAGCACTCATAAACAAATCTGATTGTGTTAAAAAATTATCAAATTTAGGAACAAGTTATTACTTGAAATATTTGATTGAGTGAGATTAAAGGATATTTAAAGAAAATGAAAATAGGTATAACTGTAGATCTAGGTGAGATTCATTTTGAGCTGGGAAGAATATAGGGAATCAGGTATGATATGGTCAACTAAGTTATTCAATAAAACTTTAACAACTAAGTTGCCTAAAAATAGAGGAAAATTATTGTTGCAAATTTATGAGTGAAGGCAGTACACATTGATCCGATCTAGTCAATGAGCCATAACATGCAACTTTGGGAAAGGTTATTGAAAATAAATTAAGAGTTAGACAGATGTTTCAAAATTTTTTTATTTGGTTTATAGATGTTTATTTAATAAAACAAATTAATGAGAAAAGAATTAAAAAAAGCATGTTTGTCAAAATTAGTTTGAATAATTCCTAGTTCCCCTGAGGCCTGAACTATTGACTACTTAGTAACTCCCATTTTCTCCTCAAAAAATAATAATTCTTTATCAGTGTTGCTGTAAGGAACTTATGCTTGGAAAAAGAGAAATAAAGATATCTTAGAAATTATTGAGGTGCTTCTCGAGTGATGATATTTGCTAATCATATAGCATGTGAATTTCTTCTACCTCACAAGCTGATGACCCATTCAAATACAGGAGAAATGCCCAAGACAAATGAATCAATTCTCCTGGAAGAGGAAGCCATTGAAAAGAATGTTGAACAAGGTCTTCGAAGTCATCCCCTATTCTTCAGCATTGCCTTGGGCCTGCTAGCTGAGGTTATAAATTCCAGGTACACTCTTGTTCAATGTTTCATTCTTTCTGGAAAATCACTTTTAACAGTTTAACTATGTTTCTTTACTCCTGGAATAGCCATCTCAACCTTCAAATTTTAAGAAAAACCATGTTCTAGTTATTTCTTTAGTTTATTTTTGGCTTTGATTTTATTGATTTATTTTGCTCAGTTGTTTCATTGATGCTCTTGCAAGTATTTAGATAAATGCTTCCCAATATGTTCTAAATACCCTGGTGATGAATAAGAAATAAAAAAGTGATGGGTGGATGCTTCAACTTAATGTTGCCGAATACATGGTGTGCTAGAATCTTGGATCATAATCTTCTAGGCTTAGATTTGACTTCATTTCTTGCAATGCGTAACTGA